>NW_026611618.1:996428-1328571 GCF_028009165.1 Akanthomyces muscarius
CATGTCACTCATGCTAATTCTGTACATGACACTGCGGCCGTCGTAGCGAACATCGTGCAAGACGGCGCCCTCGCGCGGGTTAAAGGTGACGCGGAAGCGCCACTTCTGCCACTCGACCAGATTGGCATCCGAAATGGCAAAGCTGGGCCCCTCGGGCTGCAGGACGGTGAGGGGCTTGAGGTCCTTGCGGACGCCGCCGGGGAGCAGCTCGGGCACGTACTCGGCCGGGCGGCAGTGGTCCAGGACGCCGACCTCGTTGGTGACGCCGACGAGGGCGTCGTCGTGGCTCCCCGTGGCGGGCTGGTCGATGCGCAGCAGCGTCATGGTGCGGGCGTCGACAATGGGGATAAAGGGCAGCGGGTAGGCGTAAAAGTTGGCGTCGGGGTTGCCGCTGCGCGCGTCGCGGCCGAAGCAGAGGGCCTGGAAGAGGCGCGTCTGGCCGTCGGCGTCGTCGGGCCCGCCGTACGGCCAGGGCTCGACGACGAGCTCGAAGCCGTCGGGGAGGGTGACGGACTTGAGCTTCTCCTTGAACTCGGGGGACTCCTCGACGCACTTGACGACCTTGTCAAACTCGAAGCTGGTTTACATGTTAGAAACGCGTGAGTGAGGAGGGGTCGGGGCCCGCGGTGACTGAGAGAACGTACATGCCCAAGCTGGCGTGGTACTTGGTATCAATCAGTTCATTGGAGATTCGCTTGCCGGCGCCGAGATCGACGACGGACTCGTGGTACTGGGTCGGGACGGCGGCGTCGCCGGTGCTGCCGCCAATGACGTCGTAGTTGAGCTGGGCGAGGCGCGGGGGCCGCGGCGTGTCGGCGGTGAGGGTCCCGGCGTGCTCGGCGTCGAGGAAGCGCACCACGTCGGCCTTGGGCGGCTCGAGCAGGTAGATGACGCGAAAGTCAATGACCGACGACGGGTGCAGCTTGAGGATGACGTCGCGCGCCTGGCGGACCTCATCGGCCGTCAAGGCCGAGAGCGGATGCGGGGTCGCGGTGGTGGTGGCAGCAGCAGCAACCATGATGCCCGTTTCGTGAATGGAACGATGATGAGCAAGTTTTATTGAGCAAGTTTTCTTTTCTTCTTCTATTTTGCTCAGAGCAAGAAACAATGCCGTTCCAACTTTATTTATAGCTGGCAATGGTCAGGGGAAAAGGTGTGGAAATGTGATTCCTATCTTCTCTCTTGCTTCTTTTTTATTGTCGCAGATCCGGGGATTTTTTTGGACAAGGGAATACTAGGACCCCGCGGGAGCCGTTTTGGAGGGGCAAGAGGGGAAAGTTTACTGGTGATGCCACCAGGCTGCGGAACTGCATTTCCATCACTGTGCTAACTAACTAGTTATCTAGTGTGGGTTGCTGGCAACTTGCAAGACGGCGCCACGGGTGTGTGTTTGTCAAGTATTCGACAATTGGGGTTTAGCGAGCACGTCCCGATTTGGGCAATACTTTACAACGGCGAGTTAGAAAGCTGGTGTTTTACGTCAAAGATAGGAAGCATCACGGACTCTCGGGACCCGTGTGTCGTAGCAGTTACAGCCTCTGTCCTTGCATGATACCAGTACTGTACCAGTATGCGTTTCTGTACACTAATTATTCAGCGGGCTTTGGGGGAGGGGGCCGATGTGAACCAGTCAAAGCGTCGCCGTTTCAGCAACGGTTCGACGCGTCCGAGGCGCCGTCGCAAGTTTGGTCAATACTCTAAACCAACTCACTTGACGAGAACTAAAAAAGACTAGACCGAAAGGAAAAGACCAACACGGTTTCCAAACCCCAATGAGGCCGAGAGAGGCCGCCCGGGACCAAGTGTGCCTTGTTCGTCCGGTCCGTCGCCGTGTCAGTCGTCCATGTGCCGACCGAGAGAGAAAAGGGGGGGTCGCAGCAGCCACCCCCGGCGCCGAAAGAAAGATACAGAGCCATCTGCCGGCGCGGGCACTCCGAAAAGGTTTGCCGCTGCTGCTGCAACTGACAGGAGCCCTTGTTGCTCCCGGGGCGGATGGTCAATTCCGTCGTCGTCGTCGTCGTCGTCGTCGTCGTCGTCGTCGTTCGTCTTGGGGCCCTGGTCGTCGTCATTTCGCCAAGCAGGCACAGTCACGAATTTATTTTAGTACACGAGTTTCGATATATCGATTTTTTCCTCTACCAAGTTACAAAAAAAAGGAAAAAGAAAAAAAAGGCCCGCTCGGAAGCTGCATCCGCTGAATAATTATCTGCAGTGTGATTCCGACGCAACAGTACGGAGCAGCTTACAGCGCCCGCAAAGCTTTCCTCAGCCTCTTCAGGCGGGTTTCGTCCCTTGTTCTCCGTACTGGTACGCTATTTATTATTCGTCCAGGGGGGGATGGGGATTGGAAGGGGGGGGGGCGTTGTTTAAACAACCCATTCTCCGGGCATCAATGCATAACGAACAAATATCCCGTTGCACCCAATCTTTCTTGACTGTCCATCAAGACAATTGGACAAACCCACCATTTTTCTTCTTCCTTTGTTTATTCTACCAGTAGCCCTAGAGGATGGATGGATGGGGCGAGGGGATTGTGTTCGTCATACTCAACCCCTGACACATATGCGCACGGTTGGGCTCCAGGGTGCTCTCGTCTCTGCTCTGCCGAACCGCCGTCTGTGTATCTTCAGTGTCTTGACCGCAGTCTGTGGCGGCAAGTGGTTCTGCTCACGGTTCCCTTTTTTATTTTCACCTGAACTTGAGCATATCTCAATTTCCACTTTTTTGCCCATTGGTCCCCCATTTCCCCCCGAACGAGATGACCCCCCTGTCCTGTCGTGATCCGCGCACCCGAGCGCCCGTCGTCGTCGCTCGCTCGCTCGCTCGCTTTCCTTGGCATTCAGATGGCAGCGCAGGGGCGGGGGAGACCCATGTTCGATGGGATCATCATGGTCGACTCATGGTACTGTCATGTATTGACACATCTGCCGAATTATTTCCAAGCGCTGAAGCCGTAGCCAACAACACCATGTCCATGTCCATGTCCGCAGACGGTAGAGACAAAACGAAAAGTAGTAGGCCTCGCTTATTGCAAGCTTGTCGACCTGCCGGTCAATGATGACGACTTCATATTCGAGACATGTTTCTGCTTTTCCTTTTCCGTTATTTTAAGCACAGTTTCCCGTGTCTCTTCACCTCTGTCACAAGTGATGACTCTTCTGTGGCACCCCGCGCATCGCTGTAGAAGAACACATATTCCCCCCTGTCCAGGGAAGAGAGAGAGGAAAAACGCCATCCGCACGGACATTGCCTACATATGATGCTTTATTCTCGTCACATTGACAGACCTCGCCCTCTCTCTCCCCCCACGCCCAGGCTATGGGTATGGCTGGGGCACACCCGGCGCCCAACAAGAGACGCGCCACGCAACTTGGCCTAGCGTCCAATGGTTGGCCGCTCGTAATCAATTTATATTGGCTTTGGTCGTGCAGATGAACAAGGAAGTTGTCATCAGCCCGCAGCCCCAGGCTGCCGGGACCGCTGTCCCGGGACCAAGAGCGAGACAACAATGCAATTTGCCCATGCATGCAGATTTTCTCCTGAGATTGGGTCGTCCAGTCTCTTCTCCATTGTGGCTTTCGCTGTGGATTTCTCGCTCAGCAGATCTCTCCGGAGCTGGGCTCCTCCTGGCCAAGACGGGCGAGAGAAAAGGCTGAGAGAAGTTGAAGAGGCTCTGCCAACTAGTTGCGTCTTCACCAGCAAAACAGATGATGATTTAAAGAAACGTGCCAACTGCGCCTTTTGTAGTCGACATGGGGGTGCGTGCGCCGCGGCGTGCATATGCAGGTCAAAGCCGTTGGACACCAGAAAAAACTGCCGTCAACTAACTAGCATTTGACAAGTCGCGCTAGCATTTTAGAGTATCGCATTGCAGATTTTGTCGCTTGACCAAAGCAAGGACCAACTTTTCGCGGTAGATGTAGATGGTGCTTCGCAGAGGCTTGCTGCCACCTGACCGCCCCTGGCGCTTTTTCAAGATTGCTTCCATGGCATCTTCTAGCTCGTGATGTATTTCGGCATCGCGAAATTCTTCTAATGGACATTCTGGACCACCACCCTCCCCCCCAGAAAATATCTGCAGGGGGGAGGTTCACATGTGCACCCATGTCAAGTTGGGTTCCGAGAGCAGGGTGTGCCAATCACAACCCTCTTCTGCCGAATGTGTGTGTGTGGACGAGCCCAGGGCCAGCATGAATGAACATGATCTTGATCTTCTTTTGCCGTTGCGCTTTCGACGTCGGCTGCATCGTCACTATCGCGGTCCAATCGGCCAAACCGTATACCCCTTGCAGCGACGCTACACGGCAGACAACCTGTGCCGCTTTGCTTGTGCAAGCTCAACTTCTCGGAATCGGACCCTGAGCCTGTGCCTGAGTCCATCGAGCTAGTTGAGTCAAGACTTTAGACGACCCCGGCTTCCCTGGAACGCGGGTGTTGTCCCCCTCCTTCTCCCCCTCCTCCTGGCCCCCTGGCGAGGCAAACAATTCAACTTACAGGATGGGACATTTTTCTCATCTGCCAATCTCTCTGCCTCCCCTCACTGGGCGTACATACATAACAAATCGTGTTGCACAAGACTGTAAGATACCCTTGCTCACGTCACATCCAAAAGAGGGGTGTGACCAGCGGCCCGGGCCCGGGGGGGACGGTTGCTTCCCTTTCCTCTAGTTGGTTAGCCCGGATGTTATCTCTTGTCACGAAATAAGCTAAGAAATCATGCACTTTTTTTGCGCCGATCCCCAAGTCCAGATTTCGGGGCGCGCTCGCCGCGACTGGCCAACAATTTCGCTCATCTTCATCATCGTGATTCGCCGCCACTGCAGAGCCCAGTTGCGCCACTTTCTTGTTTGCATGTGCATATGCACATCTACTTCACATTGCCCATACCCGAGGGCGTCGGTGTCGGCTTCCTCTCCATCCGACAGTTCCCAATGACCCCGAGCTTCCCTTGGGAAACCCCACCCACACACCCAGCGCCGCCTGCGACGTCGTACGAAGGGGATGAGATGTTTACTGCGCAGGCAAAAGGAAAGCGTCAGAGCGAACAAGACTTGCTGCCCTCTCTTTTCTGTGACTGCCCTTGTTCCAGCCCTACACCATCTTTTTCTCAGCTAAAAAACGCCATTGCAGCGTAATTCGGGCCGTTGCCATGTCTCGATGCAAAAACGCAAGCCACCAGAATCATACGCCAGGGCTCTTGATGAATTTTGTTGATCTTCCGTATTCCCGGGCTCTGCACCTGCAGCGTAGCTCAATTTATTCCTCCGTAGGTACCAAATCGCTAATATTAACATGCATGACAGCAGGGCTTGGCCCACCAAGTACCGGGGGAAGACTACCATGTCCTTGGGCAACCTAGTCATGCCACACCCACCAGCGCCGCCCGGCCTCGCTGTGACCAGAGCTTTGTTGATTTCCCAAGTTGGTCTACCAAAATAAGTCAGGGAGAAAGATGGATAGAAGAGAGCAACTGCTTGAGCTATTGTACGTGTTCTTTTCGTATTCAATCAAACTATTAGTTTATAATATATACATCTCCAATGTTGACCTTTTCTTCATTATACATGTGGGAAGAACCAAGGACAAAAATATCAAAGTATCAAAGTGCTTCCATCATACATCCAACATTAAGCCGTCAATATGCTTTTCGTGCCACAGGTCATAGTCCCTTTCCAAACTTTTTCTCCCAAAATGGAAGGCAGCGCCAACCTCTGAAAATAGTAAACAAGAAGAAAAAGCACCAAACACACCCCGCTAACAATACACAATGGTTTGTAGACAGAGCTCTGTCGAGGCGAGGGAGAGAGATCGCCCCGTCGTCGCAAGGGAGGGCCTCTGGGGTCGGTCCACTCCACCAAGTCGCTTCCCTGCAGGCTGTCCCAAGACAAGCCGAGGGAAGAGTCAAAATAAAAAATGCTCTTGAACAAAGGAAAAGATTGTCGGAAAATAACAAAAAAAGGAAAGCCGAATAGTGGTACATGTGACAAATATAGTACATGGGTCTCGTAAGGAATGTCGTGACTGCCGAAACGGGGAACCGTTTACAACTTCAGTCGGCGCTGCTCCTTTCTCTTGCGACGCTCCCGGCGTTCGCGGTATTGGATTATGCGCTTGGCGGCTTCAAGGTGGTCATGTTAGCATATGCCGTTGCGTCGGGTTGCATTTCAAAACGCAGGTAGAGACTTACCCCAGTCGCGGGATTTGCGCTTGACGTCCGGATCCACCCAAGAATAGTTAATGGCTCGCTCAGGGTACCGTTGAGCCAGGCCCAGGGGTTCCATGGGGCGGTCTTGGCTGTCCCGTTCGCGGCACTTGATGCCGATGTGCTTGGGCTCCAAATCTTCATCATTTTCGAAAATCAGCCACCCATCCTTGTCCCACAGTGGAATACGCTGGTTCATTCGGTAGTACCAGGCTTGCAGACCCTGGACGGTACGCTCAGGAGTTCTTCCAAACATGGCTGCAAAGTCTTGCTTGATACGCTGCCATTTGAGCTTCTTATCGTGCCAAGCGTAGATGATGAAATCTCCTTCCTCAGTGGTGTACTTTTGGTTGATGTGTCTGTTTTCGCCGTCTGGAGGCGGGCTCGGATAACCCTCATGGGTGCGCATGAAAGGGTCTTGCGTGAAAGGAGAGTACGTCTCCTGGGGCGAGTAAGCCTGAGGTGAGTACGCGGACGAAGCGTAGGTCTGGATGGGCGGCAGAGGAAGAGCTGTACGGCGAGCGGCGTGGGGATGAGGAGAGGTGGCAGGAGTCCAGCAAGGGACCTGGCCACCGTGGGCTCTAGCGAGAGCCTCTACACCCTGATCAAATTCGTCGAGGCTGGGCAGGCGGATAGTCGAGTTGGAAGGAGGTCCGAGACTAGAGAGCCTGGGGACTGGCGAGCAATCTGTGTTGAGAGAGAAGGATGATCCTGTCGTTGGTTAGTCAAGTGACAAGCAGTCGCAGTCAGTCTCGGACGACATACTCTCAAACTTGATCCTCGGGCTACCGGAGACGGACTCTGGAGGTGTGTTGGGGTGGACGATAGCTCGGTAGATGGGCGAGGGAAGAGCATCTTCAGAAAGCTTCCTCGGCGTTGAGTTGTCGATGTGAGTGAATGAGTTGACGCGAAACTTGCCGACGGAGGATAGCCCGCTATACTCTGGGCGATGCTGCATCATGGTAGTCATGGTCGAGGGCAACTGGAGAAATGCTCCCTGTTGGTCGGCTTGCAAGACAGAAAAGGGCGTATCGAGATTTCTGGGCGGAGAATATTGGTTTGCAGCAAGAGCGAGGTGCAGCAATGCGTATTGAGCAGGTTCGCGCTTGTCAAGACGATATGGGGCTAGAGAGCGTGAGGGGGAATAGTATAATGCTGGATATTAACGAGGGATGATGAGCCCAAGGGCTTGAGAGCAATTAATAGCAAAGGGCTTGGAAGAAGGAGCGGATAGTGGAGGAAAGTTTGACACGGGAGAGACTGGGTCCTAATGGAGAGGGAGTCGATGTATTTTGTAGTCGACGATATGGGGGTGCAGAGGCTGTCGAGACCCCGGGCGATGGTCAACGTCTGATCACTTTTTTATTTTTTGCTATTTTTTGCTTATGCAGGCTTATTTCTTCTGCCGGTGCCGTCAACATGGGAGCGTACCTGAATCACTGTTGATAAAAGACCGGGACAGGCAGGATAAATTGAGTGTCTTGGATACGACGAGGGGTCTGTGTGTCACCCTTGCTCCAGTCTGAACAAGACGGGACCAAGCCTGGTCAAGCCTGGTCAAGCCTGGTCAAGCCCAAGCAGGGCTTCGGAGCCAAGGAGCCTGGTGGTGGACTTGTGGTGCAGTGGTGGTTGCCGAGGCGGAGACGCGAGCGGGCTTGGGTGGACGACGGTGGGACTGAGTATTCACATTGTGCAGACAGCAGAGGTCGACGGAGCCTGCCTGGCCTGGCCTGGCCTGGTGCCTGGTGCCTGCGCCTGAGCAACTGCGGCGCCGTGGCAGGGGTTCAGCATATGTGTGGCAATGCGGGCAGAATTGCCACCGGCAGACTCCCTGGCTGTGCCGTCGTTGCTTTGTTTCCGCGCAGATGCAGGCCCTGGCCCATGGTGATGGAGGTGGTGTGTGATGCACGAAGAGCCGTACCAGTAGCACAGTGTGGTGTGGTGTGGTGTACAGATTAACTAGTTGGTGTCGTGTGGCGGCCGTGGTTGAGCGCGAGTGTGTGGGTGGTGGCTGCCCTGCATCGCACCACGCAAAAGAGGCCAGGCTTCGCTCGCGACTCTCCGCGCACCACACACCACCTTGCTCGTCATAGTGCTCGTTCAGCGCTTGTCTTGCCCGCGCACAAAGTCTGCTAGCCTCTTGCGTAGTGTTCGGAATTATTCAGCCATCCAAGACAACGGCCTTTCTCTCGCTCTCTTGCAGCCACGCCCAGAGGCCACGGGTGCTCTTCATCTGGCCTAGCGGCGAGCGGCGAGGTGGTGGGGACTCTCGCTGCAGGGCGAACAATGGCTAAGCCGCTGAATCAAAGTCAAAGTCGCTCCCAGGCAGTACTAGTTATTCCGTTGGTTCATCACGGACTCCAGAGCGCAGGTCAAGTCTTAAAAATAGGATCCGATCAATTGGCCGAGGTGGTTCGCCGGCGGAAGCGCGTATCAGTCAAGCTTCTTCTGCTGCTGCTCCCATGTCGGACTGGCAGATTCCATCTGCCACCACTGCCGTGTGGTCGACGACTTTGTAGTTAGTGATAGATACGATACCACACTCCCGGTACAGCAAGCTTCCAATTAGCTCCGTCACAGGGTGGCAACTCCGGTGCGGCTGCCTGAAAAGTCGTACTGGTAAGCCATGGCTGGCTATGTGCGAGACCCCCGAAGCCGATCCGTCAGCCAAGGGTAGCCGCCGCAACCCCAAGGCAATGGGACGTCGGTGATGGGGAGAAATCTTTGCATAGTAGCATCGGTGCTCCGCTCTCGGGTGTGCATAACCCATCTTATTGACCCAGCTTTTCCAGACTGGCCGTCGAAAATTTACCATCTACAGCACCTTTGCGGGTCAAGACTTGTATAACGCAGGCTGGCTATATTACAGAAACGGCCCAAGCACCGCACAAAGCAAGCATTGAATATCAGCGGGCGCAAGTAGTAAACTGCGGGGGTAGCCATCATCGAATTTCTTGTGGCTATTCTTGATAGTAAAAAGTGATCGGCGCGAGGGGTCCTTTCGTGCGAGGGAGCACGTCACGGCTGGGTGCCATAGCGAGCAGCCAGAGGAGCCAGAGAGTAGTCAACCGCCTAGCATGTAGCAGATCCGAGGGCTCAATATGACCGAAATGCTCCGCTAGGCATAGCTTGCCTATGTAGGGACTTTCTTTTTCTCCCCAACTAAGTGTAACAGCTAGTGTCCTGTGTGTCTGAAGTGCCACACACGATGCCAAAACATGCGTAGCACCTGACTAGATGACGGAGACGAGGGCGAGGGATGAACGTGAAAATAGCAGGTAGTTTGCGCGGTATCAAAAGTAGGCAAAAACTCGTTGCTGTCAAGAGACATTGCGTTAGCACAACACTTCGTTTGCAAGCAAAACAACTGCTGTCTACACAGCGAGCTCAACAGCGGACTGCAGGCATTCTGGCAGCAATTTGTTCTCGTCTCGCCGTTTCTTTTTCCCGCTAGGGCTTTATTGATGCTGCATCGCTCAAGGGCCATTCAACGAAAAAGCTGTGCGCAGCAGCAGGATTGCTTTTGCAGCGTCCGTGAGGGCATGAGGGCGGGGAAAAGCTGTACCTGAGGCTCCCTCTGGCTGGACGGTGAGCAGGGCGAAAAAGGAAATACTTAGCTCGTACTAGCCTGTATCAGGCCTAGCGCTCTAGAGTTCGCTTGCGCCAGTTGGGGTCCCGTTTGGCGCCGGTTGAGGAGCTATGACCAGCCTGCCAGCTGCCGTCCGAACTGACGGGTTGGCAGTTGGCAGGCTATTTTGACTGCATCGCCCGGCTACTTGCCACGCACTCTGTCCCTACACACAACCGGCTGCGCATTCAGCACTTTCTTTTGCAACACCATATAATACTCCATCGCTTATTACCTCCTCAACGTCGGTGGCGCCCCTTCAACGACTGCATGCTTTCTTTTCGCACCGCCTCCTGTCCGAGTGCCCGTGTTTCAGCTGCACGCCAGCTCCTCCTCCCCGGCCATTGTTACGTGAGTGCTGTCGACGTATATCAAGCACCAACCACGCCCTAACATCATCATCATCATCCAGGCACCGGCGACCCTCACACCGTTAATGCAGCGAACTGCGCCTCGTTTCTTTTTTCTGGTTTCACACGCTTTCTTTTGCTGCCATTGTCCCTGAGCTTGGCTTGGCTAATCTCATCTTCACCAGCGCTCATCCTGCAAAGTCTGTCTGCGGGGCGTCTGTGTGTGCATAATATGTGCAAGGCGCATGGAACTACTGTGGCTACTCATTACTGAAAGCGTGCGAGGCTAGCGCTGTGGAAATTATTTTCCTTTCTTTTTCCCATTGCCCTGCCTCGTCATGGTGGGAGGCTACTGCAAGGGCCAAGACCTCACAATTAGACACTTTTCTGCGTGTCTGCGGCTCTAGGTAGGAATCTCTTTCCACGATATCGGCATTTGCGGATGAGTTGTGGCGAATCGACTCTCACAGAGTGCAGAGCGGGCATCTTGATTAATCTCCTTCATGCAGGCCAATGAAGGGTTAGGAACTAATGGCTTCATGCAGCCACGAGGATCACCATCCGCCAAGACTTGATTAACCTGCTTCTTCAGAGTCACGCCTAGTATTTGTCTTGCACACTTGCCTTGGTGGCGACACGAGTGCACGTAAATCTTCGTATGCACGGTGATGCCGTCCCCAGTCGCCGGTCTGAGCAACGGTGAGTTGGCGACAAACACCTCACGCAATTAGCATGTTTGGACTCCCTGAAGGACCGTCATAATAACTCAGTTTTCCATGACATCGGAGAGGCAATCAGCGGCCAGCTTCTGCGTCAGTGGGCAAACCCTCTTTACGCCCGAGCTTGCCACGCGCCGACCAAGTCACGTCGACTGTTTTGATTCAGTAGTGACGGTACCAAGGCACACAGATTCTCTCTGATGCCCGCATTTTCGCCCGATCTCTACAGGTACCTGAATCCTACATGAACTACCCAGTCACAGTATGCAAGGTACCGTTGGCGCCAATCTCGTCGGCGATGCAAGGGAGTCGAACACCCACCGTCCAGCAAGTGGCACAGCCTAGCTCGCCTCTCCACAACACGCATCAGACAGGTCATGAAGTGGCTTTTGCCACCACAAGATTCCCATTGTAAGTCTCCTATGTGCCCTGATTCATAGCGTCGGATGACCGAATTTGTGGTGTTGTCATTAAACTGCTTGCGCCGGCTTCCTAATGCGGCCACGCAAGCCCTGCCTACAGAGATACGATGCCATCAAGCCTATTCTGAAGACAAGCCCTCATGCAACTTGAGATTCGATGATGTTTTGTTGCAACCCCCAGCTAAAAAAAAAAATGCATCCGCGACATAGCTTGATCATTGCCGTGATCGCGTTCTCACCTGATTTTCGTAGACGAACGGGGTCCAGCTTGGCATTGTCTTCGCCACCACAAGACAATAGCCCGGTTGTCGAACTTGCTGACGCAAGCTAAGAGACAGCATCGGATTGCTTTACTCCCACCAACTGTCAACACTCCGCTTTGCCACGAGTTCGTTGGAGCTGGTCCGACGGCAAACCTATTTCCAGAAGTCGCGTTACCTTGTTGAGCGAGAAGAAAACGGCCACATCCCGAAGAGAACTATCATCTGTTCTTCATCCCTTGAGCAGGTCTCATCTCAAATGTGCTCACTCCAAAAAAAAGGGCGGGAATCTCTCTGCCATCGAGCGTTGCCCAATTCCATCTCGGGTCCGATTCAGTAAGGCCTCGGCAAGATTCCCTTCCCTGCGGCATTGTCCGCCATGCCGGTGGCTGGCTCCGCAAATGATCGATTCTAAACCGGGATGCGGAATTCTTTATTTTCTGTTAGCCAAACTTTTATCCGTCATTACTTTGGCTTGGTGCGGCGGTTTCGTCCGTCGCTCTTTATCGCGCTAGCGGGGCGTGGAAGCTAACCTCAGACATTGTCTAGAGACTATGGTGTCCGCATGAACAATGACTGAGCCCACCCGCACCAGATGGTGAGAGAGGCGGCGAGACTTTCCACGGTCTCGGAAGATTACACCCCCTTCTTTGAGCAGCTTTGCGTTCATACGGTCTCAAGGTCTGTCTTTGCCTACAACTTAGACTCGACGGGATCATCCTGCGACATGGATCCTGTACCGGGAAAGGATTCATCGCCCGCAAACTTCCTAGACAGAAGTCAGTAAGGTCAGCGGATACGTTTGCGTTTAGCGGAGATCAGGCTCTATCGACAGAGAGGCACGACGCGTAAAAGTGTGTAGACACGAAAGTCAGTCGCGTCTCTTTGAAAAACAGCGCCAACAATACCAGCCAAACGTTATGATTATGCCCGGCGCGACGAAAACAAAGCAATATAGTGAAAAAAGTAACGTACCATCCACGTTCTTCGCCTCCGCTCAGGAAGCTGCAGTCGCTATTCCTTTCACAAATCCAGTTGCCAACTGTGTCTCAGTGGTCAGCATGATTCTCCTTGCCAACTTTTTCCCGTCGTCTCTCGGCAGTCTCTGAAACTCGTGACGTTCGCCACCGGAGAAACGGGGAAAAGGAAGAAAAACAAGTAGCGCTCAAGACATATGTGCTTCCAGACTCACCATTGTCCGACTTGCCGTCGGTGTTTTTGCCCTCGGCCCCTCTTCCCCGTGCATACACGCTCAACCCGCACGTAAATGCCTTGAAGTCCTCGGTATCCATCTCGTCAGGGTGCTGGCCGGTCAGTACCCGGCCCAGCACAATAATGACGGCCGCGTGCGAGCAAATGACAACGCTCCGCCTCCCCTCATCGTCGCACCGCCGGATGAGGGCCTGCATGGCCGCGCGCACCCGCGCGACCAGCTGCGCGTACGTCTCCCCGTGCACCCGCGGCTTCACCGGGGACACGAAGTCGGCGTCGTAGGCCGGGAACAGGCCGCGAAGCTCGGCGGCGTCGGCGGGCTGCGGGTGCTCAAACGGCGCGGCGCCGAACCACTCGCACACGCCGTGCTCGCCGCGGATGCGCACCGTGTCCGCCGCCCGCGAGGTCAGCGTGCCGGCGCTCGCGGCTGCCAACTGGAGCCTGACAAATGGATCGATGGTTTGCAGACAGCGGTAGTACGGGCTCGAGTAGACGGCCTCGACGGCGGGCGTCAGCGTTGCCAGGTGCGCCGCGAGCTCCTCGGCCTGCGCGATGCCGTGCGAGGTCAGGGGCGGGTCGGCGGCGATGCCCGTCGGCGAGGGAATGTGCGAGCGGTAGTTGCCCTTGTTGTCGACTGTCCAGGCCGTGCGGAACTGCAGCAGAAATACCCTGGTGTGAGCAGTTGATCCATGAGATGATGATAATGAGCATTGCAAAACTCACTCCATGACGGACAATGTAGATCTTTTCCAGAGACATGGTTCGTAGTAGTAGAAGAAGAAAACCCGCTTCGCTTGTAATACCACGCCGCTTATTTGAGTATATTTTCCTGCTACAAGGCTTTCGGGAAACAGTGGCTGAGGAAATCTTGAAGGAGGTTGAGATGATGAGATGTGGTATGTAGATCCCGAGGCACAAAGACACCAGTCCGCCAGCCGAGGGTGTGTCCATGGCCCCACAACCGCCCGCCGCCGCCGCCGCCGAGCAGCACCCGGACCGCATTCCTGCATGATGAGAAACATGCTTTTTTCGGAGAATTCCAGCATTCCAAGAGTAAGTAAAAAAGTACATGCGATTGATCTTATATTGAACAGAGAATACGCAAAGGTCGATGCAGGAGAATTTAATGTGGTGGTACAGCATAATCTTTCTGATGGACGCTCCACTGCACAACCATCCACAGCACCATATATAAAGAACATCAGTGTGAACAAGGTAATGTTATTCAGCAATCAATATTCAGGCTAAAAAGTCTCGTCATCAAAAAGTGACCTTATGCAATGACGCATCAATGTGCGTCAGTTTCTATCGAGGGAGGAAGAAAAAACGCCTGGTTCCGCTGCTCCATGTCTACCAGCACCAAACCAAACAAAAAGCTCCCCGCCAATGCCAACCAGCAATCTTATCCGGAATCGAAAAAAGAGAGAGAGAGAGAAAAAATCGCCCAACGAGTACATGTAAAAGGAGCGTTCTGTGTCCTACCGTGTTCGTGTACCGAGATCCCAGGTCATTCAAAAAAAAAAGAACAAAAAAACACAACCCCCAAAATCATGTCCATTAATAATGTCGTGTTGCTCATACTATTCCAAAAAGAAAATGCAAAACAAAGCCATGCCATGTATGTGTAAAAAGAAGAAAAGAGTGAGCGGAAGAGAGGAGGTCAAGAGAAGACGGCTACATGACGCTGCAGGATCCCATGGTTCGGGCTCGTCGTCTGCCGCCAAATCCTTCCTCCTCATCAAGGTGCAGCGCCTGCGTCTCTCGCGCTCGTCTCCTGCGGCGGCGATGTCCAGCACCGGCCGCGCCCGCCTCCTCAGTAGCCTGCATATAGTCTGCCCACTTGCGCTCGAGCCTGCTGGCCGCGGCAAAGTCACCGCGCATAACACGCTTCTGATGCTCGTCGACCGTCATCTGGAAGCCGTAGAAGCACTTGAGGCCAATCATCTCGCTCGGGTAAGTAACGCCGACCGACTTGGCCTTCATCTGGGCGTTGCGGAAGAGCACCTCGCGGACGCCGGCCCATGTCACGTTATGGCAGTCATAGACGACGAGGGAAAGCGTGATGGCGGGGGGGGTGGCCTGAGTAGAGCGCTTCGAGCGCTTGGCCACCATGGCGGTGGCCTCGGCGAGGACAAGATCACTGATGCGGGTGTTGTCGAGGTCGCAGCTGCGGAGCTTGGTACATCTCTGCATGATGGGCAGCACACCCACGTCACCAATATTTTCGCAGTAGCTCAGCGAGAGGTGTTGGAGAGAGGTGGCACAAGGAGCCTTGACGAGGTGTTCAGAAAGCAGAGAGTTGGTAAGTTCACCGAGATCCTCTAGTTCGAGATGGGTAAGACGAGGCGTGGAGGCGAGAATAGGTTCCAGGGCTGCGTCTGTTAGGGTCTTGCAGCCCGACAGTTGCAGGCCCTCTAGCTCGGGTGTGGCATATCCAATGGCCTTGACTCCTGCAGAGGTGAGGTGGGTGCATCGACTGACATCCAGATGACGAAGCTTTCGAGATGGGACAATGGGCCGCTCAGTGAGGATATCAATTTCTGGGTCCACGCCGTGCATCATGATTTGCAAGGCTTCATCGCTGAGGTCGGCGCAGCCGCTCAGCACCAGACGCTCAAGGCTGTTGGTCGTAAAGATGGACTCTGCCGTCTCCAGGTTGTCGAAGCCCTTTACCTCGCCAGCACGTAGGTCCTTAAGGCGCTTGCAGGAGTCGACGACCAGTTTGATACCCCGCGCATCGACCTTTTGGCACCAAGACACATTGAAGCTCTCCAACTGGGGACAGTGCTCGGCGACAATTCGGCATGCCGAATTGGACACGGCGTAGAGGCCAGTAAGGTTGAGATGGACCAACTTGTCGTTGCTTCGAAGCAAATTGTGCAATGTCGTCTTCTGAAAGTTGCGGCAGCCTTCGAGGGTAGCATTCATGAGGTTCTTGCAGGCCTTGACAATGGCTTCGGTGCGTCGGTAGTGCTCCACCTGGACGCAGCCACGCAGATTGAGATCTTTGATGAATGGGCCGGCAGCAACAATTATTCTGGCCAACGAATCGGCGGGAATATTCTGATAGAACTCGGAGGCATTGAACGAGGTCCAGAGCTGGCCGTCAAAGCAGAACTTGTAAAAGGTCTTGCTGACGCGCGAGACCCGGACCAGCTCCGTGGGCTCCAGGTGGGCGAAAATGGCAATGCGGATTTCCTGGGGCATCTTCTCCCAGAATGGGAACGGCGGCTTCGAGGCAGCTTTGGACTGGACGCGCAGGTCGGCGGGCAGCAAGGCGGTAGAGGGCCTCGAGTTGGGGATCACCCGGACGGTCCTGACGCCCGGCTGCTCCTCGACGCAGTCGTGAAAGGGAAACTCAACGTCTGGTGTATCAGATCGCACGAGTGGTGAGGGCTGGGGTGTTCCGTAGCGAAGGGGCGTCTGGGAAGGGACGCCGGCTAGGCTTACGCAGGACAGCGAGGTGCGACTCCCACCATGGTAGGGACTACTGGCGGACCGGCCGCGGCGCAGGCTAGTGAGGGACTGAGACGAGGAGATGCGCTGAATCCCTCGCAGCAGTCTCTGACGGCCTTTGATCTTGGGAGAGGGACCTTCGTGTGCGGCGGCGGCAACATCGGCGAGGGGAGGAAACGGCTCGCCGCCGGGGGTCTCTCGCATCTCTGCCATGTTGTAGTGCGAGACGGCTGGTCAGACAATGTGGTTTCTGTATCGATCTTTTTCTGTTCCAATGAATTGATTCGAGTGTTCTTATTCGATCGTCTGGGACACGTGCGGGCTCGAAAGTATCTCGTCGATTCCGAAGGCTTGTCGAGGGCCGGTGCCCGGAAGCAGTGGCGGCGTTGTAAGTGGTGCGGGTTCGGTTGGTTGTACGGGGCAAGGATGCTCCGCCGGTGCCGGAATGCCCGGGGCAGAAATCTAGCAGAGGATGGGCTTGTTCAAATCATGTCTCAAAGGCGGATGCGTCGTGGGAGGCGGGAGAGGTGGTAGAGGATTGAGAGAAGAAGAGGTTTGTGAAGTAGAAAATGTTGAGGAGGGAATGAATACGGTATGAGGGGAAAACGGGCGATTTAGGTGCATTGGGGAGCAAACAGAGGCGGGCAGCGGACAGCGGGCAAGAGAGGCCAAGACAGGCCAGGCCCAAGCCGGCAGCAGGGCCAACCAGGTAGAGCACAGGTGGGCCCCGGTAAAAAAGACCCTGAAATGGGTGACCTGCTGCCAGAATGTTTGGGGTGCCGCCACCTGTGGATCGGCTGCCCACCTAAAATGCGGGGCACCGCCGACAGTTTGTGGGAGCCAGGCCAGTGGGAGCCAGTGCCAGTGCCAGTGCCCGTCAAACAGTGAGATGGTAGGTACTGTTGGTGAGGCACTTGTTGACCTGTAACTCGGCACCTCTGGCACACTCACACCACACGCTGTCCTCGCTGACCCGAGCACGCTTCTCAGCTGGTTGGCTCGCCTTATCTTCAGCGCTCTGGCCGCCCAGGTGCCCAGATTGCAGCGCGCTTCCCTGCTGGTCAGCGGACTCGCTGCACCACGCCGAATCGCCATGCACATGTCCATTCACCCATCCCACAGGGCACATGGGCTCCTGGAATGTGACCCTGCAGACAGCCCGGGTGACAATCCACAATTGACTCTCCCATGCAATTCCGTTGCCATCTGATCCAGAGAACCGCTCATCTAGTTGTTTCATCTTCTTGCTATATTGTTCATGTTGTTATTCTTATTCAGTCTCACGCTCTTCTCGAGCACTCCGTACCAGGTCTGACAAAGATACCTCCACCCCACGATTACTTGTCCTGCAGTTGTCTTGTCACTCATGGCCCTTCCCCACCATGCCTCGGCGCAACTACCTACACCCACTGTACTGGTAGGTACCTACCTATTCAACCGCCATTCAAGCCTCGTCTAAAAAAGGTCCGTCTACTGATAACCAACTTGGGTGGTACTTGGAGGCTGACATGTCTTTTTATCTGCATTTTCTAGGTCAGGCACCTGCTCAACTCTCCTCCCACCACGCCCGCCCGTTTTGTTTTACGTATTCGCTCTCAGCCTCTACCATTCTCGACGGCTCGTTCCACATCGTCGCTCCACAGCGGCTCTGTTTCGCTGACAGCTTCCAAGTACCTTGCCTTCTACCCATAAGTAGGTAGGTAGGTAGCGCCGGCATGCCACCACCATGTGCCAGATGCCTCATCGTTGAATCGCCACTCTTATACCCTAGCCAGTGCTCAAACTGATACCACTCCTCAACCACGAGAGGCCGTCATCACCAACAAGGCCTCACTCGCCCAGTCTCTACCAAGCAGAGGGCGGGCCCCTCCGACATGCTGGGCGCTCGTACCCTGTAAGTTTTTAGCGCCTCCAGCCGGCTGTTGAAAGCCCCACGAGCCTTGTTCCGAAAAGGCAAAGCACGCAACGTCGCAATCCGCAACAGCACGAATAGAATCCGGGGCACTACCAGGTAGGCGACTTCTCCCTTGTTTCTAGCGCTTCTTTCTTCTCGGCGGTGAGGGGAACCCTGGGAAGTTCGGGGTGTGGCCCATCAACCCTGGTCAACTGACTGTACTGGTATCTGCTTTGATACCTGTCCCCCGGTCTTACCAAGCCATGGCTATCAAGAGTGACTACCCTTTGCGCTCACAAGACCCTCCAATGCTCGCACATTTATATGCCTTTGCGAGACTCGAGATGCACACCTGCAGATATAAAGAATACCAGGAAAAAGTCGCTCATCCAGCCCACCACCAACACGTGCTCCTTGGCCTTACCCACCGCCCTGTGGCGCACCTCCTCCTCGTAAAGCAGTTTGGTCCGGCGGCACCAGTACACATAGGTCCTGACTCGTCCGTGGTCCAGCCTCCGGGCCAGGTACGAATTTCTAAATGCGCTTACGCCCGCCGTCTTAGCCAAGCAAGGAACTTTGGCATGGCTTGCATGCTAGCGCCAACAGATACTCCAAAGGATGCGGCTGCATGGAGGCTCTAGAGCCTTGTTCAACTCCGAGCGTGCGATTAAATTTGCTGTTGCGAGAGGAAATAACCTTGAGTTGATATGTCTCGCATAATGACCCATTCTATTCGCTTTGTGTGGTTTCCTCTGTTTATTGCCTTCGTGGCTTATCAAAGGCTTGTGTTAGTGAACAGCGTGCCGTCACCCTCAGGTGGTCATGAGGCACATCCTTGAACCAGCACATGTCAACTTGAGTCTGCTGAGTCCTATACCTGTGCACCCAGTTCTCCAACCTCAATCAACTTGGACGATCAATGCAACACCGGTGCGGATCGACCCGGGCCGCCCTTGCGCAAAGGGTTGAGATTGAACAGCATTACAGGGTAGGTCGTAGTGAGTGGTCAACAAACCGTTGGTGTCACGTACTTCATGGCCGCTTTTACCACCCTCCGACTGCTAGCCTCAGAACTCTCTTAATTAAGTATATTTGCTTTTCGGGCTCTTCGGGCTTGTCAAAAGCAAGCGCAATACGATATTGCATAAAACACGCGTGAATGCAGCTGCCTGGCAAACGGAGCCAGGCCCGCGACGCGTCCCTGGCGCAAACCCCCCAAAAAGGAAACAGAGTTACCATAAATATCTTCCGTGGCCGATTTCGTAGTCCATTGTCCTCACAATATTGGTGCCTGGGACCTTGGATCGTCGCCGTCTCCGCTCCGTAGCCTCATCTGCTCTAATGAGGACAGAGCCGACCGAATTAATTCTGCTGCCTGAACTACACGGCAGCATTATAACAATGGCGTAGCTACAATCATCTTTTTTTCAGATGCGCCAAGTAAGATTAAGCATCGGAAGAAAAAATCATCGTCAAAAAATGTCGAAGCCTCTATTCAACCCCCAAACGGCCAACGCCGTGGAGCTCGCTCAGCTCCTCGGCCACGGCCAACTCACCAGCGTCCAGATTGTCGAGGCCTATCTCGCCCAAATCGACCTGCACAACCCGGGCCTCAACGCGCTCATCTCGCGTTCTCCGCGCGAAAATGTACTTCGGGCGGCTGAGAGACTAGATCAAGAGCGCAACAATGGTAAACTCCGCGGCCCTCTGCACGGCATTCCCATTATTCTCAAGGTAAGCCTGCCCCCGGTCATACACATCGGGCGTGCGCGCTAATGGAAACTTGCAGGACTGCTTCACGACGGCCTCGGATCTGGGCATGAGCACGACATGCGGATCGCTCGCCCTCGTCGGGGCCAAGGCGTCGAAAAACTCGGCCATTGTCCAGAAGATGATTGATGGCGGCTTGATTATCCTGGCCAAGGCCAACATGACCGAGTTTTGCGGCATGAAGATGACTTACATGATGCCCGGCTGGTCCGCGCACGGCGGCCAAACACTTTCACCCTACGTTCGCGTGATAGAAAAGGATGAAAAGATCCTAGGGCACTCTGTAAGGCGCTCAATCCTTTTCAAACCTTTTCTGGCCCGTCTAACTCTTTCCTCTTCCAGGCGCCGGGTGGCTCCTCAACTGGCTCGGCCGTCTCCCTCTCGGCGGGTTTCGCGCCGCTTGCCATGGGCACCGAGACAATCGGCTCCATCATCACGCCGACGAGCCGCAATGCCCTGTACGGGCTGAAGCCGACTGTTGGTGCGCAGGACACGACCGGAATGTACACCATGACGGAGTTTTACGACAGCCCGGGACCCATGGCCAAGTCGGCTGCCGACGTCCGGGAACTCGCTGGTCTTTTGCTGGACAAGGTTTTCGATTCGCCGGATATGGGGTCTTGGAAGGATTTGTCCGTCGGCATTGTTGACCCGCGTCTTTGGACCATGGACGAGTCCATGTGCCGCCAGCATGACGGCAGCGCAGAGAACATGGTAAGACTTGATGGCCAGCTGGCGCGGGAAGCGCGACTAACACGCTGCAGGTCGAAGAGTACGAAAGCATGGTAGAGACGCTGCGAAAAAGTGGATGTTCCCTGCAGTACCCCTTTGCTGTACCGGATCTTACTGGATATCCCGACACTATTTCTCTTGCCCGTGAGTGCGACTAGTGACAGCCGCGCGCGCGTGTGAAGAGGACCGGCTTGCTGATACAATGGCGCTTTAGACTGGGATTTTAAAAACGTATGCATGCCAGAGTTTCTCAAGGTATTCGACGAGTGCCCAGTGTCCAGCGTTGAAGACATTGTCAAGTTCAACGAAGAGAACAAAGAGCGAGCCATGCCTGAGCGTGAGTCAACGACCCAGCTTACCATTTCTTTGGCTTTCACTGGCAGCAGCAGCTGACAAGGCTTGCATAGCATACACGGAGCAAAACGACCTCATCAAGGCAATGAACAGCAACGATCCGCCCGAGGCCGTGGACGAAATCAAGAAGACGCTCCGCGGCAAGGCCAGGACCGTCCTCGACACGGCCTTTGACGAGGCCGAGGTGAATCTGCTGGTGGGCACGTGCGACTCGGCGTTTTGCGTGCACGCCGCGGCGGCTGGCTACCCAGTCGCCGCGGTGCCGCTCTCGACGCTCAAGTATAACGGCCGCCCGTTTGGGCTGTGCGTGATTGCGCGGGCGGACGGGGAGGAGGCGCTGCTGCGGTTCATGGCGGCGTACGAGGCGGCGATGCCGTCGAGGACCGTGCCGGTTCTTTAGATGGGAAGTCTTTTTTCCGTCTTAGACATGTCTGAGCATTGCCACGGAGTTTTCCTTTATTCGTCTCTCTTTAAACGGGAAGCAATTACAAATAGATGTCTATAGCTCCCCCGGTGAGCCCACTTTCATGTTGGACAGGCTGATGGCGGAACAGTGCCGGATGTTGTTTCTTGCAGACGACCCACATGTTCCGTCTGCATGCATATTGCTACTTTTGTTTTATACACTGTCCGGGAAGATACATGGTCTCGGAAATTGAATTGCTATGTAGAGGACTCTGAGTCAGATCTCGGAAGACTGCGTGTGAGTACGGTGTGGGTTGAAACGAGGGTAAAACGCCCAGGCCAGCGAGCAAGATGAAAAGGGGGTGTATTTAGTCACTTATATTTGACAGTGTCTGGTTAAAAGACAGATTTATGTTTGGACTACTTAATTGAAACCTTTCTCACGTTGAAAAAAGGACATGCTCCAATCAGCCCGTGTAATCACCGCATGCGCTTACCCACAGTGAATCTTGTCGGACCAACCTGATGACAGCGCCCGGAGCTAGCGCCTGGAGGAACCTAGCGCGGGCGGTGGTGCAGCGGTGCAGCGGTGCAGCGGTGCTCGAACGCCTCTTGCGCCTGTACCTATCCCAAAGCTTTCAAGCGCTACCTAGGCAGGTAACTACCTAGGTACCTAGCAGCCTGCGGTGCGGAATGGTGCTACTATCACAAAGGATTACAGTGGGCTCGTAGCACCAGCAGGGCTCCCCCGCCGCCCTCATTCGGGCCTGATATTTGCCCCTCCTGCAGTTCAGGCCAGCCCAGCCTGCGGTGCCCGGCGGCGACGACACTCATCATCTCCAAAACCATACAAACGCCTGCTGTCCGGCATCGCTGCTGCCAAGTCCACGCAACGCGCATCCGCATCCCATCAGCCTCATCATCGCCGCCATATTCAGCTCGTCTATCTTTCGTGTCCAATCGCTCCCCCTTTCCGCTTCGAAAGCCAGTGGCAAAGGGCGGCCGGGCCCTGGGCGGACTCTCTCTCATCGTTTCTCCGCCCTACCTACCACGCGCGCGCGCGCCGTACCGTAGCTCCCCGCCCCCTTCGACGTCGTCAACCCAGCCCGCCAGACAGGACCGTGTCGATGATCGTTGGCTTGCCGTCGTGAACTTTGTCGTCTTCTCGACGCACACTCCACCAACTATCGCTTTTCTTCCCACATAACCTGGGGGGCAAGCCACCATGCATGGTAACGGTACGCGCAGACAAAGGGCAGAAAATATTAGCCCACCACCACATCCACACACCACCAAGCCCACCCTCACTGCAGCATCTGGGCCTCCCCTCCTCCCCTCCCCTCCCCCTCCGTCGGGGCGTCATAGCTTCACGATTGCCGCAAGGGGGCCCAAACATGAATGCTGACTCTCGCTCTCCCGTCCTAGGCGCCAACAGCATAAACGACGATGATGAGAGAGGGCGTGGCAAGCTTTTGGCTCCCCTGACGCTGCCCAAGAACCGCAGCACCAGCAACCTCGCCCTCTCAGCTGACCCCGATCGCAGCCGCTTTCGCATGTCCTTTGACGGCTCGTCATCTGCCGCCGCCGCCGCCGACCATGACTTGATGACCAGGTCAGTCATTTTGCTTCTATTTTTATTCCCGTCCACACATTTGTCTTGGCTTGTTTCTTTCGCCTTTCCCTACCTCTTCTGCCGTGTTTGCTTTTCCATAAAACACAACTCCTCGCAGCCTGCCCGCCGTAGCGACGTTCCGCAGACCCAAGCCCTTGGGTGAAACACCGTCATGCGTGTCACCGCTCAGCATCATGCCGCTGCTAACATTCCTCTCAACTTGGTGCAGGCCCTCGCCCGTCACCGACCACGAACATGGCCTGGGACTCTCTGGCCTGCGCCGCATACGGCAGCATCCGCCCTCGCGCAATCCCACCATGCCAAACTCCAACGCTTCGTCTCGCAGCCCTTCGGTCGTTACTCTCTCCCGCTCGACATCGTTGAGTGCAAGTGTAACCGCGCCCGCGCCGCTCTCCTCCTTCTCCGCCGGTCCCGCATCTCCCAGCTTCTCCGAAGACCTCTCCCGCTTCCCGACCGAGTCGCTACATTCCTTCTCCTTTGCCCACCAGGCAGAAGACTTTCTCCACAACCGCCAAAATGTTCTTAAACGCTCCATTGAATTCATGAAGGACCGCATGGGCATGCCTCTCAGCGCCAACCAGGCTGGCTTGGCGAGTGCCCAGGCTAGGGTCACAGGCGACTTGGAGGCCCAGAATATGCTGGAAATGCTTGCCAAGGCCCAAATCATTGGGGCCAGCAACCTGCCCAACCCAGATGGCTCATTCACGGTGCCTCCGCTGACGGGGCCTCCGGACATGTCTGGTGAGAACATCTTCGAAAAGCATTTCATCACCGAAGAGCCTGCCACCATCGACGAAGAGCCCGACCAGCTTCCCACGTCACCCAAGTCGATACGTTCAACACCAAAGGAGGGGGTTCAGGATGATTCGCAAAAGTCGAGTAGAACGCCCACAGATGAGAGCAAGATGACAGCTACCACGTCACCACCCGCCTCGCGGCCAACAAGCTTAAAGCGCACCATGACGGATACCCTCTCAATAGCCCTCAAAGACAAGCTTCTAGATACCATGGCTCAGCCATTCATGGCTGGCCCGGCATTGCATGAAGAGCCTAGTCTTTCGCCAGTCCTCACCCAGCAAACCTTGCCGTCTCAGAACTTTCCAGCAGCCCTCAACCCTGCTGCCCTTAATCCGGCCGTACATGGACATACAAACAGATGGGTTCCCGCCGCCCAAGCTATTTTCACCACTGAGGCCAAACCTCCTTGGACAATTCTCGCCGCAAACGACCTTGCTTGCTTGGTATTCGGTGTTACCAGAGCTGAAGTCCGCAAGATGGGTATTTTGGAGGTTGTACAAGAAGAGAGACGAGCCTGGCTTGAACGAAAGCTTCTCAATAAGGACGATGGCGATGATATGCAAGATACCACTTCCGAGATGTCGCCTGCCAGCTCAGCCGCAACTGTGCTTCTTGGCGGGCGTTCTGGAATTACTGCACAATTGTTGAGCAAGCCCAACTCGAGATCCCAGACACCACAGCCTCCACGGAGAGCTCAAACCGTTCACAGTGGCGACATGGAGCCGGTCAAGGCCCGTGGCAACGATAACCATCGTAGCTCTGGTTCGCGGGGAGTCTTACTCTGTGGTGACGTCGTTCCCATCCGAAAACGCAATGGACTGACAGGTTCTGCCAGTTTGTGGGTCAAGGAAAAGCGCGTGGGCTTGATCTGGGTCCTTGAAGAGATTCACGAGGACGTCGCCAATATTGAGCTCGACGAAGAGGGCGTTGTAAAAACTGTGGTTGGCGCCACGGAAACCATATGGGGATTCAAGTCTGTCAAGCCAGGCATTGATATTGCGAGCCTCATCCCAAGAATCCCCCGCCAAGGCTTCGATCCCACTCAGGGCGAGATTGATTTTGCCCAGACACGGAAAAGACGCTACTTTACCTGCCCCAACTACCGAAAGGTCAATATCCCTTGCACTGTCGAACAGATGCAAGGCAAGCTTGAGCTTAGGGTTTCCACTTTCCCGCACATGGCTGGCATTATAGTCGTCGACCCGACCAACTTTAAAATTCGCAGTTCCAACTCCGCCTTTAGTGGCGCACTTTTTGGCTTTGAAAAGCCTGCGGGCACAGATATAAATGCCCTGATCCCGGGCTTTGACAAGATTGTCGAAACCCTTACTGAAGAAGACGGCCTACAACTACTTGACGGCACGGTCATTCCAGAGCATCGCTTCAGAAGAGCCGCTGCCTTTACCGCAATCAAAGAACATAGACCCAACGCCGCTGCATCATTCCTGCAACCGAACGGATTGGCTGCAAAGCATCGTGATGGCTCAGATCTCAACATTGACGTACAAATGCGCGTTGTTGAGAGTGAGAAGCAAATTGACGTTTCGCAAGATAGCATCGAAGAGGCTGTTGACGACGACAAAACCGACGTCTCCTCAACGCAACCACAGACTGAATTGGTTTTTGCTCTGTGGATCACTTATTCCAGACACATTCACGCATTTGCCAACACACTAGACCCGGCCAAGCGTATTCCTTCCGGTCCGCCAACGCCACTGCATCAGCCATCGCCCGGTCAAACACCTGTCCACTCACCCATGGTATTATCCGACACTGAAGCCGACGAGCCAATATTACCTTCCGCTTCACCCTCCAACACGTCACCATCCGGCATGTCCAAGTTTAAGGACGCAGCTCTACATGCCGCGGCAAGGCTCACAGGGCGCGCCCGATCACCGCCCAAGGCAGCCGCCGCGATGCCAGTCGTGACCATGCCTGAGGGAGAGGCACGCAAGGCAACCATAGAGGACTACACCATCTTGGAAGAAATGGGCCAAGGCGCCTATGGTCAAGTGAAGCTTGCTAGGCACAAGCTGACTGGCAAAAAGATGGTTCTCAAGTACGTCACGAAACGACGCATTCTAGTTGACACGTGGACACGCGATCGAAAGCTTGGCACTGTCCCGCTCGAAATTCACGTCATGGACTATCTGCGGAAACCCGAGTTCCGACACCCCAACATTGTCGAGATGGAGGGCTTCTTTGAGGACGAAGTCAACTACTACATTGCCATGGTACCTCACGGACTACCGGGCATGGATCTGTTTGACTACATCGAGCTGCGCTCCAACATGGAGGAAGCCGAGTGCCGCAGCATCTTTGTGCAGGTAGCACAAGCTATTCACTTTTTGCATACCAAGGCACTCGTCGTGCACCGCGATATCAAGGACGAAAACATTATCCTAGACGGCGAGGGCAACATCAAGCTCATTGATTTTGGCAGCGCCGCCTACACCAAGAGCGGACCATTTGATGTATTTGTCGGCACCATTGGTACGTCTCAAGACTTATGTCGCTCTTCCTTCTTTTCCACAACTAACAAGTGCTCTAGACTACGCTGCCCCCGAAGTCCTGGCTGGGAAGCCCTATGGCGGCAAACCGCAAGACGTGTGGGCGCTGGGCATCCTCCTGTATACCATCATCTACAAGGAGAATCCCTTTTATAGCATCGACGAGATTATGGACCACGACCTGCGCGTGCCCTTTACCATGAGCCCCGAGAGCATCGACCTCATCCGGTGCATGCTCGACCGCGACTTGGCCCAGCGCGCCGACATTTCGCAGGTGCTGGAGCATCCCTGGTGCAAGGGCGGCGCCACCGCAACGAAGTAATAGAAAGGAAAAAAAAAATTTGCATGGGACGATTTTTTTTATTAGAAGCGAGCTGGAAACCTTGAAACTTAAAGACTTGAAAGACTTTTTTTAAACCCCCATTTCACGATACCCTCAAGCTATCGCTATCATCATACTACATTAGCCATCAGCCAAATTTTTACATATTTTTAGACATGCATCACACGTTATCTTGAAGATGCTTTTTTCTCGCGCGACAAGCCATGCTGACCATGTAACTTGCAATACAATTTGTAATAAATGCTGAGGGTATATATTACTATAGCTGATACACGACGAAATCACCCGTGGACTTCGCATTCCTACATCCCAAATCGTCAACACGTGCTGCTGCTCCCGCATCAGTGATAGTTGAGCTCTGGGTTCGCCCGAAAGTTGCATTTGCACCGGCACTCGGGCACCGGGCACTCGACGTGCCGCGCGAACCACTGCCTCGCGTGGTCCAGGTGCAAGACGTGCTCGCAGCGCATGCAAAACGTCGGGAAGCGGCCCGCCATCTTGGTCTCGTCCTTTTCCTCGGGGCGGTCCGAGCGCGGCACGCCGACGACCTCGAGACACACGACGCACCGGGGCAGGTGCCGGCCGCAGTTGGGGCAGCTGACGCCGGCGTTGATACTGGTCGCGAGTAATGGATTCCGCGACTCCATGCTCGACGAGGGGGGAGGGGGAGGGTGCGCAGTGGCGGCGGTAATCGTTCCGCCGCTGGCGCTGCTGCTGCGATGGTGGTGATGGTGGTGATTGGCCAGGGAGGTTTCTGCGTCGCAGTAGATGCAGCGCAGGGCGATCTGTCGTGATGGCGGCTTGATGAGTGGGTTGGAGCCGTCGCGCTTGGAGCGCTTGGTGGACTCGACCTCGAACTTGGTGCGCTGGAAGAAGAAGCGGTGGCGCTGGAGCAGCGCGCGGTAGGCGTTGCGCCAAGCGCGGCAGCGAAAGTCATCAATGTATTTCGGGTAGCAGAGCGAGAGCACGAGGATCGCCGTCTGGTAGTCGTGGAATTTCTCGACATACTTGGCAAAGATGTCGACCAGGTGGTCCGAGATGCCCGTCAGGACGATGCCCTCGACGTCGCCCTCCTCCACGGCGAAGGCGACCTGGTCCGTGAGCCAGCGCGTCAGCTCGTCGTCGTGGAAGTTGCGCACGGCGACGTACGCGCGGTCCGCGAGGGGCAGGGAGCGCTGGTTGGCGATGAGGGACCAGTCGCCGGTGGCGATGAGGGTGGAGATGGCGCGCAGGTAGGGATCCGTCTTGGAGGCGACCGTGTCGTCGAAATCGAGCTGCTCCTTGGCAAGCTGCTTGTTGCCGCGGTCGATGAGCTGCAGCGCGAGCGAGACGAAGAGCAGCTCGGGGTGCGCCGAGCTCGCTTTCTTGAGAATGTCAATGGCATGGCGAATGTCGCCGTGGAATAGAGACCGGCAGGCGGTCATGGTGTGGATGGGCGTCGGGTAGTCTGGGGACGGATCGCGCTCGAAGTCCGCCGGGTCGTTGGACTCCGGGTCGCCCCAGCCGCAGATCTCGAGACAAAGCTGGCGCGTGTGCGGCCGCTTGGTGAAGACGGTGTCGAAACGCGGGAAGCGACGCTTCTTGCAGTACGGCCCGATGAACCGCTCCCATTGCAGGGCGTCGGGGAGGTTCGTGGTGCCTGGGCTGACCCTCGTTGTCGGGTTGCGTCCTGGCTCGTCAATTTTTGGGGTTGGTAGTTGAGCTTGTGGATGGCTTACCTAGGTCGTTTGTCCATATCGCGTGGACCCCGAGATAGCTGATATCGGTGCCAGACAGCACCAAGCTACTGTCATAAGCTGCCAGTTCAGCGTCTGTTCGTTTGTTAGCAAGCATTATGTACTAGCAAATCTCGAAACTTACCAGCTATCCAATCCCAGACATATCTCTTCCAAGGATCGTCCGACACAATCTTTCTGTTTACAGTGGGATCAAATAGGTACTTTTCTTTGGCGCGAAACAGCATGGCATGATCGACTGCACTCTGCGCGTCGGTGGGCAAGCCATTGGTCTTGATGGTCGCCGCAAGAAGCGCTTCATGAAACTCCCTGCAAGACTCGACACTATTTGTAGCCAGGGACAGTTCATTAGGAACGCGGGATCGACCTGCTGTCGAAGGATTTTTGGATTCTAAGTCTTTGATGAAATTGCGCACGGCTCGGAGCTTGCCGGCAATCGTCTTCGTCGCATAGAATGATTCTGGGAGTGGTGTAGCAATATCGTTGACTCGCTCAATCACAGCAGAGCTTGGGTCCTGGCTCTTCAGGGCTGCATCTATGCCCTCCTTGACAGCAATCTTGTCGGGGCCAAAAATGGGCACATCGTGCAGCGCCTGATCTACAAGTGTGGCAGCAAGAACTTCCATGCCTTGCTTGGATTCGAATTGCATGATGTCTTGGTAGGTGTGGCCTGACTCTAGGCCACGATGGGGTGACTTCCATGGAATGAGCTTATAGGCATGATCTGCTGAGGCCGAGGGCATTTCCAAAATGTCAAACTTGCCGCTGGTTCGTAGGGCGAGTAGCCTTGGATTAAGATCCGGCGATCCCAGAGTAACCCAGTCAAAAGACACAATGCGATCATTCTTTCTCGAGTTGTGGCGATATGATAGATCGAGCTCATGTGATTTTTCCACATGGAGCAGTTCTGGGCCCTGCTCCGTTGTAATGCTGCGAGACGGCGAATCTTTTTTTGTATCGAGGACACGAAGCTCGCCTGTACGCGAGAGGATGGCCAAAAGACCACGCTGGTTGCGACAGTAGCGAAGTGATCGGATCATGGAGTGTCGCTCGTCCACAATGGATGGATCATGATCAGTCTCAATCGCCTGGTCGAGGCGCAGAGCAGCACCCCACGGCATATCATCATCCTCCACAGTCTGAACGTATGATGCCGAGGCAACGGGACGATTGCTCGCTCGCCGATCCCAGATCATCACGCCGGGGTGATCAAGGCTAGATGACGCAAAGTAGTTTTGGTCTGCGTAGTCGATGGCAATATTGTTGTTGCATCTGGTGTGAAAGGTAACAGCCGGATTCGGGTCACGTAAATCGTGTATCCTGACCCCATGCGACTTGATACCGGCGACAAGGGTATGCGGGCTGTCTTCAAAGAATTTGAGACTGGAGACGGAGACACTGGGCTCCAGGTGTGCAACGTTGTCGACATGATCGTGGGCATCAGCCGGGAACCCTCGCATCGGAGGGTCTATCGACGACAGGCGTGAGATATCCCACACGTGCAAGCTCTGGTCCATGCGCACACGGTCCAGACCTACAGCTAATAAGCCTGTTGTGTTGAATGCCACCGCGTGACAGTTCCTCGCCATCTTCAAGCCCAGCTCCACAAAGGCATTGGAGCCATCATCTACGCGCAAGAGATTCACAACACCTCCGCCCGTGCCAATTGCAATCAGTCCCGGGTCGCAAGGTGACCAGTCATACGTTGTCAGCGGGGGGAAGTCGTCGTGTCGGACGCGCCGGACGTAGTCGAATCGACCGTTGCGCGCAAAGCCATTGGCTTCGTAAATCTGGACATATCGATGTTGGAGGTTGACTTGAACAAAACTGTCCAGCTGCGGATTGGCAGTCCATTTGATGAGACCTGGCTCTGGACGGTCCATCTTGAAGTCGGTTTATGGCGGCGCAGTCGCAAGTGAAGCTGTTTGCATCGGACACAGGGCGACGGGCTCGAGATCGCTTTGAAATATGTCGGCAAATCGGGGAAAATATCGCTCTATCACGAAGAGTTTAGTGTCTACGTCAATGGCCAGAATTCAAGGCCATTGATCCAATGTGGCATCTGTCGCATTGTCCAGCCGCGGGGGTGCAAGTTGAGATGCGACTAGGGTATGAAGTAGTGATGCACCAGCTCGGTCTACTGCTGGGTGGGAGCTACTACAGGCGTCTGTGGTGGCACTTCCCCCACAAAGCTGCCCAAGCTCGCCGCTCCACGTGATAGGCCCCACGTCGATCTTTATCAGCTTATCGGCCAAGAAATCTTTCCAGCATGTAGAAAAAGTTGGAAACAATTTCTAGACGACGTTTGCGGGTACGAGAATATACTGAATTTTTGTTCGAATTCCCATTTATTTTCGACGACGCCACCTGTTGATTTCAGCTCTTTACGGCAGCCGCATTGAAAGGACTCATATCCACGCCATGGACGAGAATCGTCGGAATCGTGGCCAAGGCGGCAGCAAACGCCAAACGTACAGCACGGGTAGACACAAGGCCAAGCAAGGTTCGGCGGAATGGGCGAAGAAGAGGACGAGAAGCATCCAGCGCATGATGTCGCGCAACGCAGACATCCCTGCCAACAAGCGCAATGAGATGGAGCGCGAACTGGTCGCCCACGAGAACACCATTGCCGACAAAAGCTTTCAACGGCGAAGAAGCGCCATGATTTCAAAATACCACATGGTTCGGTTCTTTGGTAGGTTGCGTGGAAATTGTATGTTATTTCTAGCCTCGCACTAACAATGGCTACTAGAGCGCAAAAAGGCTTCTCGCCTGGTCAAGCAGCTGAAACGCAAACTCGAAGCGGCCACCGACGACGAAGAGCGCAGCAGACTCCAAGCCGACCTGCACATTGCCGAAGTCGACGAGGCATACACCATGCACCATCCTCATGCTGAAACTTACATCAGTCTATACGGCAATGCCAAGAAGGACGGCGACGAAGACGACGACGACAAGGACGACGACAAGGACGACGAGAAAAAGACCCCCGCTGCAAAGGCTGCACTGGCGGCGGAGCGCCCGCCCATGTGGAAGGTGGTAGAAATGACCATGGAGGAGGGTCCTGACGCGTTGAAGCAACTGCGAGAGCGGAGATCAGCAACCGGCGACGACAACGAGAGCGCAAGCCACCCCCGGCCGCGCAACACAAAACCACCACACCAAAGGGAGAGAATGGCCAATGTCATTGCCAAGCAGAACCATTCCAAGAGCGCAGACAAGCCAACTGGCGACAGCAAGGCTGCTTCTGCGACTGCTGGTGAGCACCAAAACGGCGCCAAAATGGGCGGACTGAATCGTAGAGAGCGTCGCCGCATCATGCGCGAGACGATGGCTTCTGCTGACAAGGATGATGACGAGGGCGGTTTCTTTGAGATATAATGACTTCATCAGTCCATCTGCATACTGTGTTGTTTTTGTAATTAGCGAATGCATTGTCTATGCCCTACAAGGGCTGTACAGGAACGAATTTTCATGATTAGATTGGAAAAAGTCTATTAAATCAATGGAAAGTGGCGACAAATCCTGTACAAATACCTGGCAATTTTTCTCCAGCAGCACTCGAGACTTGATGACGTGGCCAGTGTGTATCTATCTGCCAAAAGCGCCCAACGCCTGTATGCAGATTCCATAGTTTGCGAAAAGAATCATTCCATCGTTACGAGAAACAAGATGCAAAATGAATCAACAATAGTCTAAGCCTCTCGCAACCGTACAGACTCGATCTTGTGCTCGACAGTCTTGAGGCACGGATCGAGAGCGTTGGGGTCTCGTAAATCGCTAGTGATGCTGTCGGGCAGACGGCCAGAACGATAAAGCGCCTGTTTCGGTTAGTACCACTACATTCATTGATAGTAAATTGCATTCGCATAGAATGGACTTACGTTCTTGACGTCGTCAAAGCTGGCCTCCTTCTCTGTATATTCGCGAATCACTTCGTCGCCCATGAAATCCGCGTAGACGCGTGTGTCGCGAATTCGCACAATGACGTTATCCAAGCGCATGAATAAGCGGCAGAGCAGCAGCATGCGGTGCTCATGAACTCTCAACTTGACGTTGTATTTGGATATGCCATTATCGTCCAACTCGCTCTCGTACAACACAACATCATCAAAGAACAACATCGGATCGCGGCGCTTGAGCAGATCGATCGGAATAGCATCAGTGCTCTCCTGGAGCTTTCTTCCGTTATCAGCTGGAGTCTCCGTTCCCGCATATGTCGTCGAGTAGCTCCAGTCGTACGGCCGGACCACTTCCTTGATCTTTTGCGTGGTGCCTTCGCGGGTGCTCTCCCAGTCGCGCGCGTACGCCACTTTGAGCATGTGCTTGTCCGTCTTGTCCACGGCGTCAAGGGCGTCGGGCGCGGTGAAGCCGATGGACCAGCCGGTCGGCACGTGCGTGACGCTGACGAGGTTGTCGCCAAAGATCATCTCGGGTATCGGGATGCCGATGCGCTCCGTCATGGCGTCAATAGCGCCGGCTTTAGAGATGGGCAGCTTCCTCGTCGCTATGCGGAAATTCTTCTGCTCGTGCCTGTTCGTGCTGGCCTCCAGAGCCGCCGGGCTCGGGAACGCCTCGTTCAGCGCGGTGATTTGGTTCATGGTGGGAGGTGGCGGGAGATGGAGGGTGCTTGGAGCGAGTATGGATTGAGGCTTTCGCGTAGGAATGATAGTTTCGAGGCGCAAGGAATAATCGTCGTTGACCGGTGTCTATGAATACTAAGCCTCGCAATGGCTCATTTGCGAGGTTCGAGGCGCAGCTTCTCGTAGCACAGATGGAAGAACTTGAAGTCGGAATAAACTTGGAGGGGCTGAAGCCGTCGAAGCTTCACTCCACCACCGACTGGGCCGGCACCCCACTTTCGACGACAATGAACTAGAAGGTCTGCTCGATCAACACGCATATTATCAGAGAATAAATCGGCATTTTTTATTGAATCAAGTCACGACAATTAGAGTGGATGTTGAACTATCCTTCAAAGTGATCATATTCAAAACGTGTGAACTAGACCAAGATCAAATACAGAAAACCTCTTCCACTCGCCCATGTCTTGCAAAAATACAAGAGGTTGTGCTTGACACAAGCCACCAAAGTCTTTTGTTCTTATATAAAAAAACATCGACAGTCGATTTTCGCTCACGACAGTAAGAACCCACAGTAGAGACGGAGTTTAGCTCTATGGTGGCGTTTATGCATGTGCCCATAGCAGTAGAATTGGACAAGCCACCAAAGACTCTATGGTTTGCTTGAAAGCATTTCACGGTTCCTCCCAATACTCCATTATGGTTCAACGCCACAAGCCTCCAAATCTAACTTCAATGCCTCTAAACTCTGCATCGTCCCCTGACTTTGGCAGCGAGGTATCGCTTGGTTATAAAATGCCGTCCGGACCCTGAACATAATGTTTCCATTGAACCATCATCATCACACACACACATACACACATCTACCCACTACGATAACGTTATGTCTGAACTGACATCTTCACAAACAGAACGCGGAGATGGCGACGCTCCGGCTCACAATGCTGCTACCATGTTCCCTAGCTTTACGACAGCTAACATGGCCACTCCATCAAGGAAATATAGCTGGTTGAACCCCCCTCCGGCTTCATTCCGGGACACTCAGCCATCCACTACAGCAGGAAATCATGACTGGTCGGTCTCCGCTTTGGCTTCATTCGAGATCCCTCAGTTACGCACTGGATCGAGATTTTTTGACCGCGGGATCCCCCGTTGGACTTCAACCAGCAACACCCAGCCGCATGCCGCCGCTTGGGGACCGGGTACACTTCCAGGACCTGTTGCGCCCGTTCCTTGGCTGCACTGGTCCGCGGCGACGCGTGAGCTCGTTGAGCGCGAGGGCTCCGTGAAAGTTTACGAAATGATCAACTCGCGCCAGATCACCCATGAGGGCGGTATCATGCGGCATGATCATGGGGGCTGGTTCATCGAGACCAGACCTGAAGACCATGCCAAAGGCAGCATCTTTCTGCCCCCGGTTGGCACTGCTTCACTGCTCGAGTGCGAACGATGTTTCCGGGTGTTCGATTACAAGATGCGCCCTGTTTTTCTTTCCGGTGGCCCTGCAGGGTATCAGACGTTTCAGGCGTCTTTTGCTCTTTGCCCTTTCAACAAGGACGGCCGGTGCCATGAAGGTCGAGGAAATTCATGGAAGATGCATCAATCGGGCATCGAAGTCGGATACCACGGAACTGCCAAAAAGACAATCAAAGCTTTGAGCCTTCTGGACCCTAATCAGTTGATCCGCTCTGTCTTTGGCGACCACTCGTACTTTCACGGCGAGAATGAGCTTCTTACGGCTTACAAAGCTCTTCGCATCATCTGGATCCGTGCTTTTCCAGCACTCCGCCCAAATCTTCCCGAAGAAAAACCAGATGATCAATCCAAAGACGCCCCGGCAAGCTATGACCAGGCAGAAGTCGATCAGGCAAACTCGTCCGGCTCCAACTCTCCTCCTCTAGTCTACCATGAGGTGTCTCAAGGCCCAAAACCAGATGCGCCAAAGCCTCAGCAGCAGAGCGGACACACTGCCGACCCAGAACCCGTCGAGCTCTTCCATCAATTCGGCAGTGTCAAACTGTGGGGAGAGATTGACTGTGATCTCAAGCTGTTGGCGGCCAATCCTGGCCTCCTCGAAGAAAAGCACCTTGTTCAAGTATACGGCATGAGCGCACCGGCGCTGCGATACATGCGCCTCAAAAATTGGCTGCACGAGATGGAGTGGCTCAACGCGTACGTGGGCCTCCGTCACCGCGTCCACAACGACCACTACATGCTGATGCGCACCGCATGCCAGCGCACCAGCACCGCGATGGATCGAGTCCTGCAGGCGGTGGCCATGGGCGCCCGGATCCTTCCCGAGGCCGAAAAGACGTACGCCCACGTCGGTCGGCGCTTCCACGAGCTCCTGAGCGCCTTGTGCGCCGACATGGAGGTCGCGCGCGCGGGACTCCGTGCCATTGACCAGCCACTGCGTGCAGACTTGTGGAAGAAGATGTCGAGGGTTTGGGCAGGAAGACGTGTGGACCCGCTGCTCGTCACTTGAAGTTAGGTTGGCATTGCGGAAAAAAGGAAGAATCGCAATGAGGCTGGTCTGTTTGCTTCAATTTTGGATGGTTTTCATGTTGGATGGTTTTCATGTTGGATGGTTTTCATGTTGGTTGGTTCTCATGTTGCATCGCTTTCATGCTGCATTGTTTTTATGTTGCATTGTTTTCATGCTGCATTATTTTCATGCTGTATTGTTTTCATGCTGTATTGTTTTCATGTTGTGTTGTTTTCATGTTGTTTTCATGCTGTATTGTTTTCATGTTGTATTGTTTTCATGTTGTATTGTTTTCATGTTGTATTGTTTTCATGTTTGTTGGTTTTTATGTTTGTTGGTTTTCATGTTGTATGGTTTTCATGTTGGCTGGTATTTCAAGCTGGATATCTCGAGATGGATGGCTTGGGTTATTGAATAATTTTCAAGATGGAAGGAATTTTTTTTAGTTGGATGTTTCTTTTTCTTTTCCAGGGTTGAACTTTTTTCCTTTTGCTCAAGATTGGATAACTATGTAAAATCAAAGGCCAAGGCCATAAAAATAGAGTCTTCTAGGACGAAAAAAAACAAAGTCTATTAGGACAAAAACAATCAACTAAGAGACGTGCAATGAAGCTTGCACCATTAAGCATGTCCGGCGCCAGAGCGACTGGCGGATGCTGAGGCACACACCGTGCACAATTATGCCGCCGGCCTCATATCTGTAGTCCACAGGAAATAACCAAAAGCCATTAAATTGAGAGGCAATCTGTTTACCCATTTCGTGCATTCATGAAGCAGACGCTGTGTCGTACTTATTCCCGTGGGCGGGTGTTTGGTGTAAGCTGGTCAGTGAGCGGTTGCTGCGCCAACGGCATCGCAACCAAATGTTTGGTTCGACCCGGCGCTCCGCAACTCGATCCGCCACACAACCCACCAGCGCAGCTCTCTAGAAAACGGCCTACTTCGATATTTGAGATTGACAAGAAGCATCTTCCTGCTCTTAAAGTCGACTAAACGATAAAGACTTTGCGGCGGCTCAGCAATCCTACCCCATCCCTTTCGCGTCTACTATCCTCCTACCAAGCCTACTCGACTGGCTCCCTGCTCTCTCTGTTTTCGAAAGGCAGCTTAGTTGAGCGAAAATGGCAGCGACCCGTACTCTGGAGGCTCGCTTCGAGCGCATGTCGGTGCTGGAAGAGCATGACTCTGGGTACTCAAAGACAAAGGTACGAACAGATGCTTTCCCACCCTCCTGCCACATGCTTCCTGCCACGATCGCGTGACATTTACACTCTACATGTGTCACGGTACTGATGCATACGGTTCTACGTATATAGGTCACATCGACTACGACACAGCTGCCGCAAGGAAGCAGTCGGACAAACCTGTTCAAGGTTGCCTTGCAATCACACGCCGCCGGCAACCCCGTCTCTGCCTCGGTGACTCTACCATCACAAGCCATCAACCGCAAGCTTGTGCAGCACCAGCAACTACACCACGCCGGTCCGCAGTCCCCTCCCGCCGTGACCCGAAAGGCGCTCCCGTCCTCGTCCTCGTCCGCCCGCCACTCGGAAGATTCCTCTGCGGGCACAGCCGAAGACAAGGCGGCGGCGATGCTCATCGCGCACCAGCCCATGCTGCCGAAGCAGTTCCACCTCGGCATGTTTGAGATTGGCCGGCCGCTGGGCAAGGGCAAGTTTGGACGGGTGTACCTGGGCCGCGAGCGCACGAGCGGCTTCATCTGCGCGCTCAAGGTGCTGCACAAGAACGAGCTGCGGCACGGCGGCGTGGAGCGCCAGGTGCGCCGCGAGATTGAGATCCAGAGCAACCTGCGGCACCCCAACGTGCTGCAGATGTACGGCCACTTCCACGACAGCAAGCGCGTCTTCCTGATCCTCGAGTTTGCCGGCAAGGGCGAGCTGTACAAGCACCTGCGCAAGGAGAACCGCTTCCCCGAGTGGAAGGCCGCGCAGTACATTGCGCAGATGACGTCGGCGCTGCGCTACCTGCACCGCAAGCACGTCATCCACAGGGACATCAAGCCCGAGAACATCCTCGTCGGCATCCACGGCGAGCTCAAGATTTCGGACTTTGGCTGGAGCGTGCACGCGCCCAACAACCGCCGCAAGACCATGTGCGGCACCCTCGACTACCTGCCGCCCGAGATGCTTCGCCCGGGCCAGACGGACAACTTTTACAACGAAAAGGTGGACCTCTGGAGTTTGGGTGTCTTGACGTATGAATTCCTCGTCGGTGAGGCGCCGTTTGAGGATACACCGACCATGACACAGAGGAGGATCGCCAGGGCAGACATGTCGGTGCCGTCGTTTGTGAGCCCCGAGGCTGCAGACTTGATCAAAAAGGTATGCACGCAGCTTCTCCCTTCTCTACACTTTTTGGCACGTAGCCATCTTCTGCCACTTGCCCCATTGTTTTGTCTCCTCTTTTGGCTTGCTCCCTGAAACTTTGGAACTACCGACCAGTTGCAAAATGCAGGGTGCAGATCAACATGAGCGCAAAGACAGCCAGGCCACAAAAAGTCTCCAATATTTACAGCCCGGATACTGACCGTGATATTCTGCAGCTCCTCGTTCTAGACCCGGAGAAGCGTATTCCGCTCGACCAGATCCCAATGCACCCTTGGATAGTGAAACACTGCGTCAAGGGCGAGCGGGTTGCCAATAGAGAAAGGTCGTTCAAGTGAGCTGCGCTGAGAGGCGCACCACTTATGACGTAGTTGCGTGGGAGACCATCGTCTGCTGAGGCTGCCTAGTCATCTGGCTAGCAGTAGCGCGATGCGGGCCTTTTTCTGTTCTGGTCAAATTCCATTTTGAAGGGGGGGCCAAGGTCAAACAAACATATCTTTCGGAGTTTTTAATAGGTCAACGGCACTGGGAAATACTGGAGAGCCCAGTTAGGCAGCATGTGAAGGAGTCATTCGGGTCTTTTCAGGTCGCGCTCTTTACTTGGTTTTGGTTACATTGGCTTCATATTGCATGCTACTACTACACAGCCATGGTATACGAAACACTTTCATGTTATCAAATTTATTGTTCATTTTTAATAAGGCCTGATTTTTGATACATGACTTGCTATGATTTCGTGCTATGCGAAAGGGAGGGGGTATCGTCAACGTCGCATTGAGCGTTTAATGTACAGGAATGAAGACAGAGGCTGGCAACTGGAAGGCTGCGCCGGGCCAACGGGTCAAGTCAGGACATGCAAGCCGGGACAATCAGCTAAGCCTCAAACCGACAGGTAATATAATGGTACAATGTACAAGTATTAAGCTAGACGCAAACTTGCATGAGGAGTAGGCTGTGAGGGATGAGGGGATTCAGGCGTGCGGAGAAGCAAAGGAGGGCTATGGCGCTTTTTGGTTGCATGTTTTCCGCTCTCCACATCTATCGGTATACTTCGTCAAATGGTCGAGTGTCCGAGAAGCACGAGTCCCAGACCTGGTTGACGACTTGTGTGGCTTGGATGTCGTCCTTGCACCTGGGACGGGCCATGACCGACTGGATGGCGCGCTTGCGGACGCAGCTCTGGAACTGCTGGGTCAGAGTCCAGTTGCCACGGGTAAAGGCCTCGCGTGTCCAACGACATTCACCGCTGAGCATAGATGCGCGAATCTGTTTGACAGGGCAACAAAGCACGGAATTGGTTAGCATGGAAGGTGTTCTGTGGGAAGCGAGGAGCGTTGTACAGTAGTGCGAGCTGCATGGGGGAGGGGCATGGCGTGCATCAGAAGTCTCTGTGTGTGTGTGTGCGGGAATATGCAAGGTTGGAAGAGGAAATGATGTGCGAGTATGGTGTGACGGGAAAAGGGAGATAGGCTCGGTAGTGCGCGTGCGTGTTTTTCAACGGAAAATGGACAGGGATGATGAAATGTTGGTGGTTGGTGAATGTAAGTTGAGTGAGTGTGAGTGTGAGTGTGAGCTTGAGCATCTCATGTTATTGTCCAGACATACCTCGGTACATGCGGCGTGCTTGAGGTCCTTGTCACCCATCCAGTCGACGTTCCAGCGCAGGTGATCCCAGGCATGCACCATCTCGTGGGCGAGGGTGTCCTCGAGGTGCTTGCGGTCGCGAATCTCGTTTGCGCAGAGCAGGATGCCGTGGCTGGGGCTGAAGCCGCCCGACTGTCGACGGACCTGGCCGTCGTCCTCGAGGCGGGCGGGACAGCGACGGCAGACGACGTTGGAGGCGTCGAGCCGGCCGTTGAGGTCGCCAATCTTGCCCTGGAGGAAGCGGACGACGGGCGAGTAGCTAAAGAGCCAGTTGCGGTAGTCCTCGCAGCGCTTGCAGTCGCGCTCCTCGTGGATCTTGTAGCGCCATTCACGGTAGTGGAACTGGCCCTCGGGAGTCACCTGGCCGGAGAGGATGCGGAAGTAGTTCATCCACCACTTGGTCTGGGGGTCGAAGCCGGTGCGGGCGGGATCGTTGACGACCTCCTTGGGGGTCGTTGTTGCGACGGCGGCCGGGGCAGCAGCAGCTGCTGCTGCCCCTATCCCGGCATCTGGGCTGGGAGGAGACATTTGATGCGAGGTTTTCGCCCAGCAACAGTGGTCGTCTGCGGGAATTGGAGAAACGGGCTGCGAGTCGCAAAAGAAACTAGCGGCAAATGCGAAAGGAAAAAAAAATGGAAAAATATAAAATAAAAAAAGCACTAAAACGATTAATCAAACGAAAAAGCACCGAATGAAAATTTCAATCCATGCAGCCGCACGTCACTGCAGCCAAGGCGTCAACCGTAACTCGTCGATTCTGGGGAATATGCGGGTTTGGGTGGCAGAGCAGGGACCGAGTACAAAAAGTACAAGGCCAACATGTACCTTTTCCCTGCGTGCCATGCCCACCGGAAATTCTGCCACACCTGCAGCCCAGCACGCTAGAGGTACCATTACAGGGGGCATGCGTGCGAAAGCTACAGGCGGCCTGGGCGCATGCCAGCTGCAGATTTAGGGTCTTTGCTAGTGCGTTGACAGCGGCTGGGCGTGCCCTTCAGGGGAGCATCAAGGGGGCCGTCCACTGCATCCAGGGCGGTGAAGCGGATCCGGCTGGCTGAAGTGCGGCTCTTTATTGATCCCTTTTGGGGCATCCGAAAGCCACTAGGCACTGCAAGGTCACAAAGGGAGGCCCGATACTTCACGTCGCTACGGACTAGCTCGTTAATCAATGTACCCAACCCGTGCCAACGACGTCACCCGGCCTATAAATGGCCTATTTTATTGTCGCAGAAAAATAGAAACTGCCCAGCCCAGCGTCCCGCCACTGACACGAGCTACGTACCGCCGGGCTTGCTTACATGAGTCCCTGCTGCCCCTCCCCCCACCCGCACCGCACCCACTTTATCGACTCGTCCAGTCCGTCTTCCACCACACAAAAGACGCACAAAGGAACAAAACCCACTCTCACCGCCCGCTTTCTGCCCACCCACCAAACGCCTCGCTCGCCTTAGCCTCAAATTTAATGCTCGGCCTTCCATGTGCATGGATCGCAGAAAAAACTCGCGTGCATTTTTTTTGTTTTATTCACGACGGCGTCAGACTGCTTTGGGAACCAAAAACGCTAATCCCTGGAACCCATTGAAACCATCCCAACCACGGCGCGCCCTGATTGACCGACAGCCTTCCGGTGGAACCCGAGTTGGGGCCTGGGCAGACGTAACTTCCGGCCAGCCCTCGTCTGACTGGCTTTGCTTGCATCTTCGGCTGTGACGCTACTCGAACGCTTGCTACCTTGTGTGGCAGAGCCGCCCCGTTCTCTTCCAACGACATAATAGCCTCGTACGTAGCACCGCAGGGATTGTGTCATCGATCTGCCAAACGGGCTTGTGAAAATGTCCCCAGCTACAAGCGACCCAGGTACGTACTCATGTACCTTTTTTGTTCTCGGGCTGGCCATCTTGTTGTTGACAGAGTTTTGCATGGCCTCGCGAGGTCCGCCGGCGGTCCCTTTAAATACAAAGAGGGCCGCCGGGCTCTCTCCAAGCTGCTGTCCCGAGAAGAGAGTCATTTTAAGTCCTCAAAAGCAGTAGTCCTGTTGAATACAAGTTCAGCTGGAGTAATGGCCATTTGTGTTTTCTGGTCATCATCATTTCAAATTACACGCTTCATCATCATTTGATATAATACACCCCCCGGCTAATCATCATGACTGCCAAAGCTTCTTGCATCCGCAGGGCCCAGCCCCTTACCGTCGTTATCAAACTAGGTAAGCATTGGCTCCCTTATCTTTCAAGATGTTCCTATCTTTGGAGTTGATCTATCTCTGTGTCTCTTATTCGCCCGCCTTTACTCACACACCCATCACAGGCACTAGTTCGATTGTCGACGAAAAGACTCATGAGCCTCTCCTGCCTATCCTGACCTTGATTGTCGATACCGCTGTCAAGCTTCGCAAGGAAGGCCACCGAGTCGTCATCGTCTCTTCCGGTGCCATTGGCGTTGGTTTGAGACGCATGGACGTTGATCGCCGTCCCAAGCATCTGGCCCAGCTTCAGGTACGAAACACCCCAGCAGAAGCAAATAAATCACGCTGTTCCCTCCAAACTGACTTTTTTCTACTCGACAGGCCCTGGCTGCTATTGGACAGTGCCGTCTCATTTCCCTCTGGGACAGCCTGTTTAGTCACTTGGACCAGCCTATTGCTCAAATCCTTCTTACCAGGAATGACATTGCCGACGTAAGCACACCCACCCACCATCGCCCGATCGTGGTGCACCCCTCCATCGTCACTTTAGATCCGCGCTAATCGGCAAATCTGTCTCGCAGCGCACCCGTTACATCAACGCCCAAAATACGTTCAACGAGTTGCTGGACATTGGCGTTATTCCCATTGTCAACGAAAACGATACCCTCGCCGTGTCGGAAATCAAGTTCGGTGACAATGACACCCTTTCCGCCATTACCGCGGCCATGATCCACGCCGACATGCTTTTCCTCATGACGGATGTCGACTGTCTCTATGACAAGAACCCCCGTTCGCACGCTGATGCCCGTGCAATCGAGGTTGTCGATGACATTGGCGCTCTCGAGGCTGATGGTGAGTTTCATCTACATGCGCACAATACCTAATACTATGCTAACTCACAATGACAGTGTCGAGTGCTGGCTCCTCCGTGGGCACCGGTGGAATGGCTACCAAGATTATTGCTGCCAAGCTGGGCACCTCGGCTGGCGTGACGACCATCATCACTCGGTCGTCGAATCCTGGCAATATCCTGGGCATCGTCAACTACCTCTACAGCTCTCCCAGATCCTCGGTGATAGAGGATCCTGACAACGTCAACCCCCTCTCCCGCACCACTTCCTTCAGCCTCTTGTCCTCGGGTCTTGACCAGAACGGCCCGCCCCTTCACACCCGCTTCCTTCCTTCTAGCGATCCCATCCGCGATCGCCACTTCTGGCTCCTTCACACTCCCAGCCCCCACGGCACCGTCTACATTGACGCCGGCGCCCACAAGGCGCTGCTCGGCAAGGCCGGCCTCCTGCCCGTCGGCGTCGTCGACGTCGAGGGCAACTTTGCCTCGCACGAGCCTGTGCGCATCGTGGCCGTAAACCGCCGCAAGACGCCCGGCCCCGACGGCAAGATGTGGGACGGCGTCCCCGAGGAGGTTGGCCGCGCTCTGGTCAACTACGCCTCGACGGAGATTTTCCGCATCATGGGACACCAGAGTGCCGACATTGGCGAGCTGCTCGGCTACGCCGACAGCGAGTACGTCGCCCACAGATCGCACATTGCCTTTCTTCGCAATAACAGCCGTCCTGTGTCACCCGTCGTCCCGATCAAGGTCCTCAACAGCAGCCGGCCCGTGTCTCCCATCGTCCCGATTGCCTAAGCATCAGGACCAGCACATATATCTACTATAAATGGCATATAAAGCATACCAGAGATGCTATGGAGTTTGGAAAATAGTTTTATCATTTGATGGCACATGACGATGTCTTTTTTTCAGTTTCACCAACTTTTTTAGATTGAATACTTGTACTCTGGCTGTTTTCTCTCAACTTGCCTTCCAAAACACTGTGACGGTTATGTTTGTTACACAGAGAACATGTGTTGTCCACCAGCAGGCCGCTTCTTATCGCAGTTATTCATATTGTAGTTGAAATTTGAACCTAGCAAACGCCTGTATATGTAAATGGTGCAAAAGAAATGTTCACACAACATGTCCATCCATGCAACTGAATTTTGGTAACCCCCAACGCCGAAGTCCCATTTCTAGTGGTATAAAACCTTGACAAAAAATCGCTGTGTGCTTTTTCACTATTTCCCTGCCACTTCAACCGAGTCACTGTGCATACTTTTTTTGCATTGCATTGCATCGTGGTCCGTCATATCGTGCTCCTCGCTCTCCCGCTCGCTTAACCAGTCGCAAACAGGTTGTCCTCGTCGCGCAGGAACTCGCCGCAGTCGGCCTGGCGGAAGACGACGATGCCAGTCGGGTCGAGGCGGCGCGACTCGGCGGTGCTGCGGGCGGTGACGCCGAAGCCGAGGGGCGTGTCGTTCATGTTGTAGACGACGACGCCCTGGTGCTCGGGGCAGTCCTCGGACCAGCGGCCGATGTGGGCCTTGACGACGTTGCCGCCGTAGAGGAAGGGCATCTCGCCGTTGCTCTTGATCCAGACCTTCCAGCGGGCGTGCTCGCCGAGAATGGGGAGGGCGGTGATGTGCAGGCGGAACTTGCCCGTCTTGGTAAACTTGCCTGTTGAGAAATGTCAGCAAGGTTGCCGTGTAAGTTGTCGTTTTTTTTAATCGTCCGCATAACATACCGAGACAGATTCCTAGAGACAGCAGATTGTCGCGCGCCATGGACGTGGCCAGGTTGGCGGTCGAGAGGAGGACATAGTAGACTCGGTTGCCCTGCAGGCGAAAGACGTAGCGGTCGGCGCTGGGGGAGTCGTCGAGCGGCGCGATGAGGTTCTTGAGAGAGCTGCCGGTGTAATTGGCGAGCTTCTCGAATAGGGTCTTTGTTTCTTGTTCGGTAAGAGGACGCATCTTGGCTGTGGAATTTGAGGTTGATGATGGACGCAGCAAATCGGCATATAGCAAGAAAAAAGTTGTCGCACCAGACTGGCAGAAAAAGTTATTGTGGGGACTCTGCGAGCGCAGCCAGTGGGAGGAGCTTGGAGCGCTGGTTCGCCTGCCTCAGCGCCTTGGGTACCTGAGCTGCGACTGTGTTGGCCTGGAAGTCCACTAATACTGGTAAGACGCGCTCTGGATTGGAGATGCGGCGTCAAGTCAGGCTAGAACCCCTTTCCAACTACCTATTGTACGACGCGCCGGCACCACCACAACACCTCTGTACTATAGTCTCATGATCCATTGTCGATTACACGCTTGCTTCAGCATATTGTAGCGCATCTATTTCGTTCCCAGTCTTCCAGCCCGTTCTGCGACCCGCCTCGAAAAGGTCCCTCGCCGCGACAGACGCACTGCCGACCCGCTCTCATTGAAAGCTCGCTTTTTGCTACTTCTTCCCGGTGGAGAAGCCAAGTTGCCAAACACTTTTTTTACGGAGAGCACTGAGAAAAAAATTGTTACAGCGCGCCCTCCACACTGTTGCTCCCAGTTACAGTGCAAGACACTCTGCCCTGAGTCACCCAACCAACCGCCACACGACCCCTCCTTCGATCCCTTGGGACAGCTCCGGCGCACGGCACCCAAGTTTTTCTTTTCGTGACTCACGCAAGCTCTTCCAAGACGTTCCAATCGTCTCCAATTACATTCCTGTCCTTTTTTAAAGAGTCATTGGGAAAGCCTTGTGAATGAATTCCATCCGTCACTTGTTTTCTTGCCCAGCAGCTCCACTCCGATACAGCACTTGCAGCCACAGCTTGTCGATAACCCGCCACATACAACACCACCCCGCCTTGACCTGCCGCACACATCGACAACCAACGCTCCCGCGACAACCACAACGGTGCTTTTCCACTGCGCCAGCGCGATACGCCTTCCAAGCATACCGATCCAAGACGAACCAGCAGAGATCGCACGCCGCCATGACGTCGCAAGCCACGACCCTCAAGGGCCAGCCCCTCGACAAGCCCGTCCTCGACGCCATGCTGCGCCGCCGCATGTTCTACACCCCGTCCTTTGAGATTTACGGCGGCGTCGGCGGTCTCTACGACTACGGCCCGCCCGGCTGCGCCCTCCAGGCCAACATTGTCGACATTTGGCGCAAGCACTTTGTGCTCGAGGAGGACATGCTCGAGGTCGACTGCACCGCCCTCACCCCTCACGATGTCCTCAAGACCAGCGGCCACGTCGACAAATTTTCCGATTTCATGTGCAAGGACCCCAAGAATGGCGAGATTATGCGCGCCGATCACTTTGTCGAAGCTGTCCTCGAGGGCCGTCTAAAGGGCGACAAGGAGGCTCGTGGCGAAAAGGTCGAGGAAAAGGACGACCCCAAGAAGAAGAAGAAGAAGACCAAGACCGAGGCCGTCAAGCTCGACGACGCCGTCGTTCAGGAGTACGAGGAGGTCCTTGCCAAGATTGACAACTATGGCGGCCCCGAACTCGGCGAGCTCATCAAGAAGTACGACCTCAAGAACCCCGCCACCGGCCTGCTGCCTTCGGATCCCGTTGCCTTCAACCTCATGTTCCAGACCTCTATCGGTCCCAGCAGCAATCTGCCCGGGTACTTGCGCCCTGAGACCGCCCAGGGACAGTTCCTCAACTTTGCCAAGCTTCTCGAGTTCAACCAATCCCAGATGCCCTTTGCCTCTGCCTCGATTGGCAAGTCGTACCGCAATGAAATCTCGCCCCGCGCCGGTCTTTTGCGCGTCCGCGAGTTCCTCATGGCCGAGATTGAGCACTATGTTGACCCCGAGGGCGGCAAGAAGCACAGCCGCTTCCACGAGGTCGAGAACATTGAGCTCATCCTGCTCGACAAGGGCACGCAGCTGTCTGGCAAGACGACCACCAAGACGATGACCATCGGCCAGGCCGTCAAGGACGGTGTTGTCGACAACGAGACGCTGGGCTACTTCCTGGCCCGCATCCACCTGTTCCTGAAAAAGATTGGTGTGGACATGAGCAAGATGCGCTTCCGCCAGCACATGGCCAACGAAATGGCCCACTACGCCTGCGACTGCTGGGACGCTGAGCTGTACACGACCACTGGCTGGGTCGAGTGCGTTGGCTGCGCCGACCGCAGCGCCTACGATCTGACGGTGCACGCCAAGAAGACTGGCGCTCCCCTGCTTGTCCGCGAGCGCCTGGAGCAGCCCCGCGTGATTGAGGAGTGGCAGGTGGACATTGACAAGAAGAAGTTTGGTCCCCTGTTCAAGAAGGACGCCAAGGCAGTCGAGACGGCTCTCGAGGCCACGACGCAGGAGCAGCGCGAGGCGTTTTCCAAGCAGCTGGCGGACGGCGGCAAGATCTCGCTCGATGTCCCCGGCGTCGGCGACGGCAAGGCCGAGGTGACGAGTGACTCCATCAAGATTGAGTTCCGCAAGCGTGTCGAGAACACGCGCGAGTTTACGCCCAACGTCATCGAGCCTTCTTTTGGTATTGGCCGTATCCTGTACTCCCTGATTGAGCACAACTTCTGGACTCGCGGCAGTGATGGCAGCGACGAGGCCCGTGGCGTAAGTGACTTTGCTGATCCACAATTTACGTTGAATGGATGACGAGACAACATTTACTAACATGCACTTTTTTAGGTTCTGTCCTTCCCTCCCCCCGTGGCGCCTACCAAGGTCCTGCTGGTGCCTCTGTCCTCCAACGCGCAGTTCAAGCCCGAGGTGCGCAAGCTGTCGCAGCGCCTGCGCGCCATTGGCATCTCGAGCCGCGTGGACGACTCGTCGGCGAGCATCGGCAAGCGCTACAGCCGCAACGACGAGCTGGGTACGCCGCTGGGCATCACGGTGGATTTCCAGACGCTGCAGGACCAGACGATTACGCTGCGTGACCGCGACTCGACGACGCAGGTGCGCGCGGACGAGGCCAAGATTCTCGAGGCTATTAAGAGCCTGGTGGACGGCAGCAAAGACTGGGCCCAGATCCTGACGGAGCTGCCCAAGTTTGAAGGCCAGGAGGTGGAGGTTGCGCAGCGATAGATGCGTAGAGGTTGAAGAATTATAAAGAAGAAAAATATTAGATTAAGATATATGATGAATGATGTAATTCAGGCAGAATTGACGTCATTATGTATATGTGATTACTTGACCAGATTGGTTTGTGTATGCATGCGATGGCCGGTTGGGAAATCATTTCGAAACATGAAGGACATGATGCGCATGTCGCTTGAAAAAGTTGGGCTTCAACATTGGACTACCTGAGGCCCGTCCGGTTTCCGAACAATATGAAAATGACGACGCACGTCGTAATAAGAGTTCGAGCCAGAAACAAACCAAGTGTCGTCCTTTGTTTCGCGAACAAGCCATGTCAAGCGGGCGCAGCATGGAAAAAGTGAAACGGCTAGATTTCTTAGCGTGTTTGCGGGCTGGGCCAGCTGATGATCATGGCATGTTGCTTCCAGAAAGAGTCCTCCGACGTCGAGCGTGTGATGTTGAGAGTCATTTTTTGTTCTTTCCAGGGATCAATCTACGTCACCTTCTTGGCTCAAAGGAGAATTGCCATGGGGGGTTTGGGGGGTCGAAAGGTGATCTAGTTAAACAAGTATGTTGTTACACCTCAAGGTGAGCTGGTGGTGAGGCTGTGGCGAAGGAGACAGAGGCCAGCGGTCGTTTCAGCTACGGAAGAATTGACAGCGAGGGGGTTTTTTTTATCTGCAACAGGCTAGGGAACTACATGTCATGCAACGTTGAACTCCATATTCTGCACGCTTTTCTTTTTGTCAGATTATTTGTATCGTGTGTGGTTCGCATACCAATCAACGACTGTAGTCGAGGAGTGAGTATACGCTGTTATGAGGGCCGTTTGATGTTTGTTTAATTTCGTTTGCAGCAAAAGTCGACTGATATTTTTTTGTATATAATGTGACATTTGATATCATTTTTACTCACGAAGGGATGTGGAGAGCTGAGGACGGGTTCTGGGGCCGTGGCGCAATCGAAATGGTTTGTGTTCTCTGGAGCAGTAGTGGGTGGAGGAATGACAGCCAGAGTCGGTAGATGGGAAACGACGTGATTTGTTAATATGTTATTTGATTTCCTTGTAATATTGCTTCGGGGGTGTAAATCGGTGGGACGAGATGGCATTGTTGGCAAGGAACTAACTAGTGTTAGCTCGTTGGCGGGCCGGCGATGGGCTCCCGCGACATGGTATTGTTTCTGGCTTTTTGGGCTCACCTTGTTAGCATGGACACGGACAATCACGATTGGAATACATGGTTACTTGATGGGAAAGCGGCATTGGAATATACTATGTATAAACTGGCAGCGGCAGGAGTTCAAGTCTTGTGGCCCCGCTTCCGTCGTTGTTGGCCCTGCGATTTGGAAAGGAGGGGCAACCCAACCTCTGCACAAAAGGCGGTTGAACTGGAGGCAACTACATTTTGGTGCAGATCCGTGCAGCGCCAGAGAGATGCAACGTTTGCTACCTGCCCAGGAGCAAAGGTACCAGCACAGAGCCGCTAGAAGAGTTTAATTTGTCGAGTCCTTGGCTTAGCACCTTGAAGACGACAGCGAACCCTAAGGATAAAGAAAAGTGTTCCCTCTGCGTAGAAAGTTTTTAACTACTGATACAAGACAGTGAGCTAGCCCGCCAGTGCCATCAGTGCACCACTAATCTTGCTCGGGCGCATCCCCCGTAGACCCCCTGTCCCGCAGTCCGCAGCCCACTAAAAGGGCAGCCCACCACCCCCCTGGACGGACAAGCGAGCCCGCTGTCTGTCGCCGGGCGCGTCCGCTGAAAGGCTGACTGGCTGGCTGACTGGGGGGGCCTGGCCTGGGCTGCAGGTGGCGGCTGCGGACGGTCCTCTTCCCCTTCCAATATGGGCTGGCCTTTGACCTCTGTCCTCCTCTCCTCTCCCCGGCTTGCCGCCAGCCAACCTCGTCCCGCCATCATACCACAAGCACCACCACTTCAAGCCCTTTGATCCTGGAGGCTTGCTCGTGTCGATTCTTTTTTTTGTGTGAATCCGCCATCATCGCGCCGCACGCTCCCAGGCGCCTCTTGATATAACGTCCGGCCCGCCTACCTAGTCGCGAAGCTTTCCGCCGCACTACCTGCTGTGCCGTACCAGATACCCCCGCTCTCCTGCTTCTCCTCTTCATTTCCGCCACCGTTGGCTCCAGAGACAGAGAGAGAGAGAGCACCACCACCACCACCACCACCACCAGCGGTAGCCCACCAGACCGCCTCCCTCCTCACAACCACATGTGTCCACCCCAACTACGCTCCTCATCTCTGGCCTTGGATCTTTTGCCCCTTCTTCCTTGCAGCACATAGCGAACTTGTGTCTTCTTTTTGTATTTCTGCGCGCTTGGTTTGGTCCTCTTTGCTCGTCACCGCTGTGCGCCGTTGCCGCCTCTTCTCGCTACGACGCCCGCCCGTCTGTTTCCCTCTGTCGCCAACGTTGCCGCATCTACAAATCCCGTCTGCCTCGTGCGCCACGATCCTCTTGCCGGACGAGCGTTGCCGGTTCTTTGGAGTCCCTCTGTTGCTCGCGGCGCCATTGGACAGCATTACACATGACCTAATTTTGCTTCCATAATACTAAATCTAATTCAAAATGTCGCAAAACAGGTACGCCTCGTCCTCGCGAGCCCCTCTTCCCAGTCCTTCACCATCTTCCCCGGCCTAGGCCCCATACCCATATCCCCAGACCATCTGCGCATTATGCTCTCCAATCATCCCGTGGCTGACGTTCTCTTGCTTCTCTTTGCAGTGTATACTCGTCGGGCCAATTCATGAACCCGGGCCCCGCGCCACGCCCCCCAACCGATAGACCCCGGCTCAACCTCATGCCAAACACAAATAACATGCCCGGCAGCATGTCGTCTAGCAGCATGTCCAGCAGCATGGCCAGCAGCATGGCCAGCATGGCCATTTCGCCAATCCCGGGTACCGCCACCTCGACATATTCCGGTTCCACCATTTCCCTGCCCATTGCTCGCCAGCAGACTAACCCCGCGGACGGCATGGGCGGCGTGGCCATCAAGAAGGAGGGCTGGGCCTCGGTCAAGGAGGGCAAAACCTTTATTCAGCCATGGAAGCAAAAATATCTCATTCTTCGCAAAGAGTCCCTCGATTTCCACAAGACAGAGGGCGGCAAGGTCTCCTACACAATCTACCTCAAGGACGTACTCAACGTTGGCCGAGTCGAGACCACCGGCATCATTTTTGAGATTAAGCGCAATCTAGTCGGCGCTTCCAACAACCCCGGCGACGACGACGGTCAGACCAAAACACTTCAGATTAAAGTCAAGACTGACGATGAGCTCTACGAGTGGATCGATTTGATCTATGGCGCCTCCCCCAACATGGGTGGCGTCAGCAATCCCACCAACTTCTCTCACGCCATCCACGTCGGCTTCGATTCCAATACCGGCCAGTTCACCGGCCTGCCTCCTGAGTGGTCCAAGCTGCTCAACTCATCCGCCATTACCAAAGAAGACTACTACCGCAACCCCCAGGCGGTTTTCGAAGTTCTCGATTTCTACACTGACCTAGCTAAGCGCACCGAGAACCCCAACCAGTACCCTTCTCTCACGCCTACGCCTCCCGCCGCCGCTCAGGCTCAGAAGCAGCTTGGCTATGCCGGCGCCGGCATTGCCCCTCCGCGTCCCGCGCCTCCTACCCCTCAAGGAGGATCCGCTTACAGTTTGGCATCCTCACAGTCTAGCACCAATGGCGCTCGTCAAGCTGAGCAGCTCCAGCACCAGCAGCACCAGCAGCACCAGCAGCACCAGCAGCACCAGCAGCACCAGCAGCACCAGCAGCAACAGCAGCAGCTCCAGCAACAACAGGCGCAGCAACAACAGCAGCGCCAGCAAATGGAAAATGCCAGAAAGGAGGAGCAGCGCCAAAAGCAGCTCGAGCAGGAACGTCGTGAGCTGGCAGAGTATAACGCTTCTCTGCCTCAACACAAGACCCCGCTGGCTCGACAAGAAGTCGGCGGTGGCTACTCAACCGATTCGCCTTCGCGCGACCAGCCCGAGCGATTCAACCCCACCAGAGCTGCTCCGCCTGCTCCCAAAGGTTCTCAAAACCCTCAGCAATTGCGCGCGCAGCGTCCTGCGCCTGCACCTCCCTCCAGTGGCGGCTCCTCGCGGCCTCCTGTCAACCAGCAGTCAAGCGCCAGTCGCGATCCCAACGGCCAGCGTTCTCGTGAAAACGGTCCCTCCAACCCAGGCCCTCGCTATCAGCCCAGCAACCAACAGGGCCAGCAGCGACCTCCTCAGGGTCAAGGCCAAGGCACCTCCCGCTTGCCTGCGCCTGTCAAGCCTCTGAATGTGGCCCCTAAGCCCTCTCAGAATGCCCCTCCCAGCGACTCGGTCAAGGCTGCCGAGGCTGCCCTGTCCAAGCCCGCCGAGAAGAAGCAGGATGTCCGCATGTCGACCATGTCCGAAAATGAGGTCATGGCCAAGCTCAAGGAGGCCGTGTCCAAGGACGACCCCAACCTGTCGTACTCGAAGCAGAAGAAGATTGGTCAGGGTGCTTCCGGATCCGTTTATGTTGCCAAGATTAAGGAGACTGCTGTGGGCATCGCCCGCGATGTCCTGCGCCAGCAGGGCCCCAGAGCTCAAGTTGCCATCAAGCAAATGGATCTCGCCCACCAGCCTCGCAAGGAGTTGATTGTCAACGAGATCATGGTCATGAAGGACAGCCGACACAAGAACATTGTTAACTTTCTGGACGCATTTTTGCGCAACAACAATGCGGAACTCTGGGTCGTCATGGAGTACATGGAGGGCGGTGCGTTGACCGACGTCATTGACAACAACCCATCCATTTCTGAAGAGCAGATTGCCACCATCTGCCACGAGGTAAGACCAAGCTGGCACTTGCTCCGCATACAATGCTGACTTTGATAGACTTGTCGTGGTCTCCAGCATCTTCACAGGCAGCATATTATCCACCGTGATATCAAGAGTGACAATGTCCTCTTGGACGCCCGCGGCAATGTCAAAATTAGTATGTTGATTTCTCCTGGGCCTTGGTTCCATTTTACTGACATAGTGTAGCCGATTTTGGTTTCTGCGCCAAGCTCACGGATGCCAAGTCGAAGCGCGCCACCATGGTTGGTACGCCATACTGGATGGCGCCAGAGGTGGTTAAGCAAAAGGAATACGGATCCAAGGTGGATATTTGGTCTCTCGGTATTATGGCGATTGAGATGATCGAGTCTGAGCCACCCTACCTGAACGAGGAGCCTCTCAAGGCCCTGTACCTGATTGCTACCAACGGCACGCCTCGCCTCAAGAAGCCAGAGAAGCTGAGCAAGGAGCTCAAAGCTTTCCTGTCGGTCTGTTTGTGCGTGGACGTCAAGAGCCGTGCATCGGCAGATGAGCTGCTCGCGCACGATTTCCTCAAGCATGGCTGCCCTCTCGGTACGCTGGCGGATCTATTGGCCTTCAAGAAGCACGCCAAATAGAGACGGGCCGCACGAGCGCAGCTGGAAAGCCGCCGACCAACGGCAGTCCCTTGAATAGGGAAAGAGCACGGAAACCTTCATCTGATAAAACATTTTCGGCGTTCGGGAGCCATGGGAACATTCTTTACTTTCGAGTTGTGTTATTTCGGCTGCCATATAACGTCAAGCCTGAGCGCGTGGAAGAAGACGACGGGCATCTTGACATACTTTTCTGCAGGCGGCACTCCTAGGATGAAATGAATTTTTATTACTACGCTACGATATACCCTTTGAGTAGTCGACTGGGCAGGAAGGGTTTGAAAGGATAAGGGACGGTGGCTTGTTTTTCTTTTCTCATGTTTCTGCTCGATCCTTGAGCGTTGCTGCATTGTTTGCCCGTCGTTTTCTTGTGTTGTCGTCTTATTTATATAGTTTGAATCGTGCAGCTAAATTCCAGGTATAGATCTAAACAAGAGCATTGCTTTTTTCCGCAGGCTATTGATGCAGTTTTATCGAGTGTGCCAGCTGTTGGCCCCTCGGCAATGACGACTTTTACTCGCCCCGTGAAAACGGATGTCATGAGATGCTGCAGCTGCCCACCAAACCCCACCAAGTATCCGTGTATGTTGCTAATGAGGCGGCTGGGGAAGCACGCAAACAAATGATCACTTTGCATTCCCCAATTGGGGAACCCAATTGGGCCCCCCCTTTCATTGCTGGCAAGCCGAAAGGGGGGCGGCGTTTTCGTCGCAAAGAGGAGAGCAAGCAAATAGGAGGAGGGGGGGCGGGAGGCAAGGGTAGGGGGGCTGTCGATGTGTTTCAGAGTTCTTGAGGGTTTCGGGCCATGACGCGTATGGTGATTAAGGCAGGGGGGTGGTAAAATGCCACATGTAGCTGAAGAATAGTGTATATATATATAAAGTGGAAAAGGCGGAAAAAAGGGAAAGGAGGGCCAGCTAACGGGGGCTTTTGATGATCAAGTAAATGGGTTGGGTGATGTTGAATTTCGGCGCTGGCATGTACTGGCGCGTGGTGAAACGTGGCGGCCCCGGATGTGCATGTTGTAAAAGTACTGCGAAATTGCAGGAGGAGAACATGGATAGCAGAGTTTGGACGGATGATTTGGATAGTGCTTTTGGCTTGGGAGAACAGACGGTGCATGCTGGGTATGCCAGTAGAATGGTAGCTTAAAAAAAGTCTAGATAGGCGAGGGACGATTGGCTGTGGTGCGGTGCCTTGGCCCGTCCGCATCAACGGTAGACGGGCGTAGCTAACGCTCGTCGTCCAAGGAGATGGGCTCAAGTTGCTCGATTCTGTTGGTGCTCAATCTATGATTCTGGAGATAATTATTTCCGTGATTCATTCATATGCAAGTCTGCCTTTTGAGGCATGGCAGCGCTGGCCTCTGGAACCACACTGGTCCCAGACCAGGGAAGGGTCTCTCGCCCGGTGGGAAACAGAAGAGAGGGAAAAAGGGCGGAGACTTGGGCCACAGCGTGTTAGTCTGCGCCCCCGACGGCGCGGGGAGGAGGGTGCATGATGTAGATCGGATTTAAAGGAAACATGCGGGAAAGGAGCATGGCGAACTACTACAACATGACGCGGGCGGGAGCATGGTTAACAGAGAGGCTATTGCTGTGGGCGAAACGGCCGGCGGCCCTGTGGTTTCTTGGACAGGGTGCTGCAGATTTGATGGAGGGAGGCGAGAGGGGGGAGGATTAGGGGTGTGACGAGACAATGGTAAGAAAAAGAGGAAGAGAAGGGAAGAAAAAAAGCAAGCAAGGAATACGCATCACTTGCGAGCGTGCTTTCAGCTCTTGTGTATCCCATATATCGAGGTTGGAGGAGCATCAGGCGCACAATTGTGCGACGGCCGAATGGTGGTGGGTGGTACTGATTGGGCCAAGACTCGGTTTCTTTCTTTCTTTTGTTTTTAGTGTTTCTGCATTTCGGTTGGAATTTTGTGGTAGCCCAACCTCGCAGTTTTATTCTTTGGCTCACACGACAAAGTGCTTTCGTTGACGTAGTTTGTTGGAGATTCTTGGTTGCACGACGGTAAGCAAAACCCTCCCCCCACACCAAGGAGCGGTACCTATTTTAGTCGACTAGCTCAATGACGGACGGCACGCGTGCCGGTTCAACTGCCAAAACAAAAAAAATATTCAAGGATAGCTGTATTGTCCTTGCGAGGATAATCTGTCTGGCGGGATGAGTGGCATCTTCTGAGCTTATCCAATATTCAAGAAGAAATTGCAAGCCAGGTATTGAACGGTAGGGGCCCAGGCTGAATACGATGGACGAGGTTGGTGGGCGTTGTCGTCGTCGTCCTCCCCCTCCTCCCTCCCCCCGGCCCGGAGGTAGGTACGGGATGCTAGCGCTGGAGCGGAAGAAGGTCCCAGAGAAGAAAAGGCTGCCCCCGCGCAATTGTACTGGTTGGTTTTGACTGGTAACTACTGGTAACCTCTCTCATTGCCCCCCATGCAAGTGCAGCTGCAAGAAATGCGCGCCCCCCCTGCGAGCTGTCAGGACAGGTACGGCGCCGCCCAAGCCCAAGCCATGTCTGCCTGACTGCCTGGTTTCGTGTCGGTCAGTGGCTTGTGTGTGGCTGGCTGGTTGGTGGTTGGCTCTTTTTTTTTTTTTTTTTTTTTTTGCTTGCATGGTGGGTTTTGGTAGCTTGTAGGTACCGGACGTCTGTGTGGTGGCATCCCGCTGCGGCCGCTGGTCAACACTGTGCCTACCTAGGTAGCTAGGTAGGTACAAAGTCGTCCCATCTCGGAGTCTGCAGCTCGTCCCCTGAGTTGGCACGCTAACAGGTGACTCCTTTTGCTGTGCGTTGGCATCAATCTATACTTTACCACTGGAACAACTCTGTTGCGTTTGTGTTGTCTATACAAAATATCCTCTTTGTCAGTTAATGGTCTGCCGCATTGCCCCTAGAATATCGTTTCGTGGCCGGCTGCGGCGCTGGAGAGTTTGGTGCTACCTGCCCAGCTAGGGTAGCGCCGCCGGTGCTCCAGTGCTCCCTTGTAAACTTACAGGAGGCTCCAACACTTGTCCTCTCTCACTCCAACGCCAACGTACCTACGTATGGAGCACCAAACGAACGACCTACGGCCACGACCGACTCCCTTCTCCTCCTTCTCCCCCATCACCAATCCCTCTCTTCACCTCTTCCTCTTACTCCTCCCCTCCCCCCAACAGCTCCCGCCATCGTGGCGTCAAAAGTCCTTCTTCTCGCAGCATCAATTTTTTTTCTGTAAATTATCTTGCTGCTTCTTCCACCTTTTTAAAACGTTATAGTTGTTTATTTTATTCTTCTTTCATTCTCCTTCCTCCCCCCCTAGCGGCTCCTCCACGACCACACACACACGCCCCCTTGGTGGCCCCCCGGTGTCTCGCTTCCTCGACGCACCAGTACACGCGCTCCATCAGTCAAGACTTCCGCCACGAGAAAAACGAGTGACCTACCGACGCCCTCATCGTCATCGGCAGACCCTGTCTTCGCCGTCGCTGCCTCGGGTTCGGCCCTACGAAGCTTCGTTGGCGTTTCGTCGTCCTGTCTTTTCATCTTTACGCAGCGGACACAAAGTAGTAATTTCGACATTTTTCTTCTTCCACGCCCTTTTCAGCTTCTACGTCGGCATCGACGACGCCTCGCCAATCCCCATCGTCGAATAAACAAGATCGATTGACCAAGTAATTCAATAATGTCTGCCCCCAGACCCGATCACCTGGGCTTGGGCTACTCGTCGCATTCTGGTGCCACCCAGGGCCGCTCCGGCTCGCCCAACTCCAACAACTCTCCCATCGACTCCTCAGCCCGCTCTCACTTTGGCCTCTCCTCTGGCTTGAACTCTACCGCCATCATGGCCGCAAACTCGCGCTCCGGCGCCGGCTCCCCATCCCACGAATTGGGAGGCTCTAGCAGGCTCTTCTCCAAACGGTACGCCTCTCGCTTCTCTCTCCTCCAAACCCCCCAATCCTCGCCCGCCTTGATGTACCTCCAGCGCCTCTACAAAGTTTCATTTACCTTTTGTTGCTGCATTTTCGACTCCTCCTTGCCTTTGTTGCCCTGCTAATGCGTGAACCTTGGCTCCAGCGCTCGCGAAATCCAGGCACAAGAAGGCATTTCTAGCATGCCTCCCCTGTATCCTTGGGGTGGTCCTCCTACAAGCGGAAACTCAACACCTCTACGAGAAAATATTCCCGAATCTCCAACCGACGGTTTCCCAGACTTTGGTCAGCTCCCAAGTCCCGACAGCATGCCTCAGACCCGACGTGGTCGTGCTGGCACTCTGCCCTCCAGACTGACCACCCCCGGTGGTCTCGGCGCGCCTGGCCTCCCCGGTGTGCCTAACCTGCTCTCCGCCCAGTCTGCTCGTGCCACCCCGTCACAGAGCCCATTCAACAAGTCGCCTTCTCCGAGCCTCGATCACCCTGAAAATGCTTCCGGCGCCTCCTCTCTTCTCTCCCGCCTACGTGCCGGCTCGCTTCCCCAGCGCGGCAACTTCTCCGCCGCTCCCGGCACCGCCCCCTCTCCCTTCGGACCCTCCATCTTCAGCAGCTGGAATCCCGCCAGCGGTGGCCGCGAGCGTGCTTCCACCCTCGCCAGCATCGCCAGCGTCGGCTCCAACGGCCCCAGCTCCCCATCGCAATCCCAATTCTCTCGCGAGGGCGGAGAGTCCTCCGACGCCCACATGCGAACCCTCGACTACCTAGGTCTCGCTGAAACTCCTCAGCCCCAGATTGCTACCCCGTACTACGACTATAGCAATAAGCAGGCCAACCGCCTTCGGTCCTTCTCCGTGAACCACAAGGACAAGTACGGCCACGAGGAGCAGCAATACGAGGTCGATGGCCTGCCCGTTGACAGCCGCTACGTCGCCGCGCTCCAGAAACAGCTTGAGGCTACCAACGCCGCTATCCATAACCACAACCTCGCCGTTCAGGCTTTCGCCAGCCAAGCCTCCAGTCGACCCAGAGCCCAGACGGCCAGCGTCCTCGACGCTCCGCAGAGCCGACTTTTGCCGATTGCTATCAACGGCGGTGTCAACATCCCCAACAGCCTCAACGCCGTCGAACGCCGCCTTCAAGACGATAGCGCCTACGACGACCTTCCCCAGGCCGTCGCTGGCCTGGGTCTTGGCCGATCCAACAGTCGCAATGCCGGAATGCTTAGTCCTGAGGAGCAGGGTCTCGATGGCCCTACCAGTGCTCTCTGGCTCGGAGGTGTGCCCACATCTACCACCACCTCGACCCTCAACGAAATGTTCAAGTCCCACGGTGCCATCCTTTCTGCTCGTGTTCTCACCCACAAGAACTGTGGCTTCGTCAATTTTGAGCGCGTTGAGAGCGCCATTTCCGCCAAGGCTAGCATGAACGGCAAGGAAATCTTCCCCGGCGCCGGCCCTATTCGCATCAACTTTGCCAAGCCTCCTTCTGCCTCCAACACCCCTGGACACGATGGCGCCTTCCCTTCGCCCAGCCCCGATCCATTCGCCAAGGGCGAGGTTGCGCAAACCGGTGCCATCGGTGACGCTCCCGTTTCATCTGCTACTCCCACGGTTCCTCCTCTGCCCGACATGATGGCTGATATGCTCGAGATTATTGCCCAATTTGGTGCCTCCGATGCAGACACCGCTCAAATCTCTAGAAGCATTCAGTTTGCCATCCAGTTTACTGACTTCGCCGATGAGATTCCTCCTGTTCGCGAGCCCACTCACACCCGTGTCCACGATGCGCCCAAGCTACGTGATATTCGCAAGCGTGTTGACAACCAACTCCTGAGCCAGGCTGAAATCGAAAACATTGCCGTCGACATGCTTCCAGAGATTGCCGAGCTCTCATCCGACTATCTCGGCAACACTGTCATTCAGAAGCTATTTGACAACTGCTCAGACGAGCTGCGCGATGCCATGCTCGGCGAGATTGCCCCTCACATGGCTGAAATTGGTGTTCACAAGAATGGCACCTGGGCTGCCCAAAAGATTATCGATGTCTGCAAGACCCCGGCTCAGATGAACATGATTGTCGACTACATTCGCCCGTATACCGTGCAGCTCTTCCTCGACCAGTACGGCAACTATGTCCTTCAAGGTTGCCTCAAGTACGGTGCTCCCTTCAACGACTTCATCTTTGAGACTATGCTCAGCCGCATGTGGGAGATTTCTCAGGGTCGATATGGCGCTCGAGCCATGCGCGCCTGCTTAGAGAGCCACCATTCTACCAAGGAGCAGCAGAGAATGCTCGCCGCCGCCATCGCTCTGCACAGCGTCCAGCTTGCTACCAATGCCAACGGTGCCCTTCTCCTGACTTGGTTCCTCGACACGTGCACATTCCCTCTCCGCCGCACCGTGCTGGCGCCTCGCCTTGTCCCCCACCTTGTTCACTTGTGCACTCACAAGGTCGCATACCTGACGGTTCTCAAGGTCATCAACCAAAAGGCTGAGCCAGAGGCTCGCGACACGATCCTGCAGGCTCTCTTCTTCACTCCCAACGATCGCATTCTCGAGGCTATCCTGAATGACCAGTCCTGCGGAGCTACTCTCATCTTCAAGGTGCTTACGACGCCCTTTTTTGATGAGACGATCCGCTCGCAAGTCGTTGAGACTGTCAAGAATGTCCTGCTCAAGATTGGTGCTCAACCGAACCAAGGATACAAGAGGCTGATGGACGAAGTTGGTCTTTCGACCCGCACCAGCGGCACTCCCAGCCGCGAAACCTCTGCTCCTGCTGAACAGCGCCGACCAACTTCCAGGCACGCCAACGGAGGCGGCAACCAGCAGTCGCAGCAGCAGCACGGTGGCAAGCCATTTTACAATGGCAACGCTACTACCCAAAACCCTGGATTCGACGCCGGTTACAACGGCCAGAGAGTCGATGGCGCAGCAGACCTGAGCATGGGGGCTTTCCCGCAGTACAACCAGAATATGATGTACAGCCCCCCGAACGCGCCCATGCCTCCGGGCGTGGGTATGCCCACTATGCAATACCAACAGGGTATGATGAACAGGGGCGCTCCTCAGGGCAACTACAACTACCCTCCGATGCAGGTGCCATACGGTGGGTACGCCCCGCCGCAGCCTGGCGCTGAGCAATTCCGCCAGCAAAACATGGTGCAGCCTAATGCCATGCAGATGCAGGGTGGCCAGGGCCAGTATGGTCCTCCTGGCTTCGGTATGGGCCTGGGCGGCTACGGGTATGGAGGCATGTCCAACGGTGCCCAAGGTATGGGCTATGTACCCCAAGACCAGGTGAACAATCGACGTGGAAGAGTAAGTCTATCGGGCGTAGCAATCAGGTGCAGTGCTAACAATTCGCAGCGCTAGTAAATGAGTGTTGTCGAATATGATTCGTCCAGCAATGGGTCGTCGGCCCTCGACCTATCTCTTGACCATGATCAACGCATGCCATAGCCGAACGAGATCGGCCATGATGGAGTTTTGGGAGCTTGTATACTTGATTTTTTATTTTCCTTCATCTCGGCAACGACTGGCTTCTCACGCCTCGACTGGCGCAGCTAATGATGTGCAGAGGCAGGCTCTTGGCACAATCTACAAGCTGCGCACAGGTCTGGAGTGCTGACGCTCTCTTGCACTCGTCTGTCTTGAGATGTTTGCCTCTTCTTTTCTTTCTCCGTTTGTCAATTTCATCATCCATACGATTGAACGCCACGCCTACTACAAACAAGCCCCCCGAATACATTTTTGGTATTGGAAGCGAGCAAAGCCGAAGACTTAAAAAGAGTTGAGGCAAGAGGAGGCAGCATTGTGTTAAACGTACAGACTAAAGAAAAGTTGTATTAGCCCGTTTACGATTCATCACCAGGTTTGATGTCGATAACGTGTCAGCCTGTATAGTTGTACTTGCCTGGCTTTTGCCAGGTGCATCACCCATTCTCTGGGTAGAGCTGGGATTTACCAACAGGCATTCTCTCTTCGTTTTTTTTTCTCCACTCCTCTATATTCTTTCTACGTGTTGTTTATAGGGCTGCTTTTCATTTTATATTGGTATTGTTTAAAAACAAATGGAAGAAAAAAAGCAAAACTCGCCGATTTTGCTTTTGGACTTTTTTTTTTTTTTCATCTTGAAAGGCGAGAAATTGTGGGATGATCAGATGACCTCGTGGCTATCACGCAAAAAAAGGAAAGGAATACAGAAAAAGGTGTGTGGGATAAAGAGGCGAGTGGGAAAAAGTGTGGCAAGAGGAGGGGGTGGTGTGCGAAGTAGTCGTTGTATATTACACTGTAGTTGGCACCAAAAGAGGCATTCCAATGACTTTTGATTTTGTGTGATAGTTTCTTATTTTGCTCATGACGTATTTATTCCAGAAAGTGGTCGTTTCTCAACGTCATCACTATTCATGGCATCTTGGTTTCACAATGCATAATCTGTCAGCATCCCATGCCCGTGACTCTGCTTGCCTCTGTTTTTCTACAAACATGACAAATCAAGCAACTTGCTTTCCCCATGTATTATGCTCAACAAAGAGGGTGTGAATGTATTGATCTTGTGCTTTATTCCTCCTATTTCCGCTATCCATTCCTAAAATAAAATAAAATAAACGCCTCAAGTCTTGCGTGTAAAAAAAAAAACACACAACTTTCCTTCCTCCTCCTCTTATGACAAAAAAAAACCCAAAAGTACTAGAAAGAAAAGCAAAAAAAGAACTCTTCAGGTAATGTATTATGAAGGTAAAAATGGGTTTCTGGGGTCACGCCCCATGCTTCTTCCCCCTGTGATTGAAAGTATTCCGTCACGTTTGCTCGTCCTCTTTCCCCTCGCTGTCTCACCGCTTTGGCGCTTAAAATGAAGAAAAAATAAAAAGAGATGTCAAATGGTTGGGTAATAAAGACAGGTCAAGCTGGAATTAAGAAAAAATGAGCGATTGCAGGAGACTAGTCAAGTCTTGGAATGGAGAGCTGCAGTGTCGGCAAAACAGATGCAACAGTGTCGTCTAGTCGAGGTCCATGGTGCCGTCGACAGTATCTATCGTGAGCGGCGGTGTAGGCTCCGTCAGCGTCGCCATTGTCGTCGTGGCAGCCGCCATGTCCTCTTCCTTTTTCGGCGCAATTGGGCTGCTGCTTGGCACGGCTTCATGCTGCAACGCCATCGTATCGCCTGTAAACGAGGGCGGTGGTGTGGCCGCCGTGGGATCGGGCGTCGGCATGCTAGATACGTGCTGCGGCTTGCTGTCGCCGAGCACCTGGCGGATGCGGTTGCTCATGGCGTCCATCTGCGCGAGCATGGCGCGCAGGCTCAGCTTGTCGCTGTCCGCCAGCTGGCCCAGGGCAATGTTGTCGGCGTTGCCCCGCGCCATGAGGCTGAGCACGTTTTCGTCCGCGTTGGACAGCAGCGCCGACGTCAGCTGGTCGATGCCGTCCGACTGTCTCTGCTTCAGTCCGATGAGGTTCAGCGAGGCCTGCATCTCATCTACCTGGCGACCGAGCGTCGATCCCAGAAGCGGTCCAGGGCTTTCGCCCTGCTGTGGTGCAGGGGACGGGTAAGGCACCCATTTCTGCTCATTTTGGCGTGCGCCGTAGCCTGCGCCTTGTCTGCGGAGCCTGCAGGTAAAAATTAGCGTGCTGATCAATGAACTACTTGCTGGAGGCACGTACTGCTCGATAAAGTCCAGGATTACACCGTTGGCGGACACCTTGTATGTGCGGCCAAAAGAGAGGGGATCGGGCCAGCCCGCGTTCTTGAGCGGCTCCGGCTCGTCGCTCCAATCAATCTCAATGTGGCCGTTGTTCTTGTTACCCCTGGCAAAGATGGGCGTGATGGGCTGGGCATTCTTGACCTTGCGGAACTTGTGGGCTGGCGCAAGGCGCGGCGTATCGGCCAGGACATCGTCCACGTGAGTCGGGCACCGCCATGTCTTGAGCACAGGAGGCACAGCCAGGGGAGGGTCCAAGCAGTCGAGATGCCAGTGAAACGGGCACACGCTGCAGGGAATAATCGCCCTTGCGTCACTGGACGGTTTTTGACAGGCGTGGCACAGTACCGGTTGGTTCTCTTCTCGCTGTTTGAACAGATCGGGCATCTCATCGTAACCCGTTCTCCTCCTGTAGTGGTGGTGAGTTGCGTTAGTCATTGATCCACGTACCCCTCAGATGAGCTGGCAGCCCAAAACCTTCAGATGAGGTCTTGGGCACGCAGAGGACAAGAAAATTACGTACTTGGCTGTTTTGCCGGCCACCTCCTCATAGTCGCCGTCGGCGCCGGCCTTGACGCCCTCGAAACGATTCTGGATGCGCTTGGGTAGGCTAAAGGCACGAGGTATGCTCTTTTCCAGGTTGTTGAGAGCCGAGGCAAAAGCACCCTTGTGAATAGGGACGCGCGAAGGAAATCTGCGTACAATGCACTCGTTGCAGTACCACTCGTCGGGCAGATCCTCTGCCTGGGCCAGGTTGACGCACTCAAAGTGGAACGACCTAGGGCAGCCATCGCAGCAGAGCACGTCGCCGGCGTTGCCGCACGCAGAGCAGAATTCATCATTATCCGTCGCCTAATTGAGGAAAAGTCAGCATAAACTTCTTTTTCGTCGTGGTTCATGACCATGGCGCATTTTGCACCCCACGCCGATTCTCTTTGGGACGCGCCGAGGAGCCCGGACTTCCGCTCTCCTAGACACCTGCGACCAAAGTGACGCGCAGAGGCTGCTAGTAGCCACGAGGGTCGTAATCCTAGCATCCTTGTTTGCACCACGTCCGCCACAAAATCGGTGCGCGATGTCTGGCAATGGCACGCGTCATCTCAAACGGGCAGGCCAGGCCATTGTCCGTGGGGTTTTTCCTTCGCATATACGATGATGCTTTGCAGCCTGATTGCCTGACAAGAAGAAAACACGTGTTGTGCGATACGTACCGGGTCCTTGGGAGTGCCAGCTCTGAATGAAGACTGGCTTTCGCTCGCCAACCTTGGAAGTCCCCCTGCAGGCCCGCCGCTCTTTTTTACTGGTCTATGGTGAAATAGTTAGCATTTGAATTCGTGTAACGAAGTTGACGATGACTTGAGCGCATCGCCAGACAGGGCCAGCATGCGGGGCAAAGGTGAAATTTTCGCCTCTCAAGTGAATGAGCCAAGACACGGTGCAACAAGGCGCATTGCCAAAAGACCATGATTCAGACAGCCGCGCGGGGATGGAAAGATAAAGTAGGAAACGCTGCAGTGATATGTGGGCGTGCATGTGAAGCAAACTTACGAAGACTTGACGCGCAGACCCTTGGGTCGCTTTGCCTGGCGCTGGCCCGTCGGCGTGACGGCGCGCGATCCTCCTACGGTGGAAGTATCGTCGCCAGTGAATGAGAACGGGATCGGCGCCACCGTCTCATCAAGCTGGTCGTTGGGGCGCTTCGTCGCCGAACGCGTAGTCCTGGTTGTTGAGGGTGCGTGGGCGACAGAGCGACGAGTCTTTCTCGTCTTGGTGACGGGCGTGGTGTCACGCTGCTGGCGACCGCTGCGCACCGAGCTCTCGGCGGCTGTGTAATTGTTGGTCATGTTTTGCGCATCGCGACGCCTTCTCCAGATGGCGTCGAGGTCCTCATCAGGCCCTCCCTCGCGCTCGGCGTCCTGCTGCATGGGTGCATCAGAATCCACTGGGGTCCTTGACTTGGCCTTTGACTTTGGTAGGTGAGAAGACAGATCCGAGGAAGCGGCCAGCCTGCCGGGCATGCTGGCCTGACGCGCCCTGGATGAGTGGATGTGGGCAGAAGGTGAGGTAGGATCAGAGCTCGGCTCCGGGGAGGCTGCGATTGAGCTGGATTTGGAGAGCGGTTTGAGGGCAGCGGCGGCAGCGGACCTTGCTAGCCTAATGGTGTTGGGCCGTGTTGGGATGTGGTCGTCGTCGCCGCTGGTGGTGGTGGTGGTAGTGGTGAGCTTGGTCTGACCCTGCTTGGGTTTGCTGAGCTTTTGGGTCCGGGGCTTGGTGCTGGTGCTGGTGCTGGCTCCAGTCGCCGTTCCAGTTGCCGGTCCAGAAGTGGCCCCCCTACTGCCACCACCACCACCACCACCACCACCGTCGCCGTTGCCAGCACTCGCACCAATAGTGGCTGCGCCAGTTTTGATGCGCATTTCTGGTGACGGCAGCGTCATGGCTGATGATAGCGATGAATCGCTCGATGCCGAGTTGCGCCGTCGGCGTTTGCGTGATGGTGTGTCTGACTCCGCCGTGGCCGTGCTTGCTGCCGCGTTTTGCTTGCCGTCACTGCCCTTCCCTGCAGTGCCGTTGGGTCCCGAGTCTCTGTTTCTGCCGCTGGCGGATGATGGGTGTGACGTTTTGGCCTTCTTGGCAGCTCGTCGCTCACCCTCGTCTGCCTCGCGTTCATCCGCCTCCGCTTCCGCCACTGGTGACTGTAGCTCCTCTGGCTCCTCAATCTCCTCCTCGTCCTCGCTGTCCTTCACCAGCTCGCCGTACTGCGCGTCCGTGGGCTTCCTCGCCGTGTGCGCTTGCAGGCGGCGATTTGCCGTCGCTGTCGAGGGCGGCGCAAAGTAGTAGCAGTCGCCATTCTCCGTCCCGCCCTCGCGCTTCCTGTCCCCGATGTGCTTGGAAAATTCATCAAGCGTGTCATCGTCTGCAGTTTGCTGTAATACGTCCGTCACCATGGAGTCAAACTCGGGGTCTTCAGACTTTTCGTCGTACAACGTTCTGAGAGCCCACGCCGTCGGATAGTGCTTGAGGCCTGCTTCGTCTGCCGCGTCAATAAAATTCGCTTGTGAAAACAATGAGTGCCGTGGAATGTTTTAATATTCACCGCTCATGAAATATGCTCTCATAGTTTGGCCGGGGGGGGTTAATGGTTTGCTTACCTGGCGAGAGCGCTGGGGCCGCCTGCTCCCCCTCAGTTTCTTGGTTCTCCTGAGTCTTGGACATGGCTGCCTGGGATCGTCGCGCAGGCTTCTTGCGCCGATTTCCCCCGGGATTGTAATCATCATCATCGTCGTTTTTCTTAGGGGCAACCTTGGATGGCAGCGACCGGCGAGACGACGCGACTGTCGGGCGCTCTCCCGGTGATGCCGCGCGTTTCCTGCCTGTCGTGGCGTTGCTCGTCGACGCAGCCGTCACGCTCTTATCGCCGTTGCTCTCCGCGCTGCTACTGGCACCATTTCTGTCTTTTCCCGCGCCGCCTGTCCTGAGAATGACCTTGCGCACGCCGTGTCCACTGCCGCTCCCATTGCCATCGCCGTTCTCCGGCTTCCTCGGCTTGGGCGGCACTCCAAGAGGCGCCATGCCTTCCAGCACGCCAGAGCGCATCAATCCAGCCTGCTCATAGCTAGCCTTGGTCTGTACCGAGGGCTCCAGCCATCGCTGCAGAAAGGATCGCGACGCGTCATTACCGGAGTTCTTGGACACTTCGAGTGGCGAGTTGAGGCCCAGCGGCGCGGCGCCCTGGTGTGCGGGACTGGAATACCGCGAGCGCGTAGCTCTCGTGCTTGACGACATTTTCATGCGTATGCCCAGCTCTCCAGTGCCTTTCCTCCGTCACTCTGTGCTCAACAAGGCTGGGCCTGGTGCTGGTTGCGCCCTGCTCCTTTGGGCCGCCGTGATGGCTCAGGGAGCGAAAGCGCGGCAAGCTTCACTGCTATACCAGCTACGAGGATGCTATATCGCCATAGGTCAGCAAGAAAGGTTCGACGCAGGAATTCAAAATAGCTTACCAGTCGGGAAGGCTACAACATGAGTTTCCCAGGGTCGGGTCGCGTTTTAGGAGTTGGTTGACGCGGTTTATTTTGAAACTTATCAAATGAGAAAAAAGAAGGTACAAGTTGTCGAGGCGCAAGGGGTGGCAACGCGCGACAGACCGGCAGCTCCATTTGAGCTCAAATACCTTGGCCGGCCGCGCCGCTGTCCGCCCCCAAGAAGCACTTGACAGACACCTATAATCACACCACACAGGCCCCTGTCAGCACCCGCCAGTCCCCAATTTACAGCGCTGAGACAGCCTGCAGTGGCGGGCCTCCAGCGGGCTTCTGCATCCACTATTGGGGGCTTGACAGCACCCGACGCGAACCACTAATCAAGCTAATGTACGTACCTATTCCAGCCCAGGCGCGCACAGCCATACTTGGCAAACCAGCATGTGTTCCGGTGAATAAAGTCAAGAGAGATTAGCCAGGCAAAGACATTCATCCGGTCGAGATGCCTCGTTCTCATTTATCCTGCCCCCAGGTTCGGTCAGTCGGATAACCCACTGCCCCCTTGCTCAGGCACACGCTCGCACACGGCTTTGGCTTCAGCACACGTTGACACGATAAATTATATCTGCAGTGAAAGCCACGACTACAAAATCCACCCTCTAGGCAAGGGGGGTGTGGTGCCGTGTCTCCCATGTTCGACGTTCCCTCACCCTATCACATCCTTGTGCTCGAATATTCATTCGGTCGCCGCTCGTGCTCGCTTCCGCTGCTATCCATCCTCTCCATCGGCTTGCATCCTGTCACACACGAGCACGGCCTCAGTTGAAGTCTCTACGAGGCTGGAGATGCACATGAACAGTCAACAGTCTGTCACAGACACCGGTCAAGGCAAAGTATCAGTTTGCCTCCATGGGGCGGCAGTTGTACTGGCCAGACCCTTTTCCTAGAATGAGTGCATGGGCTGCCCAGAATGAGTGCCTGGATATCCGAAATAAAGTGGCTGGAATATCGCGCACCATATTTGCCACTCACCTCCGTCTCACTCGACTGGCCGGCTTTTACACGTCACAGCCTCAGGGGTACGCACGCTATGAACAAACACTTTACCATCATCACGAAATGCCAGCCTCGGCGGCTCTTGTGCTTCCTTGGCCCATCCAACTTGAGTGTTAATTCGTCTATATGTATACGCAAAAGAAGGGGCAATGGAGGCTCAACCAATCCAGCCTTTTCAAGACGGGAAAACAAAGCCTTCCAACACTCCCCAGTCGCTGCTATGCTATGCGTAACCTCGCGCACAGTAATGGCGCGCATTTCTGCAACGCTTCCACTGCAAGCTGCGCGCAGTGACTCATGACAAATAAAGCAGAGCGTTGCTCTTGGTGAGTATCCGGCAACACAACACACAAAGTTCCATGTCGAGAGTTGGATGAGACTATGCAGTCTTTGTCATGGCCGTCAGGCTTACTCGCTATCAGAGTCATCGTCATCAGACTCGGCCTTCTTGGCAGTCTTCTTCTTCTTGCTCTTGCTCTTCTTCTTGCCCGTGTTGCGGGACAGGGGCAGCTCAAGAATTTTGAGAATCTCGTCGTCGGTGATCTTCTTGTCAGACTGCACCTTGCTGATGTCCAGGGCACTGGGGCCACCAAGTTTGGTTAGGCCGTTCTTGGTGATGGCTGCACAGACGTGTTAGTTTTGCATATGCATCGCAATCGCATGAAACCTTGGCAGCGGCTACTTACCAACAGTGGTCAACAGCCTGGCGACGGGCGCGCCATCCTTGTCACCAACAATCTCGTACTGGCGGAAGACGTTGCCACGGACGCACTCGACGACACCAGACTTGGCGTCACGCTCATCATCGAGCTGTCTCAAGCTGAAGGGGAAGGTGCCAAACTTCTTCTGGACTTCGGAGAGGATCTTGCGGGAAGTGGGACGCTTCAGGCCGTAAGTGTTGGTGGTACGGCGGTGGAGGGTGGTACGGCCATCAAGGGTCTTGCATTTGCCAGAGCCCAGACTGACGCCCATCTCGACACCCCAAACCTCACCGACCTCGGGGACGCCATCGCCCTTGGCACCCTCGGTGGGCGCAAGGACAATCTTCTTGGTTCCCTCAATCTCGTTGCGATCAAACAGCCACGAGGTGGTGCTCTCGACGAGGTGGCACTCGTAAGCCTCGCAGACCTTCTCAAGCAGAGAGGTGATCTGGCTCTGGGAGGGGGCCTTCTTGGCGGCAGCCTTGGCCTTTTCCTCGTCTGTGCCCTGGGCCAGAAGACCGGGAGGGACCATCAAGCGGAGGAGAAGCTCGTTGGCGTAGTAGTTGGCGAGGAGCAGGTCGGCGGGACGGCCAGTGATGGTCTCACCATCCTTGCCGGCGAGGACGGTGTCGCAAACAATGGTACCGAAACCATCGATCTGGGCACCGAGCTGGATCTTGACAGGCTCACCGGGCTGAATCTCGGTGGCAGCCTCAGTCTCGTCCGAGGTCATGGGGGTGTATGGGGTGACATAGGAAGCGGGAGAGATGGTGGTGGGGTTGGAGAAACCTGCATGCATATATCGTCAGCGATGAGCAGATTGGCTTTCGCAGCTCTCGGTCACGTACCCTTGGTGATCTTCTTTCCACGGTAAACCTTGGCGACCTCGTCCTCGAGAAGCTTGTCACCCTTCTGGCAGATCTCGACAATCTTTGCGCCGGGGACGCAGAGCTTGGCGACCTCGGCGAGGACCTTTTCGGAGATTTGACCCGCCGTTTTATACTTGGTCAAAGTATCGGGGTTGTTGAGGGAGTAATCTGGAGTCGAGGTCAGCGCCTGTATTGGACGTAGAACGTAATTGTAAGAGGTCGTGTGCGCGCTTTGGTGCTGTCATGGGCAGCAGCACAACAAGCTCCCAGCAGCGACACACTTTGGCGGGGTAATCTCAGGCCACCGTAGAGGCGAGGAGGGGCAGCGCAAGCTCTACTCTCAGCGGCTACGGGCTTGGTGCATGGGAGGAGGGCGTGTGTAAATATGCATGTTGAGGGCAGTGACTTACCGATCTCCTTTTCGTCAGACATGATGGGCAGCTTGTTCGATGGGAGATTCTTTGGGTTCGGTGTAGCTGTGGGAAAGGCAAGCTTGGTGGGAAAACACTGACTGTCTACGACTAAAATGGAGACTGGATGAGGGCGAGCTTCGCACCAAAATTTTGGTGTAAATGGCGGACCTCCAGTGGGAGGAAAGAGGGGCCCAAGGCCTGAAAGCAGGCCCGACAGAGGCCAGCCCGGCCCAGGCTACAGGCCAAGCCCTTTTGCCTGCTGATGGCAATGCGGGTTAGAGGGGTTGCTGCCCCCGTTGCGCGGGCACGCGTAGAGGCAGCTTGCATAACACAGCACAACTGGTCAGAAGTGGATAAATACCTGAATACCTAGCTGCACACTTTTTTATGAAAGCAGTGTAGGTCGTGATGTCACCACGGACTGCAGTGATGGAGCTGTTAGATGGCAGTATAGTTGATGTTGATACTGATGCATTGGGCTGTAGAGGCTAGACAATACATATCATTATCTGTTGTGTTTGAGCCTCTCAATCGCCAACTCTGGCTGCAAGCTGGCAGCTTCCTCGTGGGCAGCGGATGCAGACGAATGCCGGCTACCCTGTAGAAGCTTTTCTGCAATCTACACGGCACTCTTTCGCGACCAGCTCGGCTATCTGCTTGCTTAGATTGGTGTCGTGCCATGTTTGGTCATTCAGCGCCAGGCTACTTTCATTTTGTGGTTTCTCCTTTGTCGGCTTTTTGTCCAGTTTATGTACTTGTGTTCGTTACAAGTGATAATCATGGCAAGGAGATGCTCTGGTTTGAAGGGTGCAACCCAGCACCATCTAAACAACGCATACAATAAATGAATGTCTTCGCCATCGATCCCTTCAAGTCTCCAGTACTGCCCAGTCCAAACTATAGCCTCGAAACACCAATGGGCAGCTGCCATCTCCTGCCGACACATATTCACGAGCCGCATCTGGGCCGGTAAATCCCCGGCAACAGCCAGGGGCCGTTTCGCTCACACAGTGCGTACTAGTACTTAGTTATCCACATAAACTCACACACACGACGTGTATGGATACATTGACAAGCCACATTCAGCCGCAGCCAAATACAATCACACCAGCCACACCAGCCACACAAGCAATAGGAGCCTCCTGTTCGTTTGTTCGCGGCAAAGACGCAAGAGGCCCCGGAGCCTTTTGCAAACCACGCCCATTTATGACCACCGGTGTCGCGCCCATCGCCCACGTACCGCGCCTCGCTCTCCCGCTCCCCAAATCCGCATCTTTATCATTCGCCAACGTTTCTCTGCGCGACCCCATCATCGTCAACCCCCGCGCCGTCGCATTTGCTGCGGCGCCCTCGTCCCTTGCCTGCTCTGCTGCGCGCGCGCCGGTGCTTCGTGACAATGGCTGCCACCCAGCCATCCACGTCGTCGGCTTCGGCCGCGGGCTCTGGCAATGCGACGCCCACCGCAGGCGCTGCCAGCGCTTCCGACAACAATAGCAATCCCCGGGCCTCTACCGAAAACTCGCCCGCGGGACCCCCCGAGCCCATTGACCGCACACGGGACTCCTTCACCAAGCTCATGGTGGAGCGCTACACGTCCCGCGACGCCATCGCCGCCGCCGCCCTCTCGGACCAGCTCAACCACACGCGCATCTCCACAAGTTATCAACGACAAAAGATTAACGAGTACCGTCACATTCGAACAGACTACCAGGCCGTATTTACCCCCAGTCGATTATTCGGCGAAGGCTACAGGGGCTACGCCAATGGCTTCACCGAGAACCATGCCCCTGGTCGCATCGTCTACCCCAGTCAAAAGATTCGCCCCGGACGTCGAACAACGCCCGCCCTCAAATATGCACGCAAGGATATGCTCAAACAGGCAGAGCTCCACGAGGAGCTGGTACCTGTCCGCATCGAGGTTGAATGGGACAAGTTCAAGCTACGCGATACCTTCACATGGAACCTCCACGACCGCCTGCTCGCCGTCGAGCTTTTTGCCGCTCAGCTTGTCGAAGATATTGGCCTGAAACCTCCTGCAGCTCAGTCTGTATTCGACCAAATCGTTGGCCAGATGCGCGAACAGCTCAACGATTTTTATCCCTTTGTCTTTTCCGAAGAAGACGCGCTCGACCCCGAGCTGCCCTACTCTGCATACAAGAATGATGAAATGAGAATACTAGTCAAGCTAAACATCACCATTGGCCAGCACACCCTTGTCGACCAATTCGAGTGGGAAATAAACAACCCCTCCAACTCGCCCGAAGAGTTTGCTACCAACATGGCTCGCGACCTCTCTCTGTCAGGCGAGTTCACAACCGCCATTGCGCACTGCATCCGCGAGCAATCACAATTATTCACAAAGAGTCTGTACAGTATCGGTCATCCCTTTGACGGCCGACCCATCGAAGACTCGGATCTCGTGTCAGCATTCCTGCAGACACCTGTCCCTACCGTCTTCCGGCCGCAGCAGCAGGCCAAGGAATACGCGCCTTACATGTACGAGATGAGCGATGCGGATCTGGACCGCAACGAAACCATCTTCTCCCGCGAACAACGGCGCCAGAAGAGATCGATCAACCGACGTGGAGGGCCGCAGCTACCCGACCTGCGCGAACGCCAGCGGACAATCCGCACGCTCATCGTCTCGTCGGTGCTGCCCGGCGCCGCAGAGACCCTCGAGGAGACTGGCCTGTTCAAGCGCGCAGCCGGAACGCGCAAGCGGCCGAACCGTGAGGGTGAAATTTCCGAATCAGATGATAGTGAGGATTCGGCGCCCGACTCGCCCGCGCCGTCACAGTTTGCCGGCACAGCCAGAACACGCGGCATGCGCGGCGCCGCGTCGGCGGCCCAGCACCGCATGTCCAACCTCGGACGCTCCGAGACGCCGGATGCTCTGCACCTCGAGACGAGGACCTCGCGCCGCTTCCGCGAGGAGACCGAAGAGCCTACCAAGATGATTGTCACGCTCAAGATCAACAAGGAAAAGCTGCGGCGGCTGTTGCGCGGCGAGTACCGCTTCGCTCATACGCCCTCGCAACCTCCAACACCCTCCCAAGGAGCGACGCCCAAGGTTCCTGCCAAAGCTGTCCCACTGACCTCGACACCGTCACGCGGTATCAGTACCACGCCAGTGCCCATTCCTCATGTGGTTGGCAAGTTTCCGCCTGGTCAGATTGGCCGCCTGCCAGCGCCGCCCCCCGTACCAGGCCAACAACATACTCCAGTAAGCTCCTTCCGCCACACTTTGTATTTTCATGCAAGAGTGCTGTTTGCTAATTTACTACTTTTGTAGCCAAACCCTCCAGAATGGCTAGTCCAGGCCCTGAAGGGCCTCGAGAAGAAATATCCCGACGGCGACCGCTTCGAGGCCATCATGAAGTACTCGTACCTCGACCCCATCACCGAGCTGCCCGTGCAGATCCAGCCGCTCCCCGACGGCGTCAAATACGCGTGGCTGCCGCGCATCCGCTGCCTCGATTGCACATCTAAGCTATACACACCGGGCCCGGACATGACGGCGCAAAAGTTTGAGACGCATCTGCGCTTCTCCAGCCACCGCGAGGCGGTCCGCAACCGTCTGCTGGCGGAGAGTGGCGGTAGTAGATCTAGCGCTTCCTCATAGAGTGGTGGTAGTAGGTCCAGCGATTCCTCATGAGGGAGGAGGGAAGGGGAAACGAGCACAAGAACGACGAAGTAAAGGAATTCGGAAGGATATGATGTTTGTATACACTGGAATTGCAAGGGAAGAGAAGGGACAGACGAGGTGAGACTGTTTGAAGGGAAAAAAAGCATGGAGATGTATTTTTGGTGTTCCTTTGTTACTACGCCCCCATGAAGCGTTTCGCTTTTTCTACTTCCCTCTGCCATCTTCCTTCTCCGCACTGTGAGACAAGACGGAGGGAGAAAAGTGAATACTCGATCTCGGAAAAAAAAGGGTCAATCACTAGGCGTTTCTTTTTCTTTTTTATATATGCTGGCTAGCTCATGCCGAGGACGGAGCAGGCGAGAGAAGCGGACGTTGTCCTATTTTTGTTCTTGGCCAGAGAGTGTCTTTTTGTTTCGAATGACGGGGGCTTTCTAGGTGTTGTGTACTGTTCAAGTGTTGACTGCTTTTTTCACCGTATCCTCGCTGCTTTTCTTTTCTTGGAGTCTTTTTTTTTATAGGTTTATACAGTGAGAGGCGGGGTTCATGCACACAGCAAAATAAACAAGAGAGTTTTGATCACGTCCAGTATCCGCAACTTGTTACCATCTCAAGCTCGTCCTATTGGGGGGTCAGCGGATAAAATCCCCGACTCTGCAGTACTTTCACGTCCTCTTGTCCTAAGTGCCATTGAATACGATAATCTCGGATAGTCAGTCATGTGTATTACTGCCCCTATGTAAAAACGGCCACAACGGCAAGCGATGGAAAACAAGTACCTAACAATGACGGAGGAAAAGTAGGAATATCAAGGAATTTTTTTCGCATAAGCAAGCAATGACGGAAAACCAGAAAAAAAGACAAGCTCACTCCAGGAATGAGAATAAAAAGGGGCAACAAAATAAGCAACTCCAATCCAAGCATCACTCATCTACTCCCCCAAAAAAAAATAAAAAAATTCATACACCACCACCTCCCAGCTACCACATCAAAGTTTCATCAGATATCAAAAAAAAGAGAGGTTCGTCCACTGAAGCTTCCCATTTCCCTTTCACCCTTTCTCGTTCTCCGAGCCCAAAATATCCTTTATCCAGACATGCCTCTCACTGCTTCTTGGCACTTCCCCCCATCCTACCCCAGGGAGCTGCATCTGAAGCCCTCAAAAAAAAAAAACCAACGAGGCAATATTATCGTAAAAGGCAGGAAAACAACCGCCAAGGCAACAGTAGACAAGAAAAAAAATTCGACACATTGTGTTTGGACGCATTCCACAGTTTTTTCTGCATCTCATTTACTCGTCAGTGTCCATGTCGTCCCCTCGAGACGAACGCTTAGGTCGGCCTCCCCTTCGGGCTGCCGCCAAGACACTGGCTTTGATGGCAGGCTTCGCCGTCTGTGTTCGTCTTCCATTCTTCGTGGCGGCGGGCGGCTGCTCTTCCTGCTCCTGCTCCGGTTCCTGCTCTTCCTCCTCCTCTTCCTGAGCATCACCCGACTCCTCGCCCGACTCGCCCTCTTCGTCGCTCCCCTCATCCGATGAGTCGTCGTCGCCATACTTCCACTCAGCCACGCCATCAAGCATCTCCTCCTCGTCAGCCTCGTCGTCGCGCTCCTTGTAGTCAGAAGCCTTGGTGACGCGGCTGCTGCGGCGACGGTCGCCGGCTTCCGCGGCCGGCGACCCGCGACGCTGCTTCTTCGGACGGGCGGCCTTGACCTTTTTGACTTTCTTGGCCTTGGGCTGCTTCGGAGCTGCCTTTTCGCGAATGACGGTCTTGATCTGCGTTCTTGAGCGCTTGGACGAAGGCTCACCGAGTTCGTGCATCGACTTGCGCTTCTTAGTCGGCCTGTTAGCTTCACGTCTTCTTTATATCTTGTCAAGTCAATTGACGTACCTTTTTGCGTTCAAAAGATCGGAGTAGGGTATCTAGCTTCTCGTCCAGCGCCTCTGGAATAAATTGCTTCTTTGCAATCTCCTCCGCGACTTCACTAGAAGACAGTGGCGCAAAGAGACCAGTGGCCAGTCCGACCTTCCCAGGATACACGCGGAAGCTCCAGCCTCTCCTGTCCTGGAATTTTCGAATGATTGCCTGTGCCATGTCACTGAGGACATACAGATTCTCACTGGCGTCGGGGTTGATTGCATCGCGGGTCTGCTTCGTCCTCTCTGCGTACTTGCTAATGAGACCTAGGTTTGCCTCGGTGGCTACCGCGTTAAGGTAGAAGAGGAAGTAGTTGGCAAAGTCTGCCAGGTCGTCCACGCCAGCGCTGTAATCCGGGTGATGAGCCAGTAGCGGAATGAGTCGTCCAAAGATGGCCTCCATGACTTCCTTCTTGTTCTCGGAGTAGTACAGAGCCCTTGATCGAAGCCACGTCTCGACGCGATTCTTCACTTCTGGCGCAGGCTCAAAGGCAACGAGGAAGAGCATTGTGAGGAAGCGGGCCCGCAGCTTGCCGTGCGTCAGGTAGCTTTGAAGTTTCTCCATGAAACGGCGACGAACTTGCACTTCGCTATCCTGTACCAGCTCTGCGAGCTTATTGAAGGTGACAGGGTCGAGCTGCTCGTCGTACTTTTTGATTGTGCACAGCTTGAGCATCAAAAGACCAGCAAGAAGTCGTAGTCTTTTCTTGTGATGTTGAGGAGTGTCCTTGACTTTGCAGAACTCGCCTTCGCTAACCACCAGTGTCTTCAGCAGTTTAAACACTGTCTTGATCCTTGTTTCGGAATCGGGCTCGTTCTGGTTGGCAATGGCTTGGTTGGCAAGGATGCGCAGCGCCAAACATTTGGCCTGGATCTCCTCATCCATATCCGCATCGTCCACCCATGACGGGTCAGCCCCGGGTTTGGCATCCGTGTGAACTTGGCGAAGAATCGACTTGATGGTAAGATCTTGAATTGCATCACCCTCATCCACGGTGACACTGGGCACTAGCCGCTCCAACTGGCTGATTGTGGCAAGTTTGTTTATAAAGTGCGGCTTTCCATACGCAAGATCTTGCATGGTCTTGCGCAGCAGGTTGGTAGCAGTGATCTTGCTCTTGTCATCATCCTTGGCGAGCACGATATTGATTGCGTACTTGGCTGCCTTTGGTGGTGTGCCGTACATGGCATAATTGGTCAGAGTCTGAGTGAAGCTTCTATCCAAGCTGACGTCTTTGGGGTACTTCTTGGCATATGATGCGTATGCCTTTAGGATATCAACCACGGAAGCGTCGTTGGGCTTGCTCTCGGAAGGAGACTGCTCGATGATTTCTTTCCGAAGTTCCTCTGCGTGTGCCTTGAACAAATCAGGATTGCGCTGCGAGATGTCGTTGAGAACGAGGTGGGCAACAGCGGCAAGACCGTTCTTATCGCTCTTGGAAAAATCCATAATCGTTGCCAGGTGACTGCGGTTGAACATGAGAGAGCTGGATCGGTACAGAAGGGGGATGATGGTGTCGAGAGCAACAGCTGCGTTGCTAGCTTGCAGTTTTGTGATGAGTTCGCTGATGGCTCTTCGCACAGTCTTGAAATCACTTTCTGTCTCAATAGCGTATTTGACAAGTTGGTAGCTTCGGCGCTCGTTCAATTTGGCAAACTTTTGCAAATCGGCACGGACTTTGAGGCCATCAGGGAAAAATCGACCAATCCAGTCAATTGTCTTGGCGAGGCTGGCCTTGACCTTGTCATCATTGGAGTCAATGACACCGCCATTGTAGGCCTCGCACTGCTGAATCAGGATAGCGACACCCTTTGCGAACTGCGGTTGGCGCGCCTGCATGGCGAAAAAAGCCTTTTGTGCTGGCTGGTCCAAAGCCTTGAGCATTAGAAGGATTCTCTCGGCGCGGATGCTATCTTGCTCTGCCTGACTCATAGCATTCTTGTTGGAGTTGCCTTTGCCAGACTTGCCCTTGATCAAGGGAAATTTGAGGGGAACAAGGCACTCAAACATGACGCGATCAAGCAAGACATTGAGATCCGAGTCGTTGGCGTAGAAAGAGTTGATAATTCTGGACGGAACACCGCCGAGACAGGCAGTCACGGTCTCTTGCCCATCCTCGATATCTGCAGCGCCAACAGCCCACAGCTTTCCAAGCAAAACCATGGCGTCCACACGGACTGACGCCTTTCGGTCACGGCATCGATCAGACAAGCTGGCAAAGAGGGAGCCTTCCTTGTCAACGCCACCGGTAGCGCCGAGTTTGAGAATCACATCTCTGAATTGAAACAATTCAATGGCCTTGACGGCAGCCAAGCGCACCTTTTCCTCACCATCACTCAGCTTGTCAACCAAACCACGGACGAGTTCAGTCTCGTCTTCTCTGCTAAGGCCAATGCCACCTGCAGATGTAGAGAGAATGTATCCAACGGCAGTGACCCAAGCTGCGCGAATGGTGCCAGACTTGTCGTTCTTTCTGCTAACAAAGTTGCGATACGTGGCGTGGTGCGACTGAGCAAAGGACTGAGGTGAGAATGGGGTGGTGAGAACATTGGTCTCAGTAGGAGTACCGGGCTCGTCCATCAATCGCACAGGAGGATAGGCAGCAGGATCGAGAGCAGGAGGTGGTGGGGGACCAGCAGCACCAATGCCTGAAATCATATCGCCAAACGCTTCGGTGGCAATGTGACGAAGATGAACATTGTCGGCGGACAACTCTGCGTCGAGCTGTGGTACGACATTTTGCAGAATCGTAGGCGCGGCACGCCATAACTCTCGAATCAGGGCGTGCGCCTGACGCAGACTCTTTAGATCGGCTTCCGAGGGACCTGCATTGGTATCTTCTTCGTCGGAATCGTCGCCGTGTCCGTATCCATTCTTGGTAGCGAAACCAGAAGCATTCAGAATGACATCGCTAAAGTATTGACTAACATAACGCGACATTTTGTCGGCGCAGCCATTGCAGATGTTCTTGGCCATGATGTACGCAGGGGGCTCAGTCTTATGCAGGAGCGTCAATTGCTTGCCGTTGGCTTCTTTGGACTTGTTGCCGCCAGGAGGCGCTGCTCGGAGGAACTGACTGATGATGGCGTCGATGACACTGGCCGGCACACTACCGGGGGACTCTTCGATGAGGTGCATGAGCATGTCGGTCAGGTGGATCTCGACATCTTTGGCTACCTGCTCGTCAGGCGAAGCTTTGGAGCTGGATGAGACGCCGTCGAAAGCAGAATTGAAGAGTCGCAGGAGCAGGTCGTCGGCGCCGTGGATATCGCAGATGAGCAGGATACTCTTGACTTCGGTCAAGGACATGAGAACGTATTTGTGCTGGCTATCGTATGGATTTGAGGGGTCGTGAAGAGCAGGCAAGATGTCCTTGACGAATAAAGTAAACATCATCTGTTGGTGCAATTAAGTCAGTATGAGATGTATGTAGCAGGAGCTGGCGATCCGGTCGCCGTGGAAAGGTTAGGCACGTACCTTGAGCTGTTCGTCTGTGAAGGGCGCGTCTGGGACGTAGAGACGAAGGAGGTCCACAAGACAGCAGGCCGTGTAGGCCTTGACACCGCGATCCTTGTGCTGGAGGAGGTTGCGGTGGGCAAGCTGGGCGGCGATGGTCTTAAGAGAATCGAGGTCGACAGCGCCCTGGTCAAAGTCGGCGAGCTCCTTGGAGAGGCGCTCGAGGCGGGCCAACAAGGTGGCGCTGGGTATGGGCTTGGCTGGGCGCCACGAGAGCTCTTCGTTGAAGACGAGGCTGTGCTGTTCCTGCTGCTCTTCCTCGTCGCCCTCGGCCATGTCCTCGTCGTGGATGTCGGCGGGCGTCTCCTGGACAGGCTGCGGCTGTTCCTCGACGGGATCGACCTCGGCAGGCTCTTGCGCCCGACTGCTGCGTCGGCGCGCCATGGTGAATGGTGTGTGTGCAAAGACGGGCCCAGTTCAGCCGGAGCAGCGGTTAGGAAAAGAAAGCGCGAGGCAAGTTTTGCGCGTTGCGTGCGCGAGTATCTGTCTCTTTTGCAGGAAGACGGGGGGTAGTGGTGCGTGGGTGCGTGTGCGTGCTTCGCGGGCGTGGCTGGGTTTCGTTTGCGCGGGCAGTCGTGGTGGGTGTTTCAAAGGGGGCCGGATAATGGCAGCATCGCACGAGACGGAGCAGACGTCGCCAGATTCCGAGCTGATCCAATGCGCAACGGGCAGCGTGGGCGGGTGTCGCGATGGCTCGGCAGTTGGTGAGATAATGCGGAGGGAGGTGGGCAGCTGTCGGGAAGCTCAGCGCGAGGAAGTGCTGATGGACGAGGCGTTCGGCCGGCCAGATGGCCGGGGCTAGTGGTGCTTCAAAGGACTGCCCAGTCTACTGGTAGGTAGGTAGTACAGGCGTCAGTCAGTACGCGACGCGCCACTCCAACTGGGCTGGTAATAAATTGGCCCCGCGTCGTGCACCGAACGGGAGATGCTGGACATTACAATCGGTGGCAAAAAAAATAAAAATAAAAAAAAAATACAAAGGAAATACTATAAAGCGTATTGACCTTTATTGTACTTTTCAAGATATTTTACTGCTTCATCTGACCCTACAATACCACGCAGCGACCTGGTGACAAGTTGGCCGCGTCGCGACAGAGAGAGAGAGGAGATGATGGGCATTACCATTGACGCCGAGAAGGAAAAACACAAATAGCATCAGAAAAATCAGAATTCTCCCCCAGAATCTGTGAGACTTTGATGCCTAATTCATAAGAGTGTAGCTCACCAAGTACGGCCTGGTAGCAAATTGGCCCCGAGTCGCTACGTAGACGAGAGGTGCAGAGCATTATATTTTAAGTCAAAAGTGTCTGAAAAATCCAAGGAAACTTGCACGAAGCAATTTGATGTGCCTGAAATATCCGAATCATCGTTCTTGACCTTCTCTAAATGTTGCGCTGGTCATGCCTCGTTACTGTCTCTACACGCGTACACCTTCCTAGTAACCAACTATGAGCAAGCCCAATTCACACAAATAGCTCTCAATACACCGTCGTCATGTCCGGAATCTCTTCTCGTATAAGCTCAATAACCAAAAGCAGAGGATGCTCCGAGACTGTTGTCTCTGTCAGACGCCGCGAACCCTCCACCATCTGCATCAGTGTAGTTACCCGGCTGTCATACCGGCCAGACCGCGGTCGTTTTCTGCTTGACATCTTTTGCCAAAAAAAAAAATGAAAAAATTTAGAGGCATCTCAGCAAGAAACTGCGAGCACTCCGATACGTTTCGGCGCCTTCTGGCTGCAATGATCTATATTCGAAGAAGACTGTAGACCTCACTTACTGGCGGTCTGGTCTGCCGGCCTTGATTACCGTCACCAACTGGTAAAAATACTATAAGCTTAAGTCATACGTCCTCAAGTTCGAAAAAAAAAACGAGTAAAGCTACAAAATTCGTGTTTGCCTGATGGCGTACAACGTTTGGCACAACGCCCCTGCATCGCAGAGAGCCATTGCCTGTACCTCGAGACAGTTCCAAACTTGTCACACGGCAATCCTGCAATCTAGACAGCATACACCGTGCAAACGCTCTACTAACGTACTACCCAGTTAGAAAACTATTCTTTCAAGAGGACACTAGTATAAAGGTTATAAACCAGCAGAAGTCTCCGCCTCTGATTCATCACCAACTCTCTACTTCAACCGCCTGACCTGCTTCACAACTAGGTAGCCCACGCCCATATCATATCAATTGACGGCCAGTAAGTCAGGAAAAAAACACATCCAATCAGCCCCGTGGAATCGTACCTCTGCTGCCAAATCACTGAAAAGTGAGTGTCAAAAATTCGCACTACTGCAGCTCTGCCGGCCGCCAACAAAGAAAACACTCCGTTTGCATTTGTTTACCTCTTCTGCTCTCCATCACTCAACTAAAAGAGATTGCCCCCAGGCTGATTTTCGTGTTCCCTCAGAAAATATAAAATCACCCGCAAATTTGTGCGCGTTTCTCTTGTTCTCACCTTCACCATCATTCACGCTCGTTTTCGTTTGACACTCGTTACCCAGCAGTTTTTGGATTGCTCCCAACATCTATTCGCATCTTCCTTTTTTCAATACCGAATAAACAAACGCAAGGTAAGATATCATCGACTATAGATTATATTTCATCTGCTGACTCTACTCGAGGCCCATCTTTTGAACCATTCTGTTCCCATTTCAACAATCAGCAAACACTCGCAAGTGAGCATCTCTAGGCGAATACCTTCATTCCCCTCCTTTCCTAACTCTGCTCTCAAACAGTGTCTGTTCCTTGGATGGACTCCGTCATGTACGACTACAAGTCTCCTCTTGACACCATGTACCAACCTTGCCCCAAGCCTCGCACCGGCAAGGCCACCGCCCTCAAAGTGGCCGCCGCTGTTGGCATCCTGGCCCTAACCGGCATTGCAGGCGTTGCCGTTGCCTCTCGATGCGGTAAGTCTCCAATAGCCCTTCTCTGGTGAAATCGAAGAAAGAAATTCCGGCTGACAAAATCTCCTAGGCTATGCCCTTCATTCCCAGGATCCTGCCTCCGCCGCACGGGTCCAGTTCCGCGGCGAGCAGCTCCCTGCCATTCTCCGCCGCGAGAACTCGGACGAGTCGATCCCTGGCCTCCAGCCGTACGACTACTCTGTCCCAGTCGGCGTCGAGATGAGCGGCTCTGTTGCCTCTGGTGATGACGCTGCCCGGGCCACGGGCGACGATGCCACAAACGGGACCACCGCTTCCACTGGCGTCAGCGTTCCCATCATGTAAGTCCCATCACCTGGCGATATCATCACCCCTTCTAGTTCATGCTGATTCAAATGTTCTCTGCAGGACTCCGACTTCTCTTAGCACCGGCTACACCGTCCCTGGCTTGGAGCTCAACACCACGCAGACGTCCACCACGACCCTGAGCACTGACGTTGTGATCATCCCCAGTGAGACGCACACCTGCACCTCTCTCGAAGAGACTGTCGTTGTCACTGTGACCGCCCTCCCCAAGCAGTCGCAGCCGCCTGCCTATGGTACCCTGCCCGACGATTCCACCGTCACCGGTACTCCCGCCACCGTCACGGATGTGCAGACGGACGTCTCCTACACCAGCGACGCTCCCGATGCTACCGTCACCGGTACTCCCGCCACCGTCACCGACGTACAAACGGACACGCGCTTCACCAGCGGTGCTCCAGACGCCACCGTCTCGGGCGAGCCCGCCACCGTTACCAGCGTCATCACCAACACGGTCGGCGAACCCATGACGACCTTGACCTTCACCAGCATCAACACCGTCATCGTCACCGTCAGCACCACCGTCACCCGCAGCCGCAGCAGCAGCGTCGACGTCGACTCGTCTGTCCTGGACACCACCACCTCATCCAGCGAGCCCGTCACAACCACGCACACCGAGACGGTCACCGTCATCGGTGGAGCGCCAGTGACGAGCACCACTACTGTCGAGCTTCCGCAGCCGTATGGTGACGACTACCCTACCTCATACGGGACTGGTCTGCCCATCAATGCCACCGCCAGCCCAACTTACGTTCCTCCTGTTGTCTCTGCGGGCACGGAGGGTGGTGGTCGCTCTGTGGCCTACCTCTTCATTGCCGCTGTGGCCGCTGTGTACCTTTTCTAAAAGGGATCTTGGCGCATCAAGTTCCATGTTGCTTTGGCTTTTTGCGGATAGGAAGGAAATGGGCTGCTTGCAAGTAGTAATTTCGATAACCTAGAATAGTTGTGCTTCGAGCACGAAGGACCAAAAATGTGATGTTTAGGAATATGTTTCTTTGATTCCGTTTGCATTTAAAATAGTGGCCCTCGCTAGGCTCCATGTCCATCCGTAGACGCCCCCGCTTAAACGCCAATAAGACAGTACGACATAATGATACAAATATGAATAAGCACAAGCCTGCAAAATCACAAGTGGCCTGGATAGTTCGTCTTGACGTATAACTGCAGGCCTACTTTCGATCCCCTCTCCCTTGACGTGCTTTCCAGCTGTCACGAATTGGCCCAGCGGCTTTATAGAGATCTTGCTGCGTCACACGATCCTCGATGCTTTCGAGGACGCTGCTAACAGTGGACTTGTGATTCGCCTCCAGCTTGTCATCGCGGAAGCGCAATAAACGCCAGCGCTCCTGGTCATCTTTGTTGCACTCGACAATACGGTCGTCCAGCGGATCGCCGAGGGCTTTGAGCTTTTCCCACTCGTCTTTCGTGATGTACAACTGGTGGAAGGACTCGTACCTCTCCGGGCCGTTGTTGCCTGTGAACACCATGAGCTCCGCGTGCGGCACGCTGGTGTAGTCGACAAACGGCTCCATTCTTCCCTGTGCGCGCTCCGCCTGGTTCGGCTGCACTGTCGGGAAATGCAGCTTGAGGAGAAAATCGATAGTATTCTCTTCCGGCGGCTTCCACTTGAGAATGTTGGGATCCGTGCCGTGGCGGTATGGCGTGTGGCGGCAGGTGAAGATGAGCCCGTCGTTGCCGTGCCTGAGACTCGGCAGGATCTGCTTGAACATCATCTCGATGCCATACGCAAGCTGGAACGGTTTCATCTCGACGTAGAATGGCTGGAACTTGAGCTCCTCGGGAAATTCCTTGAATAAGCGCTTGTAAGGTGTGTGAAATCGTTCCTTGATGTATGCCAGCCTCTTGTCCAATGTGCGATCCATGAGCACCTGTCCATCCATGACGAGGCAGTCAAAGATAAGGAAGCGTGGCTCCTTGCCGCCGTTGGGCTTGCTGTCCCACACGAGCTCGCCGTCGAGGACCGTGTCAATGTGAAAGGCAGTCTGGTCGCTGTCGAGGGGAAAGTGTAGATTACGGTTTGTAATGAACCAGTAGTCGTTTTTGCGGTCGATCAGGTAGTGTGCTTCGGCGCCGCTCTCATCTCTCGTCGAATAGAGAAGGTACCGAATACCGTCAGATTTCTCGCATACATAGTAGCTGCGTGTCGTCTGTTAGTACAAGTAAATGGAAAAATAGAAGAAAAAAACCAATGAGGAGTACAAGAGTTATCAATGTACAGCACAACATACTCTTGATCTTTGAGCGCCTTGATATGCTTCCTTCCGAAGCTCACAGGCTGCGCGCCAGGGAAGCCGGTTTGGGCGCGACCCAACAGGTGCGCAACCTCTTTGCGCATGGTATATAGGAGCTGCCCATCCGCCTTAATGCCGGGCTCGGCGATGGAGGCGATTGGCCCGTCCTCCATGGTTGAACGTTGTTGTGTGATTGATGGGAGGCGCAGAAAGAGGGGACGTTGGGCTTGGTGGCCTGGGGCAAAAAAGGTAGATGATGCGAATGCAGATGCGCCCACGCTATCGATAGCCCCCGCTGCTGGGCCTCTGTAAGTTTATCTGTCACGCAGGGCAGTTATTAGTCATAGAGGGAAGCAGTTGATTGATCGAAGCTAGCTATGTGGGCGCTGAGACGCCTGGAGACACCCTAAGGGGGTGGCTCCCGCAAATTACGGATAAATGCATAGTAAAAAACAGCTTTTGTGGGATAGGGGCCCTAGTACGGTCGCAGGCAGTCCTGGCTGCGTGACATTATCTGATCTACGACGCATACGTTCTCTTTTTCCTAGGTTGATATTATTTGCTCTGTTTTTATTATCACCTTAATCTTCTTGGGTTTGTTTTTTCTTTTGCATCCGCTATTTAGTCGAATCCTTACGATTTCAGCTGTCGCGGTACGAGCTTCCTAGGCCTGCAACCTCATAGCTCTTGGTCGCAAGCGCATCTACGCTCAGTAAATATTGCCCTGCTGTTGCTGCTGGCACCCGTTCTTCCCCTTAACACAAACCAAAATTTCAGGGTCCTGCCGCATCCAAAAGTGTGATTATCTGCACCACTATAAGCCGTCTGCATCACTGGTATCAGCCACAGGTAAAGGCATACGAAGGCAAAGGTTCAGGTATGCCGGCTTGCACTTGACCGAGATGAATCATGTGTTTACCAATGCTGTCAATATTCTACCAACTATACAGCTGGAAGCCGCAAGTGGCTCCATTTTTGTAAAGTATAGTCCCCGTACGAATTATCTACTGCCGGCGTAAATTAATATACCAACTCCAAATGACAAAGTGCTCGCTCCCACGTTGGGGCTTTGCAAAAGTTTCGATCAACTTTCATCAATCTTGTCGACCTCGACCCGAGCTTCCTCCCACTGTTGCTTGCTCTTCTTGGCCCACTCAACCTGACTCTTGGCATAGGCGAGCTGTTGATTGTTAGCGCATGTCCTGGAAGGCTTCAGATATTCTTGTTCTTACCATGTAGCGGCGCAAGTCTTCCTCCTTGTCGTTTTGAAATCTCCGCAGATCCTTGAAGACACTGGCGCTGGCTTCTTTGACATCCTTTTCCGAGACTACCTGAGCTTGCTCAAGCTGGCCAATAGACTCTCTAGTCTTTCCAATCGTGTCACGACGCGTGCGCTCAGGATCGACGTCAACCACGCCTTGCACAGCATGGCGAAGCGGACCGAAGATTCTGTTGGTAATAGAGTTGCTGCTGGGCATCTTCTTGTGCGAGGCACTGGGGCTTCTCTCTGGAACGCCTTGACTAGCCTCCGGGGTACTCGGTGGGAAATCGCCGTGTGTTGGTGGGAAATCAGAGTCGATGGACTCGGTGTCCTCCTGGTTACCCTCGCGTCTCTGGTATGTTGGGGGTTCTCGGAGGCTAGTGGACCGTCTCGGAGGCGATGATAATTGCTGGCTACTCGAAAGATAATGCTCGATGCGGCGGGCTTCGGACTCACTGCGCTCCAGCTGGTCGAGCAGTGATCTCTTCTTCTCAAGCTCCTCCTCCGTCAGATCCTGCTGCACGCGCTTGAGCACCCGATACCTCACAACACTTCTAACGACACCAGCGAACTGAGCGTTTTCTCTCATAGGCTCGGCGAAGCTGGCCCCGAGTGAGCTGGCCAGTTCTTCCGTAGCAATGTAGGATGAATCAGCAGCCTGCCCAATTTTCTCAATCGCAGGTCCAAGGGAAGGGGCTTGCTCAGAAAGAGCAAAAGCGTTGTATCTGGAGCCCAGTTCGCAAAGATCCGTGGCTAAAGACGATAAGTGGCTGAGAGTTCGACGGTTGACCTTTTCCATTGGCCCTGCCAGCAACTGTTCGAGTTCTTTGATGGACGCTTCGTATGTAGTAAAGTATGGATCAAGCTCCTGCTCGCTGAGATTTGTAGTGTCGCTGGGGAATCGGCCAATAGTGTTGGCACCTCCTTGAATGACAGAGGAGCTCAAAGCTGCGTTTCCGCCTGACGCGGTTCGAATCTTTGCGGAAGATGCGGGGACCGGCAGATAGAGATGTCCGGCCGTAGGATTGGCTGTATCCAGGGGAGGGGCTTTCAGAACATTCTTGGGGATCGATGAAACCGGATGAGAGTTTAAAACCTCGCTCTATTGCTCAAATTAGCACCACATGCCGCACTTGCGTAACAAGAGACTTACCCAGCTTGCATTCGGATCGAGAAACCTCTGCCAAACACCGTCGTGGCGGACTGCTTCCATGCAGCGGCAACGATTCAGGAAGACTGCAAGCATGCGCTTTCGAAGATCAATAATCTGCTGGTCTTGCTTTGCGCTCGTAGGATGGGCCGCATAGTCCGCCATGGTGTGCTTCTCGGGGATCGGTGGAATTACGAGGGTCGGATGCAAGCGGGTGAGCGCGTCTCTGAGCGAGGCGAATTCCGAGTATCTTCGACGGACTTCGAGGTCCTTTAACAACGTCAGATTAGCGTTTCAACGTTGAAACCTGCTATACATACCCCGGTACGGATGGTATACACAATGTGTCGGCCACCACTCTCCAGGCTCTTGCCGGCGTCTGTTATGATGATTTGCAGGTCTGGATTCTCATAGAGGACCTGCTCAATGCGGCTAGCATACCCGCCTGGCTTGCGCTTGGGAGGCGCATCATCCTGAGTGGTGTCTGCAGTATCAAGGCCACCGCTGGTAGCGCTCTGGCCAAACGCAGGCGCCTCATCGTCGCTGCCCGATGGTGTTGCGGCAGATTCGTAGGAGTTGACTGTGAGGTGAGCCTGGTCAGCATACTGGCGGTGGAATTAAATCGCGATGCTCCTATCCCGAGCAGGCCATTCGTTACAAACTTACTGTCGCGGGTGGTCGGAGAAGTAGGGTTCACCGAGGATGACGTTTGCGAGTCTCGGCGGTCGAAGCTGGTCCCGTAGGGGTTATTGTCTTCTTCGTCGTTCCACATTGTGCCTCGGAGCAATGCGCTATATGATTTATCGAATTAAGTGTTGGCAATTATCGTTGACCCAAGTCCGAAAGCGAATGGTAGTGGCGGCAGCAATGGCTAGAAAAGCTCGGCTGAGAAATGGCGGGGAAGAAGCTGGAAGCGTGATGCGGGTAGAAGGGTTCGCGAAGGAGGTCAAGTCAAGAAGATTGAACAGGATGCGTCGCCATTCTCCGATGCATTCAAGTCAAGGGATATAACACGGTCCGTTACGATGCCCGGGTACGGGTGAGAAGTGTGAGGTTTGATGGAGGAACAGGGCGAAGCTGCGTGGGTAGGTAACCTAGGTAGGCAGCTCCGGATTCAGAGTGCGCCAGAATAAGGTGCAGAGCGGCGGCGCAGCAGGTCGCTGCCCCATGACGATCAGGCGGTGCACGGGCCAGTTGCGTCACCCCTCCCGCTCTGCTTTGGCTCGTGCCTTGCCGCGTGTCTGCTTCACGAGCGCTGTAGCAGCCACCAAAGCCTGCTGAGCACAACTGGAGCAAACACGGCCGGATTCAACCACATATAAGGCACCAGTATCCGTATGTCAAAGACGCATGTTCTACATGTCGAGAGCCCAAGGTACATGCGAAAATACATACTTGTAAACAGACATTTGATATGTTTGCGCAGCTACAATATCGTCATGCTCCAGTGCCAAATCACCAGCGCTTCTGCACACACTACCGACGACAACGCCACACAATAGCGATATCAGCGGCTCAGACTCTCAGACCCAAGAAGCTGCAGAATTGCGTGTCCGCACCTAGAGCTGAAAGCTAACAATGCTCAATGCAACTCTAAAAGCTCTCTAGTCAAGTCTTTCGGCCCCATTCATCACTCCGCGCAAAATGCTTCTGCCATAACGACCACCGCCTTGGTGGATGGCCTGTGGCGGACTTGGGCAACTGGAATCACTGCCTCTGCTACTCATTGACCTACCAAAGGATGGAGTTAAGACGAGTTCAATGTCAGCGTGGTCGAGCTGCGTACCTGCGTTCCCACGCTATCCGCTCCGCTTCTCGCTGACGCCGCTTCCATAGAGCTTTCCGTCTTGCTTGCTGCTGGACCTTTGTATCGTCCTCATCACAGCTATCGGTGCTGTCTATGCTTTGCTGTGGCTTTACCTGGTCATCTAGGCCAGCAGTGCTACTCTTGCAGCTCGATGTTGAGGGAATAGAAGCTCGGGAGGAGACTGAAGGAACTCGGCTGTCGTTGTCGAGCGTGACCTTTGTCGGCGCTCCGTCTGTCTCCTTGTCACCTAAAAAGCTTTTGTCCGTTTGTTGGACACGACTTGCTTGGGTCAAGGCGTCGTCGGGGTGCCGCTGTAAAGTCGGTTGATACACCTGAAAGTCGTCGCTGTGGACTGTGGCTCCTGCTGTGCTGATTATGCTCTTGTTACGTATTTCATCAGAGAAATTGGAATCGTATTCGTTCATTTGTAGTGTTTTTGTACTTTTCTTGGTCGTAGATCACGTCGTTAATGTTCAACAAGTCGGCTGTGCGGATGTGTAGGCAAGCCAGAGTCTGTCGTCCTTCCAGCACTAGCCAGTCTCGTGTACTCGTCCGAGATCCAATATTTGAAAAAAGAAAAAAATTAATAGAAAAATACAGAGGAAAGAATGAAAGAACAGCAGAAGAAGAAGGCAGCTTGAGATAGAGCAGATGACAGTGATCTGGTAAGTGGCATCCACAGCAAGAGCTAATCCATGCTCTATATCCAGTGATCCGCCGATAATCAACCAAGTTTTGGTCACATATGCAGAGAAAAACAACAATTCAATATTATTGCAAATCAATCATGTGCCCTCGTATTTTTCTGAGAATTGTCGCCCTCTTCCCCGATTGTTCACCTTAAAAAAAGCCACCGTGGAAGTGCAAATGAGTTACTGCGGCACAACAGGCGCCGTGCACGGACCACCTCCTTCGCCCAAAGACGCTGTCGCGAAATTCCATCTTCGCTTCCTTAGCGACATTCGCGGTATCTACCAGCGTTGTCAATCTCCTCCCACCGCCACAGTACAACGTCAATTTCGATCACGCCGTTGTGTAATGCTACGCGAGAGACCTGGAAGCTTGTGATACCGGAATCAGAGCCCTGTCTGCGTATCGGTGGTTGGCGCGAAGCTGTACAACCCCCGACGGCATACATAAGCCAGGCAACCGGCGGAACCTTTCCCGGCCTTCTCCATCAGCCTACACATCATCATGGCGGCGACTGCCAACGGAACGGCCAACGGGGTCACGAACGGTGATTCTGCTGCTGGCCCAGTCAGTATCAGATTCTCCGACATCCCCTCGGCAATCGACATTCCCGTACAGGGCGACCAAGAAGACGAAGCAGTCGAAATCGATCTCGAAGACCTCGTTGACGACCCGACCGAGCTATGTACACTCTTCGAGAACGAGCATGCTGCAAAGACCTACTGGATGACGGTCGCGCTCGCGTATGCCAAGCAACATAAAATCGACCATGCCATTGAGATGCTCCTTCGTGGCGGCGGCGCTATCCAGAGCAATGCCAGCAACCCACGCGACAAGGTCAGCATGATCTGCTGCCTTTGCTGGATGTATCTTTGGAAGAGCCGCGAAGCTCCGCGTGTTGCTCCCGATGGAATACGGGTATCCGAAGCCAAGACAAAAGAATACTACCTTCAGCTTGCGACATCATCGCTCAACGACGCTGCTCGTCTCAACCCGTCTTTCCCGCCCATTTTTCTTGCCCGCGGTGTCTTGCTTCTTCTTAGGGCCTCGCTACAGGCCCCGTCCAAAACGGCCGGTGGCATTGGCTCTGAAAAGCAAGAGCTGCTGAAGACTGCCGTCAAGTCATTCGACGACGCGCTCAGAGTTTCTCAAGGCAAGAATATGCTTGCTTTGATGGGCAAGGCGCGCGCATTCTTCTCTTTACAAAAGTACCCTGATTCTTTGGCTATTTATCAAGATGTACTGCAGAAGAAGCCAGATCTGGTCGACCCTGATCCCCGCATAGGTATTGGCTGCTGTTTCTGGATGCTGGGATTCAAAAAGGACGCCAAAACTGCCTGGGAGAGAAGTCTTGAGATCACCGCTGACTCCAAGGTCCCCAACATTCTGCTTGGATTGTACTACCTTGATGCCAGTGGTCACGTCCCTGTCAACAGCGAGGAGTTTGTGAAGCTCTACAAAAAGGCTATGACGGAACATACCCAAAAATCGTTCAAAGTCGACAAGGGTCTCCCTTTGACGTGCTCAACATTCTCCAGCTACTTTCTCTCCCGAAAATCATGGGACAACGCCGACAAGCTGGCCCATAAGGCCATTCAATATACCGACGTCAATGCCATTGCTAGTGATGGCTGGTACGTTCTGGCCAGAAAGGCTCACTACAACGGCGACACAGAAAATGCCAACGACTTCTACCGTCGAGCCGATGACGCGCGTGGAGGAACAGATACCGGCTACTTCCCTGCCAAATTTGGTGCCGCGCAACTGTCGGTGGTGAAAAATGACCTCGGTGAAGCCAAGCTACGTCTTGAAAAGATGATTCAGCAGTCGAAGAGCCACGAAGCGATGATTCTTCTTGGCACTTTATATGCCGAGGAAATTTTCAACAATCAGACGAGCGATGTTAAGGAGGACAAGTCGGCAGAGATGAAGAAGGCTATCAATCTCTTGGAAGCCGTCAGAAATGCTTGGAAGGATCCTAAGAGAAATGCTTCACCCGACGCTTCTGTCCTGCTCAACCTTGCCAGGCTTTACGAAACCGAAAACCCTGAAAAGGCGCTCCAGTGCTTGCAGCAGGTTGAGCAGTTGGAGCTGGAACAGATCCCGTCGTCCGAATATCCCGAGGATGTTACAGAGGAGGCTGAGGTCCAGGCTGCTATTCGCAAATTCCTTCCTCCCCAATTGCTGAACAACATTGGCTGCTTCCAGTTCCAGGCCGAGAAGCATGTGGTGGCAAGCGAAATGTTCGAAGCGGCCCTCGGCGCATGCATGAAAATGAGTGAAAAAGACAGCACTGTTGATACCGATGCCTTGGTGTCGACAATCAGCTTCAACCTGGGCCGCAGTTACGAGGCCCAAGGTCTCTCAGACAAGGCGGTCGAGGTGTATGAGGGTCTTCTGAACCGCCACGACGACTACACCGACGCTCGTGCTCGCCTAGCATATATCAAGCTACGGCAAAGCCCGAATAAGGAGGGTCCTGATGCCGTTGCCAAACTATACCAGGACAACACGAGCGATGTCGAAGTGCGCGCCCTGTACGGGTGGTACCTAGGCAAGGTCTCGAGAAAGCGGCCTGGCAATGTTGCAGAGGATCCGGAATTCCGTCACTATAAGCATACTCTACAAAACTACGACAAGCACGACCGATATGCTCTTGTTGGTATGGGCAATCTCCACATGATGCAAGCCCGCGAGATGAGACGTGAGACGGATGCAGACAAGCAGAAGCGCAGTGCGGCTTATGGGAAGGCAGTCGAATTCTTTGAAAAGGCACTGTCATTGGACCCCAAGAACGCGTACGCCGCACAGGGAGTCGCCATTGCTCTAGTAGAGGATAAGAAGGACTACAAGAATGCACTTGGCATCTTCAACAAGGTGCGCGAGACCATCAAGGAGCCCAACCTCTATGTCAACCTTGGCCACATTTACGCCGAGCTTAAGCAATTCTCCAAAGCCATCGAGAGCTATGAGATTGCCCTGTCAAAAGAGGGCAAGCAAAATGACCCGGTCATCTTGGCTTGCCTGGGCCGCACATGGCTGAACAGGGGTCGCGCAGAGCGTGACATTGATGCATACAGCAAAGCGCTTGAATGTGCTGAAAAGGCATTAGAGGTTGCCCCTGAGCAGGTCCACTACAAGTTCAACGTTGCCTTTGTCCAGATCCAGCTGGTGACTACTATCCAGGGTCTACAGGAGAACAGGCGCACGGCAGAGCAGCTGGAGAAAGCAGCCGAAGGTCTCGAAGCTGCTATAGAGTCACTAGACGCTATCGCAGCCCATCCACAGACACCATACCCCAAGCATGACGTCGAACAGCGCGCCAACATGGCCCGAAACACTCTGCGCAAGCAGCTCGAGCGAGCCATCGGAAAGCAGAAAGAATGGGAGGAGGTCAACAAGGAGAAGATTGCTGCTGCGCAGAGTCAGCGAGAAGCTGAGCTCAAGCGTCGCGAGGCTGACCGTGCCGCAGTTCTGGCCAAGGAAAAGGAGCGCCAGGACAAGATTCGCAAGGAACGCGAAGAGATGGCCGCCAAGGTCAAGCTAGAGACGGATGAGCGAGAGCGAGAGCTGGAGACAGAGCGCGCGCGAAAGGAGGCTGAGCTGACCACGGACGAGGAAGGCAACAAGGTGAAGCGCAAGCGCAAGCCTGCCCCCCGCACGCCTGGTGAAGGCAAGCCGAGACGCTCCAAGAAGAAGGCGACCAAGGACGATGACGACTCTGACGAAGGCAGCCACGCCAAGAAGAAGCGCCGTCTGACGACTCGCGAGAGCTCCAAGTTCAAGTCGGCCGAAATTGTCGTTGACAGTGACGAAGACGAGGACGGTGGCGCAGGCGGAGACGACGACGATGATGTTCTTGATCGGGCGGATCGCATGGGCCGATCCAGTCCCGCGGCCTCGGACGCCGGCGAGAATGAGTCCAACGCGGGTGGCGACGACGACAACGACGACAAGATGGACGTCGATGACGCGCCGCGCGAGGATGACGATGACGACGAGCCCTCGGCCCGTCAGCCAGCCAAGAGAGCACGCCGTGGTCGGGTCGTCGAAAGCGACGATGAAGATGATGAGTAGGGAGGGCGTCGTCGGAACAGGCGCAGGAAGCGAGTAACTCTGTAGAGTGGCAAACTAAAAATTGCAATGATATATGGCGCAAAGGGCGAAAGTCAAACAAAGGTCGTGGGGAAAATACAGGCAGGGAGGATATATATCGGCCAAGCTAGACGAAACGATCCATCCTTTCTTCCCTGGTTGTTGTATTTCTAGGTTTCTATTTTCTTAATGGTATTTTAGTTGGTTTTAGAGGCAGGACAAGTTGGCACAAGACAAACTTTATGGAATGATTTAAGATGCATATTTTGTATAAAGGGTTCGCATTTTATATTCAAAGAATAGCTCTATATGTCGACACCATCCACGAAAAAGAGCCAAGTTGCAAGTTGACGTCAATCAGTTGATGCTTTGGACACCATCTACTCAAATTAGTACATAGAATATGCTGGTCTCCTCTGCTTGTGTATCTCGCCGTCTCTTTCCATCTTTTCCCATGTTTTTTTTTTGGTCCTGTCCCCTATCCCGACTCTTTTTTACTTTCTCGGTTCATTTCACAATGCAGACATTATGCATGACTTTTATTCTTGTCGGCAAGAGAACGGTAAAAAAGATAATGGCATTTTGTAAAGCAAATGACATGATCCCTTTTTTCTCGTCTCGTTGCTTAGAAAGCAAAGACCTGGTCCTCGAGCTTGCTGACGGGACGGGCCTTCTTGAAGCCGAGGCTCTCGGTGGCCTTCTTCAGACCGCTAATCATAGGAGGAGGACCGCAGAGTAGGATCTTGACGTCGTCGGCGGGCTTGGGGAAGAATTTCTGAAACAAATGTTAGAATTTGCCGCGGACAAGAAGCGTCGCGGTTTGATTTCCGCAGAGGAGAGAGCTTACAGTGATCATGTCGGCGGTGACGTAGCCAACACCGCCGGTCCAGCCCTCCGGGGGGTTGTCGAGGACATAGTGGATGCGGATGCCCTTGTCCTCAGCGGCGAGGGCGTCGAGGTCCTCCTTGAGGAGGATGTCCGCAGGGCTGACGTTGGCAAAGATGAGATCGACCTCAGTGCGGTCGCCGGCCTCGCGGCCGCGGGTGATGGCGCGGATGATCTGGAGCATGGGGGTGATTCCGGTGCCACCGGCAATCATGCCAAAGTGGCGGACCATGTTGGGGGTGTAGACAAAGGCGCCCTTGGGGCCGCGGACGCGGATGGTCTGGCCGACCATGAGCGAGGCCATCATCTTGGAGATGTTGCCCTGCGGGTATGACTTGATGAGCAAGTCGAAGAAGCCGGGCTGGTGGTCGCCCGACACGGGCGTGTACGAGCGGACAATCTCCTTGGTGGTGCCGTCGGGTTGGGGCAGAGGCGCGCCGATGGAGATGTGCTGGCCGATGGGCAGGCCGAGGACCGACTTGGACGAGGGGAGCTTGAAGCGGTAGCTGCAGATGGGGGCGTGAGCAAGGTGATGGGGACAGAATGTGGTGAGGGATCGCGGGCGCAATTCCACTTACATGGCGACATTGTGAGAAATAACAGTCTTTTCCTGGAGCTCAAACTCTTGGAACACGTCGGGCTTGAGGACCTTTTTAATCTCTGGTGCGGCGCGTCAGTCAGTCGTGAATTCGTATAGGGGGGCGTTTGTTGGGGCCGCAATCGGGGATGCCGCATCACGCTGGGCCGGCGAGCGCATGTTGGCTGGGCAGACGGTCCTGCGCGGTATCGACTCACGGAAGTTGTAGAAATTGTAGGCGCCAAAGAGGAGGGCCACGGGGATGGCGTAGATGAGCCACTCTGCCTTGACAATGGCCACGCCGACGATGAGGAGAAAGCCGGGTACGTAGACGTAGTCAATGTACTGGCGCGCGAAGAGGGATTCGTCCGCCATTGTGTCGTTTGCTTGTCCTTTTCCTCCTCTATGTGTATGGAAGGGAAAACGGTCGGTCTTGGGGTGGCGAAAGATATCGTTGTCGGGTCTTCGTCTCAACGTTTAAACGGGCGGCGTCGGATGGGAGAGAGGGGGGGACGTGGCGGCCGCGGCACGACGTTAATTGCACGGACCCAAAGGTGATCGACAGTGTGAAGAGAACGTCTTCTTGCCGAACAGCAGCAAGGAGAAAAAAGGATGCCTGAAGGGTTGCCCGCGAGATGAAATCGGGGTTCAGGTTCTTGCAAGGCTGCGCGATTAGGGAAACCTGTTGAGAGTGTCGTCCGCAGAAACGGTTCCCAAAAAAAAAAGTGGCAGCTAATTGCACGGGGAGCTCTCATCTCAGGGCCGACCGTCGACCGGTAGACCTTTTTTCCCTGGTTGGCCCAATGATGGTTGACCCGAGCTCCTTTGCTGTGGGGTATCGAAAATCAATGTCTCTAGTATACGATACTTTATTTATCGACAGAGACTGTAGTCTTTCTAAGTAGAGGTTACTTCCAAGCCCAACAGCTCGGTACCTCGGTGGACTGAAGCCGGCAGGGCGAGCACGAGCTCTGGGAAAGACAATCTCAGTATCCGTACCCAAGACTGTAAACCTGGCCCTGGCACTTGGGTTTTCAGCATTCAGCGTCTAGCATGGCCACTGATATATGGAAAGGACGTAGACAACCGTCCGCAGATACTGGATGGGTATCGTTAGGCAGCAAGTCGAGAGCTTGGAGAAGAAGCGAATCGTGACACGTGACCGGACCGAGGCATCTCAGTACCGATTTGATTGATGATGGTGGACTGAGGTAGAAACCACCGCATCACATTCGGCCATGATCCTAAAATAGCTGTTGAATTTGCACTCGGGATCTTAGCGACAGTGCGGCACCGGGTTACCCCAATACTGAGCCGCAGAGCCAGGTAGATTGTCAAGATAGTGCCTAGCTCAGCCTACCCTATACCGCTCACAGATATTGCACTGCGGGACACATAGCTACGTTTTTGAAGCCAGCAAGAGGTATGTTATTAGTCTGGTTAGAGTCGACAGGAGCGAGGTGGGGTGTGTCGGTCATGGAGTGGGATGCTTGCGGCAGCTCCCGGAGGTAAATAAATGTGACTTGACCATGATTCACCTACACTGAACACGGCCAGGAGTGGTTAGTCATACACGGCGTTTGGTAACGGATGCAGATTCAAAGTACCCTGCATAGTCCCGCAGAAGGCTCATATACAAACGGCCACAGAATCGTGTCAGTCAACCCGCAATCTATATCCGCCCCGAGTGCTACACAGGAGCAATGCTGCCATAAACAGAAGAAACAGGCCATCGACGACCGGTACTCCGCAGCCGATGCTTGATGACCGAAGAGCACTGTGCTGTTCCCATGGAAGTTCCCATGGAAGCTACAGTGTTGTCTAGTGGTTACCTAGCAGACTCGGGGTTGTCCAAGCCGTCAAAGGATCCACGCGCCAGGCTGAGAGTATCTGGCTGGCCGAGAGGGAGATTGTAAGCGGCACAGCATTCCAGCACTGATCAACAGAATGCAACAAACCCGAAACCACCACACAGGAGAGACACGCGATGGCAGTCCCAATGTGTTGACCGTTGCGACTATGGAAACTATTTTGCAGTATTGCCTGGTTGTTTGACAGTCAACAAGTCGGTTGCCAACAGTGGCGGCCGAGTTTAAGCGGAACAGTACAGCAATCTTCTCTAGCGCTCTTCTGCAAACCAGATTGCCAGAGAAGCGAAAGCTGATAACTGGAGACACGGAGAAAAACGAGCGCACCAAATCCACAGCCAAGGAAAAAAAAAAGAACGCGAATGCCATGTCCATCGTAATCGGATTCTGCCAGCTCCGATGATGCTGGCGGCAGTTGTGGCGGAGGAGAGGCAGCCGAGCAGCCACCAAGACAACATAGGGCCGACAAAGAAAAAGCTTAATTATCTCAGGCTGGAGCTTTCGTGCCCAGTACTCAGACTGCAGTCCCCGGACGGATGGCTGCTCATCGCGCATTGTCTGGTTTCATACTGTGAAATGCTTGCGAAACTCGGTGCACAAACATGGCCAATGCCAAGAGAGTCGTTTCTTTATCTCGGTGGCAGATGGACGCGACACTTGTTCTGTATCCGCAGTTATCTGTAGTGTATGCCAACTAATCGCGCTCATTTCTCTCGCTAAGAGTGTCTGGCTTCAAAGCCTGACCGTTGCGTGTAATCTATTCATGATTCAACATTGCGCACATCCCCACAGCGATTGCGGAGAGGAGGCCACTGGCCATCTCCCTCCCATCCTTGTCGAGCTGGAGCCCTAAATAGCCGTGCTGGCCACGCAAAGCCCCTGGTGCAATTTATACTTTTCACCAGAAGACACAAGAGGCCCTCCTTTGCTCACTAGCTATTGTTGACTTTCTTTGTGAGGCGCAGACGGCAAGTGTCGTCCTGATGCTGCCCATTGCTAGTCGGGTTTAGAAGCCAGGCACGGGCCTGTGAGAACCTAGGACAAACTCTCCGAAAAGTCCCCCAAGAAGCAGTTCCCAAAAGAGCAAGTGTCTGAGGTCGCGATACGGGGGGGCTTTCTACTAGCGTGCGCCGCTAATGCCACCATTTTGCATGGGCTGCGAGGCCTGCGTACGAGATGGCTTCGGGTGGACCGGGAAGCAGGCGTTGTGGTGTATGCGTGGCTGAGATGATTGGCTGCAGACCATGCAGGCTCTGGGCTGCAGATGGAGCCCTCATCATGTTATCATGGCGGACGGAAGCGTTTTGGCCCAGGCTTTATCGCATCGGCATCGTACGCATCCGTCGACGTGATGACTGGCTGGCTCGGAGCCCTTCTCCCAGACCCATCACTGGATAGAAAAGCGTGCCTGCTATGAGCCTAAGTGTGCGCGACGCCGTGTTGATGCCCTGTACAACGCAACGCAGTAGATGCATGCCCCTCCAGTCAATCAATGGGGGTCTATGTACCGAGTCGAGAGAATTCGTATACCAATTCGAATAGACTGCTGCGCCGAGTGGTGGTAAAGGACGACGATGGCTTCGGCCCCAGCACATGGGCACCCATGTCGTGCCATGTAAATGGTCTTTGCGCAAGCACCAGATGACCTGGGTTCCTCGTCAATGCCTGTCAGAAAGAGAGCTGCATGCTGTGTGGACTGGCTGAGCCTGGGGGATGACGTTGGTTGCTGCTGCAGCTGGGCTTGGGTACGGGCTGGCCGTCAGACGGGGCCATGCTATACAGGTCAATAAACTTGGCAGCGGGCTGTCGTAATCTCATTGTCTTGCTAATGTGATTCTTTTGCTTCCTTTTGCAATTTTTGACTCTCTTTCAACAAGCTTTGTGAGCGTTGAGAAGGTGGGCTGCGGCTTTGTTGTAGTCGACAAACGAAGAACAAGCCAGAGGCCTAAACCTGGGTCCTTGTCCTGATCGCGACCAGCAGTGGGCTGCCCCCAGCGGCTCGACGGCCCAAGCCCCTCCCTTGACAACCAGCCACTCCGGCTGGGACGGCTCCTGTTGAACTCGGACAAGATTCATACCTGCCTACCTATTAATCAATTGGGTGCGCCCGTGGCTTCTGCTAGATTCTTTGTCTACGCAGCGGCCGATACGACACCAGGTTGAACCAAAAAAAGAAGCAACCGAGACTGAGCCAGAGCGGTGCTCGCAGGCTGCTCCGACCATCTCCATCTGTGCGACATCTCCATCTCTGCCCAGTGCGTCTGCTGAGCCGCTGACGTATGTATTTTTAGGTAGGCTCTTGGTGCCACAGCAGCGCTGTTTTTAGCATCTGCCTGCTAAGCCACGGCGCTGGAGCTCGTGCAAATAGCCCCGAAACCGCCCCCCTGGGGCTTGCGCTACCGACGTTTGCAGCCATCGGCCATCCACCAGCTGCCACACTCACCACCCACCTTGGCGACAGGCACCGCAACAGCACCACACCATCAGGCGCGCCCAAATCTACCTGCAACAACAAAAGCGACTCCAAACCTCCATTGCAAGCATCACCACTTTCCCATCCTAGCGTCGCCGACTTTGCCTTTCATCCACCAATATCCACCTCCCTTCCGACCAGCCCATCATATCCACTTCGGCCCGCTCGTCTTTCGTCACTCTCGTCGCTTTAGTCCTTACTCTACGCGCTATATTCCCTCCTTCCCGCCCGTCCTGGCCTGGTCCGACTGGCCGACCTGCCAGGCTTCCTGAGCTCTGAGCCTTTTCATTCTCGCCATCACCTTGCTCGCTAGTACTAGCCTCCCACGCCGCGCTGCACTAGTGGCTTCATCGACTCTTGGCCCGGCACAGAAGAGCCTCGACGACTCAGGTTGTCTATCGCCCAGCCCGCTGCGCTCCAGTCTCTACAGCTAGCTTGGCCCTGCTCATTTTTGCTCCTCATCGATGTGGCTTGCTTCGTCTGCCTGTTCTGAATTTCTGGCCACCTCCCAAAACCTTGCTTGCGTGCCATACTAGCCCCAACTTTGCCATACTTGTCTTGTTTTTCTTCTCTTCTGATTCGCCCATTTGTGACGCTTCCTCTTAAATCCCTTCTCGCTAGCGATCCAACCGGAGATTCTGGTTATTCTTCTTGCCTTCTCTCTTGCTCCAGCTTCTCTTCGTGTCCAGCCACCAGCCTCACTGCCCCTTTGCCTCTGGCTGCCTTCCCCTGCGACTTTCCTTTGGTCATTTCTCGGCGTGCCTGCCAGCTACGCCATCGTCCCATTGCCTAGCCAGACGCTTGCGGCGCAACCGGACTTTGACTGCCAGATTTCCAAGACATTGCAGTCGCCTGAGACAAACGCACTTGTCGACAACACGGCAGAATTCCACCATCCCGTACACAATATCGTCAGCAAAATATACGCTTCATCAAGGAAAAAGGGCATCACGCCGACTCGACCTCGCTGCTCTACGCTGGCCCAAGCGCTCTCGCCTACCGCGCCGGCATGACTGCTTAAACGCGGACTGGAGACAATTGCGACGGCCGATAGCCTTCCTTCCGTGTCCTCGCACGATATTATAACTATTTCTAGCCAATTGGCCCCAATTCGCAAACATGAGTGTCGACCGCTGGAGGCGCCGAGGCTCTATTGCTAGCCAATCCGACAAGCCTCCTTCGCCCTCCTTGACGCCTCAAGACTCGGATAACGCTGCTGGCAAGAAGCCGCGCGTGCTTACGAAAGCCCTGCGCTCTCTCAGCAGCTCGTCTATCGATTCCATGCCTACCCTCCAGGCCCGAAGTTCCAATTCCCAACGACGTCTGCATAAAACACCATCAGTTTCCGGCTCTATGATCGAACGATTGCACCGTCGAGTCTCGCGCGATTCTGCCACGAATTCGCCCGCTGACAGCTGCCCGAGTCCTTTCCTGGAATCGCCTCACGGCTCCATGGAAATAATCAAGCGCGGACCGCTGAAGCAAGATTCAAGTGGCCGCAAAGCTCGCTCCGATTATATAGTTCTCACAGACCAGTGTCTCTCGCGGTTTGCGAGCGTCGAGGCTGCCCGCGTCACCTACCCGCAACTTGCAGCCCAAGAGGAGCCTACTATTGGTCGATCTGCCTCTTCCGCGTCACTTTCTAGCAAGGCTAGCGCTGCAGCTGAGAATCGCCTGGAGATCCCTCTTGTGGCGGTGGTGGCCGTCTTCGTCGATAACAATGCAGCCCCTGCGCACATAGTCGAGGTTTGGTGGTCTTCGCCGGCCCCCAGGCTCGCCTGTTGTCGCACACAGCTGTCCTTCAATACGGCCAAAGATCGAGACGACTGGCTCGTACTCTTGCATCGTACCTGCAGACACAAGGTGCGCCAAAGCTCTCTCGCTGGTGTCATTCCCGACAACGTTAGAGAGCGCATACACCACATTGTCAGCTCTGCAGAGACTGTCCATGATGATTCCAAGATAACTATATTTCCTGTCGTGCGCCGTGTGGTCTCCTCGGCTAAATCTCCGGCTGATGACACTACCAACTCAAGTGACGGAGGAACTTCGTTCTACCTGGCTATCGGCCCCTTTCTGTGTTACTTTATTGAGATACTCAGATCAGACCACGCTACGCCTCCCAGCGACCTCATGGCCAAGACGTTCTCCTTCGGCACGGTCACGCTGATACGATTTCAAGCATCTGTCGCCAACCATCAACAAACCTTTGCCATGGGCTTCCGCGTTCCTTTCGGAAAAGAAACACGTTTCACGCTGGCCAGTGTCCACTACCGCCGCATCATCGACACGGTCATGAAAATGGATAGAATACTGAAGCCTACCTGGCCTCAGCATCTTCAACAAGCCATTTTTGAGATTCGTGGGCTTTCTCCTCCTTTACAACTTACCTCGGGCAATGACTTGGGTGGGCTTGACATAAGCTTGCCCGCTTACTGTGCAGCCTACAAGGTTTCCGTACCGCACTGGCGAATCGACTGGACCACGCCGTCGCAGCCTTGCTTTTGCCTTCTGCCGCTGTCTCAAGACAAGACTTACTCGCCCCTTCAGCTCTTGGCTGTCTTCAGAGCTTTGCGATACAATGGTTTCTTCAAGGCCGTTTCTTTTGCCGATGTCGACCTTAGCCCGCTAGCTTCGAGGCAGGATTATTCGCAATACGGCGACACTGTCGTTTATGCATCGGCAAACCGCATACGCATACCTGACGATCTCTACCACATCCTATCTCAAGCATCGGTTCTCGAACAAGAAATACACTCTCTGCTTTTCGCCTCGGACTCGATTCGATCCATCAACCTGTCCAATGTCGTTGGCTTATATGAGCCTAAAACGCACATTCGTCGAATGATTACCGACACGACCACTTTTGAGACGAAGACGTTCGAGTTGCTGCGTCCGATCATGGAACTGCTCAGGCGACAGCTGTCCCACTGCCACAGCATTGTGCTATCTCGCAACCCTATTTCCAAAGCAGGGGCTGATGATCTGCGCGATACTTTTAGCAATCATAAAGTGCGCCTTCGACGCCTCGAGCTTGCCAATTGTGGACTTGTCGACTTTGGGTTATCCGACATTTGGACAGCGCTGGACTACCAAGCAGACTCGTTGGAGATAATCGACTTGTCTAATAACCAAGGCAATGTTAAATTTGAGATCGTCTGCAACGCTCTCAGTCATCTGAGGCGCGCAACCAAGCTCTGCATTGCCCGCAACGTCCGTCTAGCGACTGGATTATCACTGTTTGATGACGACACTCTGGCTACTTGGCAGCTTCAGGAGCTAGACCTGTCTGGTATCATACTGAACGATGCTACTGTGGAAAGTCTCGCCAACTACCTATCCGCCAGTGGCTCGCAGTCTCTTCGCAAATTGTGCCTCGACTTTGCGGGGCTCAATGGATTTCAGGCGGCTCGCCTTTTCCGAAGTATGGGACCAGGCCGTGAGATGGAAGTCTACATGAACTCGAACCGCATCGACGACGGAATTGCGGATCTGTGCGACGCCATTAGTGCTGGGCTTGGCCCGTGGTGCCTGTTCTTGCAAATGATTGATTTTGCACGCGAGGAAAGTTACGTCAAACTACTTCGTGCGCTGGCGCAGAATACCTCAATCAAGTGTCTCAGTTTGGCCGGCACTTCGACCCCCGATGCGGCTAGCGAAACAGCCTGCCAAGCTGTTTTTGACTTCTTGGCAAAGAACAACACAGTTCGCTACTTGGACATGTCCGGTTTTGACTCTAAACTCGATGAGGGAAGGCTGGGCAGAGGTTTCTCCAGAGCCCTGGGCGGACTTCGCCACAATACACGAATCGAGCACCTGCGAGTTCGCAGTCAAATGCTGAACATCAACGTGGGCGATTTTGCAGGGGCCCTTGGCGTGAACAAAACACTGCGAACTGTGGATTGCTCATCGAACGACTTGACATTGTCCAACCTGCGGTATCTCATCACGCACCTCGAGGGCAATACGTCGATTCGTAACTTTTCGGCGTTTTTAGATCAGGAGCTTGGTCGCACGATGGAAAAGTCTATTAGTGATGCAACAACTCCGGCGCCCGTCAAGCGACCGTCCATGATGTCTCGATTCAGGCACGAGAAAACAAGCCAACCTCAACAAGGCCCAACTTTGATTCAGGAGCTGAGGAGTGAATGGGATCATGCTATTTTTCAATTGCAGTGCATCACGGACGAGAACCTGCGCAATCACGTCGAAGCGATGACTTCGGATGCTGCATCAACGAGCCAAGCCTCTCTTGAGGGCGAGAGCATGTTTGCGGCGGCCTTTGGCGGCCTCGCTGCGGACGACCTCGCAGGGCTCAAGATAGTCACCTCGAGGCGTAGTGACGATGAGACGCAGCGGATGAGTCTGCATACTCGCACCGATTCTAGCAGGTCTACCGCGGGACGGCCAGACTCGGTCGGTTCGAGCGAGGCGGCAGCTAGCCCCAGTAGCGAGGCTGGTAGCAGCGAGTCTGGCGCTGCGACACCACTTGATGTCGACTACGGAGTGGAGACTGGGCCAGGGCTGCAAAACGGCCAGGAGCAGTGGACTGTATACGGCGACAGCCCCGAACATAATTATACTTATGCCGATGGTCAGGATGCGGATGTTGGGCTCCAGATGAAGCGATACCGACGATTTCAAGGAGATCCGACGGATCGCATCGAGGAAGAGGACCATGGGTCATGAAGACAAAACTTCTCCAAAGACCTCTATGCAGCGGGAGATGGACGGAGTATATTTTTTTTTGCCATGACGTGATGTCCAGTTTTTATTGTACGAGGTGTTTAGCCATGGGAGCTTTGGATTTTTGAACATGATGTTATTGGGGGAATGTGCATGGTTTCTCATTTTTCACAGCCTGTTCTTATATATATGGATAAGCCGATACCCGAGTAGTGCTTTGATAGCGGAAGAATAATACCCAAGGGGAGATTTATATTCTCAATATTTTTAATGAAATGGACGAAATTCTTGCCTGTAGAGTTTAGTTGACAGCGACAGCCAAGTAGGTACTTATTCGAGACTTACAGAGGCGGTACGTACCGTTTTTTTGGCCGGGGTTCAGAGAAGACAGGGGTGTCAGCAAAGCCACAGCTGAGCCACGGCTCGCCGAAGATTTGACAGCAGGCTGGGGCTGCCAATGGCTCCCCACTGTGCCACTGGCGCACTGGAGACGGAACAGGTGTCTTGGTCAGGCCAACCTCCAACAAAGCCTGGGCTAGCTGGCTAGCTTTCGTCATCTACCTACCTTACCGCGCACTCTCCTCCTGCCAACTGCCGTCGGATTGCTCTCGCTCCCCGCAGGCCTGCTTTTCCATGCCTCGCAGCGACGCAGAGTTCCATCGCCTCAGATATTCCACCCATATCTGTTTCCAGTTCCCATTCATCGACGCAGTATTTGGCGCGGAAGCTGACACCCGTTCCCCTGGGCTCTGATTCACCACCCCCCAACTCATCCGACCAGCCGAAGCCAACCACCGGTTGCGCCTCAGCTCTGCCGCCAGACCCTGACGACCCGGACCATTGACGACTTTCGAGAGCGATTAGCGGCCAAATAACTATCGCGGCAATCACGCAACGCATTCGCAATGTATAACAATTTCGGACAGCAGCAGCAGCAGCCCGGTGGCCAGCAGTATGGAGGGGGCTTCAACAACTTGGGCCAGCAGCAACAGCAGCCTAGTCCCTTTGCGCCTCAGCCGACTGGGTATGGTCAACCTCAGCAGCAGCAGCAGCAGCAGCAGCAGCAGCAGCAACAGCCAATGCAGCAGCAGTTCACCGGATACCCCATGCAGGCCCAGCCGACCGGTATGCCGCAGCAGTCCCAGCCGCTCCAGCAGCAGTACACGGGCTACCCGTCGCAGGGCTTCAGCTCTCCTGCGCCGCCGCCAGTGCCATCCATACCGAACCAATACCAGTCGCAGTTCCAGCAGCAGCCGCCGCCGCAGCAACCGTCGCAACAGCAGAGCTTCCAGCCCACGCAACGCACGGGCTTCTCCCTATCGCCTCAGCAGTCCTCTGGACCTACGCAAGCACCGCCGGCGCCTGTGAAGCCCCAGGCTACCGGCTTCAGCCAGATGGCTGCCTCTTTCCAGGCGGCTGGTGCGTCTTCCCGCCAGCAGGAGACTCGGCCGTCCAAGACGAACAAGATCCCCAATATTCGACTGTCGTTCATCACCGCCAAAGACCAGGCGCAGTTTGAGACTCTATTCAAGTCGGCCGTGGGTGAGAGCTCTAGCACCATGTCTGGTGAGCGCGCACGCGATCTCCTGCTTCGCTCGAAGCTTGACGGCGACTCGCTCTCCCATATTTGGACGCTGTCAGACACCACAAGAGCTGGAGAGCTGTACTTTCCCGAGTTTGCCCTGTCCATGTATCTCTGCAACTTGAGGCTCTCTGGCAAGACCCTACCCCAAGTACTGCCGGAGAACATCAGAAACGAAGTCTCCAGCATGGTTGATATTATTGGTTTCAGCGTCGCCGAGGAAGCTGCCAACTCTGCTCCCGCGGCGACCAATAAGCCAGATTTCCAGTCTGGCAGCCAGCCCACTGCCCAGCAGTCCCAGCCTCAACCCTCCAACGCTCAGATTCTGCAGTCGCAAATGACAGGCTTCCCGACCCAGCAGACAGGCTTCGGCGGACAGTCGCAAAACATGCAGCCACAAGCGACCGGTTATCCTGGCATGCAGAATGCACAGCCTACCGGTATGCAGAACCCCCAACCGACTGGTTATGCCGGGCCAAGACCGCCAATGCCGCCCATGCCTACGGGCTACAACCAAAGCAGCATGGCCATGCCCTTGAATGCCCAGCCAACCGGCGCGCCAGGTCAATGGGGACTTGTCAATGCTCCTTCTTCTGGACTGCCCAACATTGATGCGTTGCAAGCCCAGATGATGCCCCAGCAAGGCCGTGAAGGCGGTACCTTTACCACCCAGGGTCTGCAAGGAAATGCTGTCATTCCGTGGGCCATTACCAAGGAGGAGAAGACGCGATACGACTCTCTGTTTCGGGCATGGGATGGTTTCGGCAAGGGACACATCCTGGGAAGTCAAGCTATCGAAATCTTTGGCCAGAGTGGTCTTGAGAAGCCTGATTTGGAGCGTGTCTGGACATTGGCAGACCATGGCAACAAGGGCCGCCTGGATCTTGACGAATTTGCTGTCGCCATGCATCTTATTTACAGAAAATTGAACGGCTATCCCATCCCCAGCAACCTGCCTCCGGAGCTCGTCCCACCCTCTACGCGCAACTTTAATCGATCGATTGGCACGCTCAAGAATATGCTCCACGAGGAGTCCAACTTTCGCAAGGACACAGGAGCTGCCCTGTTGCCACAAAAGACCGGCGTAAGCTACATGAAGAACCGCTCGCTGCGCGGAAACAATTCCCCCACCACCGCTGGCCGCAAAGATGCCACAGTATTCCGAAATGATGATGAAAGCTTTGGCTACAAATCCAGTGCTCGCCGCAGAGTTGGTCACAACGCCGCAGAGCGCTCTGAATCGCCCTCGTCTGTTGGTTCCAACGACGAGCTGACACTGGACCAGCTCAGAAAGAAGATCAAGGAGAAAGAGGTGCTCCTTGATGCCATGGACTTCCAGGACGAGAAGAACCTGGAAGAGGATGATGTCCTTGACAGACGCGATCGTCGCGAAGCCGACGAGCTGTACCGTCGTGTTCGACGTATTCAGGGGGACATTGACGCTCACCCCAATGCCTCTTTGGCCGGCGGAGATTCTGATGCTGAAAGACGTGCTCTGAAGCGTCAACTCCAAAATCTCCTCGACAAAGTGCCTGAGCTGGCATCGCAGGTTCGCAAGACCGAAAAGGCCATCATGGATGCTAGACTTGAGCTCTTCCGCCTCAAGGATGCCAAAGCCAACCCTGGCAGCGCTTCTACAATTGTTGGAACCGGTCCGGGGGGTGTTGTCACCGAGTCTGATAGATTAAAGGCACGAGCCAAGGCCATGATGCAGCAGCGTACCGCTGCGTTGACCGGCAAAAAGGTTGACCTTCCTCTTGATGATGATTCTGCTTCCAAGCGTCTGGAAGAAGAAAACATCAAAGTGAAGAATGAGAAAGAAGGCAACGAGAGAATGGTACGCGATGTCGAGGAAAGTGTTGGTGAATTTGCCCGCGGCATTGAAGATTCCCTCAAGGACGGTGCCCGCGACAAGAGCAGCGAGCACGAGAAGCGCCGCTGGGAGGATGCGCTCGGCGTTGAAGACGAAGTTCGCGACTTCATCTTTGATCTCCAGCGCGAGAGTCGTTCTGCCCGTGTTCGCTCCCAGGACAAGCGCACAGCTCGACCTGCAGCGGCTGAGGAGCCACGCCAGGAGCGTGCTGCTCCTGCCCCCGCTCGCGTTGATTCTCCGGCATCTGCTTCACGAACCTCCACGCCGCCCGCTGCTGGTGGTTCCTACGCTGCCTACAAGACGCCCGAGGAGCGCGCCGCCTTTATTCGGCAGCAGGCTGAGCAGCGCATGGCTGAGCGTCTGGCTGCTCTTGGCATCAAGGCTCCTTCCAAGCCCGGCGAGAGCGCGGCCCAGCGCGCTGAGCGCGAAAAGGCGGAGCGAGCTGCCAAGCTGAAGCAGGCCGAGGAGGAGGATGCGCGCAGAGAATCGGAGCGCCGTGCTAGATTGGCAGACGAACAAGGTGTACCTCCCCCCGCTGCCGAGACACCGAAGCCGGCGCCCCCCCCTCCTAGAAAGGCGCCGAAGGCCGATCATGCTGAGGCGGAACAGAAGCTTTCGGAAGAGCATCAACATCAGCAACAGGAAACTAGTGACATGCAGTATGTACAACGATCAAGTACCTTTACGTATAATGCTAACTTGGACTACAGGGATGCGGTGAAGGAAGAAGAAGACGAATTCGCCAAGGAGCAGCAGGCTACCGAGGCACGCCTCAAGGCCCTGGAAGAGCAGGTGAAACAGGGCAAGCTACGCAAGGAAGAAGAGAAGAAGAGAAAGAAAGCTGCTCTGGCCGAGTCCAAGGAGAAGGAGGCCAAGATAGCTGCCCGACGAGCAGAGGTCGAAGCTGCCAAACAACGAGAGCTTGAGCTGCAGCGCCAGCTAGAGGCCATGGAAGATGACTCGTCTTCTGACGAGGATGGTCCTGAGCAAGTCACCCCTCTGGAATCCTCGGAGCGCAGCTTGGACGAGGAACCCAAGTCTGCACCCCCACCCCCTCCCGTGCCGGTTGCCTCACCGCCGCCAACGATAGTGACGTCGCCACCTGCTGAGACAGAGAGCAAAAATCCCTACAAGAAGATGATGTCGCAGCCATCTGAGGCCGCCTCTCCTGCGACCACGTCTCCAGTGGCCGCTCCTGCGGCCCCGGCCCCTCCCGTACCCAAGGTGGCCACACCACAAGCTGACGCTTCTACGAATCCCTTCCACCGCATGACCCAGCAAGGTGGTGGCTCTGTTGCCCCGGCTGCTGCTGCCCCTTCGGCTCCCATCTCGCGCAAGAGAGCCGATTCGGAGGACTGGGGCTCGGATAAGGACGACGACGAGGAAGACTCTGACGATGAGCGCCCGGGCGGTGGCAACGCAGCCCAGCTGGCGTCGATCTTGTTTGGCACCATGGCACCACCCCGGCCGCTTTCTGCGGCCGGCCGCGACTCCAAGCCGGCCAGCCCAGCACCGGCCAGAGACGCACCGATTGCCTCGCCCCCTCCCCCTCCCCCCATGCCCGGTGCTGGCTCGGATGCGCCCTCTGGTCCGCCCCCTCCCCCCCCCATGCCTGCCAGCGGCGATTTGGGAGCACCCGCTGGCGCGCCGCCTCCTCCTCCTCCCATGCCTGGTGTTGCAGCTCCTCCACCGCCTCCCCCTCCTGCTGGCGGTGCACCACCACCTCCTCCTGCGGGTGGCGCACCACCGCCTCCTCCGCCTCCTGGCGGTGCACCTGCTGCTCCAGCAGCGTCTGGTGGCCCGCCGGCTGGTTTCTTGAGCCAGATCCAGGGTGGCATGAAGCTGAAGAAGGCGCAGACCAAGGAGGCTTCCGGAGCAACAGTCGGAAAAGTGATCCAGTAGGCCCAGAGGCAGCGAGTGTAAGAAGAGTAGAGGGTCTAATTTTTCGACCTCTTTTTGTCTCTTAGTTGGTAGTGTACGTACAGACCGAGGAGGTTTCCGGCGAAGTGTTGAAGGAATTAGATAGACGCCCATAACTGGATTTTCTTCTTTAATTGACAATTTCTTCACAAACTATCACGAATCAAGTGAAGAAAACTATGCGGCTTTCGGCGCATAACAAACTTCATGGGTCTGATGCCCTTGACACATTGATATCTAATCAGTCAACGTTCAGAGAGTTTCGCAAACGCAACTTCCGTCTGGTGAAACATACGTCAAGAAGCGATAAGATGCCACAAATTACGACCTCAAAATATAGTGGGCAAAGGGCCGTCGTCGAACATCGTCAGGTCTTGTGGTCTAGTTGGTTATGGCACCTCGTTAACACCGAGAAGGTCCCCGGTTCGAGCCCGGGCAGGACCTGAGTTTTTTGCCTTTGAGAGCAAGTTTGACGTTCTTTTTGCCTATATAGATTCAGTATAGAGGGTGGTATTAATTCATAATTTGTTTGCAGACTCTAGTAGCATTCCCTTTGCTGTCAAGATGTGTGTGTAGGCATTTTCTGTCTGTTGAGGCACACGTCATAAAACGATACGATGCTACAAATTACGAGAGCTCAGAGATGGTAAGAGACAGGCCGATCGACTCGGCCGGCTCAGGAACAAGAGACAAGCAAAGAAGAAGAAGAAGCAGAAGAAAGAAGTCCTAGACATTCCCCTCACTGGTTGAAGCTCTCTTTGTGACAGACTGACACGGGTCCGGTGTAGGGCCGCTGCAAAAAAGGGAGAGGGATTGTGCCGTAAAACCTTGTTTCTACCCAGGGAGAGAAAGAAGGAAAAAAGAGACGGCAGGACGGGTGGCGAGTGTGGGCGGTTCAGAGATGCAGAAATGCAGGGCGGAAGTTGGCTCCGACAAGGGAGGCACTTTTTCTGGACACAGGTGCACACTAACACGGAGATGAACAAAGACCTGTTTGTCTGGTCTTTTGGTCCATTTAGTTCTTTGAATCTTGTTTGCTAATTGGGAAAAAGGAAATGGGGTCTTGGGTAGAAGAGAATCTCAGGCTCAAAGAGACACAAAGGGATAAAGAAAATGGACATGAGCTGGGTAAGGGGCGGTTGGGTAACAAATGTAATTTTGGCAATGTTGGCCAGAGCTTCATGGGTAAGCTTTGGGCAGCAATTGTCACTTTTAAAATTATAAACCCCTGGTCAAGCTGCAATGCACGGTGATATCGAGGCCCCTTGCAACTTGTGAAGTGCGTTTGGTCGCAGGCTTCTTTGACGTTGATGGCCTGCACTCATTGGTCGAACGACGCAGCGGCCTGCAAGGTGATGCGACCACCCGTGTGCAATCATTTTGGGATGACGGCGGCAATTGCCAACGCCACCTGCTTGCGGGTGCGGGTTTTTTCCCCCCTGCCCATGGATTTTTTGTGCAAACCTGTCACAGCGTTTTTTATTTTTAGAGTTGTTACTCAAATCTTAGTGGTAACCTGAGCCAAAGAGCCTCATGGGGAGACACAGGCCTCGGGACCAGGCGGTAGTGCCGCCGAGACCCTTTGGGTAATACCATGTTGTACGAGGAGTCCTTTGGAGATGGACGAGCCAGGTTTAATCGGCAGTGCCGAAATTTGACGTGTAAAGCGGTCGTTTTCACGCATCAGTGGAATACGGGCGAAAGCCAGCAGCTGAAGCAGAGCACACTGATCTGATCGGTGCTTTCAGTTTCGTCACACTGTGATCGCCATCTGGCTTGTAGGCAATGCAAATTACAGCGGAGTTTCACCGGGCGGCTCCATGGATGCGCAGCGGCGTTATACCGGGGGTGCGAAGGACTGGTTTCAAGTTCGCTGTTGGTGCCGGCGGCTACAGCAAACACGGCCGTTCTCCCTTTGTTGAAACGGCCACTTATTTTCGGGAACCAAAGGAAACGCACAGAAGGAAAAAAAAAAAAAAAAAAAAAAAAAAAAAAAAAAAAAAAAAAAAAAAAGCCTGGCTTCCCGGCAAACAAGTCGTATTCCCGTTGGGTATTATGGAGTCTGTTGGCTGACTCGAGCACCAGCCAGCAGTCCCGCCGCGCCGGGCAGGCCGGGGAAAGCTATGGGAGCTTTGTGGAAAAGCTCCGAGATTGGTGCAGTTTATGCAAGCTCTTGGCTTTTTGGAAACTCAAGCTCGAGCTTTGAGAACCAAACCGGTCCAATTGGAATAGAGCTGTATGTAGATAGCTATAGCAGAGCAGCTGTTTACTTACGAAACACGCGTTGCATGAACGGGACACGCGCTTGCTTGAGGGGAGGGGGGGGGGGGGGCATGGCTGTGAGAGCCAAACTCAACGTCTGGTTACTGATCTGAAGAACCTCTGCTGATCCGGACGAAAACCGAGTTACAAAAAAAAAAAAAAAAAAGGTAAAACACTGATTTGTGTAGGTAGTTATTTTTCACTCTTTGGCTACGTGACAGAACTTGCAATGTTCCAGATGTCACCTTTTTTGTCTTCCCACGCGGGTTTCGTGTTGGAGTCACTTTGCTCGCCCTTGAAGAGGAGCCCCGGGTGGTCCATTCCAGCGAGAAAGGCCGCGCCGGGACGGGAGCGAGGAATGCGGGCGTGACAAGGAAGAGAAAATTGTAGCGGAGGAAACATTATCTACAATAAGTAATTGGAAGTATTGCAACAAGCAGAATCACATCGGAAATATAGACTCCAACATGGGTAAGTAGGTCTAGCTAGTCAGGATGATGACGGCATTGATCCTGCACAGCATAGCTTTGGAGGATTGGGAAATGGATAGCCGGGGCTCAGCAGCATAGCATGACTGTGTTGGGGCCGGGGCTAGCTTGGTGCTTGTGGCTTGGACAACGTTTGCAAGGATGTGAGAAGAAGGGCAAAAAGGTTAATAACTGCCGGATAGTCGGCTGAGAGTGGCTTATCAAGGTGTCGTGCCGAACTGCAGCGGCCGTCAGGAGCGTGTTGGCGTGGTGTCGAGGCCGTGATGGTGTGCTGTGACGTTGCCATGATGAGGGGGATCTTCAGCGGTCTGAGGCGCTGTAATGCCCTGTAAAGTCACTGGCCAACCGCTGTACTGAGTAACGGGTGGGGGTTCTGGTGGTGTGCCAACTGCGGGCGGCTCGCTACGGCCTCTGATTGGTCCGAGGACGCGTAAATCAAAACAAACCCGACGCGTCTCCCCAGACGCGTCCCTTTCCAGAACGAAGCTTGGAGATGGATGGCCAACTAGTTCAGAGTTGGCAGCTGAGCCAGCGCTCGGCATCGAATCAAATTCCCGCCACGACGGGGTTCTGCAGAGTTTCATCCAAGCCAAGGCGCATCCTTTTTCCCATCCATCCATCCATCCATCTCGCACGCAATCCACTCGTCTTTCGCAAAAGGTCTCACCAAACCTGTTCTCTAAATGTAGAGAGAGTGTGTGCCCCTCCCCACCTCGGCATGAATACGCAAACCCCTCACAGACCACACGGCCCGAACACAGGCCAAGTCTTGTGATGCAGAAGGTTTTCTTTTTCTTTGACGTCTCATCTTTTTGAGATGACGAGGGAGAGAAAAAAAAGTTGAAACGAAATTACTCCCGGCGCAAGGAGACGTGAGCACTGGGCAAGCTAAAAAAAAAAAGAAAAAAAGACGTCCATTTAGGCAGCACAGCACAGGCGCAAAGAACGGACCATGTAAAACACCTGCATAGCCGAGGAACTGGTTACACGCACGCAGGAACTGCTAAAAGAAAAAAGGATGACACAAAACCCGCAACTCATGTCTAATCGTTTGTACGAGCTTGCCTGTAACTCGGGCGCACTGGTCGTAGCACGGTGTACATGACTACAGATTAGTGCCAGGCCAATTGACCCAAGTGTACATTCATTGGCTGGCTGCGCACCGAATCCGAAACCAGGTTTATCAATTTTTTTATAAAGTGGCTTCATATCGAGATCGTGAATCCATAGCTGAGTCTCCACATGGTGGCATATGACTTTTTCCTTCTCTGCCGTCTCTGGATGGGACGACGGCAGGCTTACTGGCATTAGAGTTGAGAGAGGCTCTTGCATGGGTTCAACCACGCACGAGTTGGCCGCCCCCTCCTCCCAGCCGGCACAAAGTGTATCTCAAGTGACTGGTCACGAATGAACAAACCACCAAAAGACTGCGGGGGGCGTAAAATACGGGGGAGAAACTCGACGAGTGAGCCAGGTAGGCGCGTATAAATTCCTGTGCATTCCGAGAAACCCCGCTTCGGCAGGCCGTGAGACGCGGTCTTGGTGGTGTGGTCACAGGCCAGGCCAGGCCAGGCCACCACGGCAGGCCATTGGGTTGGACTGGCTCAGCCCCCCCGCCCCTGCTAGGCTGGCTGATGGGCGCAAATGGGGGGCCTTTAGTGGGATGGGCCAGCGAGCTTCCAGGTGGCTTTTGCGGCGTGCAGTCGCTGACAGACACACACACCTTGACACAACCGCAAACTCGCCGTGCACAGCTCTGATGGCGCCGGCGCGCCAGCGCAACGGTGCATTAGCAGACAGGTGCCCTGTAATAGCCTGCAGCCCAGGTGCCAGGCTAGGGCCCACTGCCTCTCCCTCCTCCCCACCCGCACCTCGCCAGGGCCAGACAGCAGCCTGGACTCCACTGTGGCCTGGCTTTCTTCCTGCCTTGGCCGCCGCTGTGTGCGCTGGCCGGTTCCAGTGGTTTGTGCCGCAGCGGACACGGTGCGCTGCAACACTGCCGTCTCAGGCCATCAAAGCTCGAGGCGTCCGTAATAGCGCTCGCTAGGTACCTACATCACTGGCCCTGCTGCGAAAGGCCTGCCGCCGCCCAGATCAATCTATTCCATCCTGCCCGCTCCACCACGCACACCCATCATCTATCTACCTCGCACCCCCATCCCTCCCTTCTCTTCCACCTACACCCGGCGACCTCTCCCCTCCTACATCCTTCTCCTCTTCTTCACGACTGCTCGCTCTTTCTCTTCCTCTCCCACCTGGCCAAAGTTTCCGCTTTTTCAAACTCTCGACTTTAATTCTACACGACGATTTTGACAACTCTCGACGACACCAAAAACACGTACCACCTCGCCGCTTGCACGCTTGCTACTAGAACTCAACCACTTTGGCGCTGACGCCAAACGCCCCTGACACGTAAAAACCCACACGCATCACTGCCTACATCCACGGCCTCAAACTACACGTCGGCTCCCTGCCCGGAAAAGAAAAGCGCCCAGAGTTCTTCTGTACGCGCCCCACAACTATACAATACCACCTTGGGTAAGCACGCCTCGTCCTTTTCTATCCTGTTTCTTTTTCACTTTCCTTTCCGTTGTTCGTTACTTGCTGCCTGCTTCGCGTCATCGATGCCCGGTTCGGCTTATCGTGAATGCCACAATCGCGTTTGACCGCTAACGCTTCAACCCGTCACCAACAGCTCCCACACACCGCGTTTGCTTCCCGCGCTTCACGTCCACGATCCCTAGCTTCTCGACCTGGCCGCCATGGCCAAGTCGACGCGTTATTTCGGCCAAAACGAGCCCCTCCAAATCTTCCAGGATGACATGTTCGAAAACTCGCGTCCAATGACGAGCCATGCCCCGATGCCCTCCATCACTCGTCCGCCACGCCGGCCCTTGAGTGCTTCTAGCTCCAACGTCATTCTCGACCCGCCCTCCTCGGGTTTCTCTGGCTACTCGCCCTACAAGACGAAATCTTCATCGCCTCGCTCTCCTCTCAAGTCCTCTCAAGGCCCCAGACTCAACATGGTGTCCATGGCCCCTCCCATGGCCAAGAGCAACACCACCGACAACCTCCAGAAGAAGCCACAGCTCTCCAAGTTCAAGACCGGCCCCCAAAAACCAACCTTTGAACTCAATTTTGGCAAGGAAAATATCCAGCCACAAATCTTCCCGGCTCCCGGCGCCATTAATTTCTCAATGGAGAACTACTACCACCAGAAGCCCAACGCCAATGGCAAGCGCGGCCTCATGGACGCCGCCCCGATTCGAGACGCCCGCGCCAAGAGGCCCAAGTCCGAGGACAATGCCCTGCCGCCTCACGACTCTTTCCCTCCCATCTCGGACGATGGCACGAAACCTCCCCACAGCTACGCTCAGCTCATTGGCATGGCAATCCTTCGGTCCCCCATGCGTCGCCTCACCCTCGCCCAAATTTACAAGTGGATCAGCGACAACTACTCCTTCTACAACCCCAACGATGCCGGCTGGCAAAACAGCATCCGTCACAACCTGAGCTTGCACAAGAACTTTATCAAGATTGAGCGACCCAAGGACGACCCCGGCAAGGGCAACTACTGGGGCATTGAGCCCGGCACCGAGCACCAGTTCCTCAAGGAGAAGCCCCCACGAAAGTCGGCTCCTTCTGCAGAGAACCTACCCGTCATGTCAACGCGTCTGGAACCCTCGATACGCTCCAATCCCTACATGAACCTCTCCGAGCCTACTCTGCCGCCTCAAGGCTCTCGTCGCCAGCCTGCCCTTCCGCCACTGCCTACCTCGCAGGCCAACATGTCGATGCCCGCCGAGATTTCCTCCGACGCCACCATTCCCGTCTCGGACCCGGCTGCTCCCGAGGACGGTGCCGACCGCCACGACAACGATCAGTCTCACGACGCCATGTATTCGCCTCTGCCCGCCACCATGCACTCATCGCCACCTGTGCCTCGACACGGAGAGAGAAGGGGCACGCCGCCTCCCATGGCAGGCCAGCCCGCTTCGTCCATTTCTCGCTCCCACAAGCGCAAGTTTGCCTCGATGGACGACAGTGGCTACATTTCTTCGCTCGAATCTTCTGCCATGCGTCCGAATCAAAAGGCTATGCTCCTGACCTCGGAAGCGGATCGTCCCATCATCAGGCCTGGTCGCGCTGAGGAAGAAATTGTCCGTCTGCGGTCTTCGCCCTTTAGCCCAACCAAATCTCGCTCTCTGTCCTTCTACGGCCCCGTTTCCTCCTCTCCCCTTAGACAGGCCCGCGAGAGCCAAGCTCTAATGCCTTTCACGCCCATCGTCAAGATGAAGCCTCCTGCACGCCCTCCTCCCTCCGTCTCGCCCAACACCAACCTGCGTATCCACCGCGACAAGGTCCGCCACATGCTCAACTCTCCCCTCCGTCGCGTTACTGGCGCCGCAGAGGAGGCGCTGCCCTGGAGCCCGGCTTTCAACCTCGACGAGACTCTTTACGCCTTCGATGAACTCCCTACTAACGTCCCCGATTTTGACATCTTCCAAGACCTTGCTGGTCTGGATGAAAACACTTTTCCCGTCATTGGCTCCGTGGACTCGGGCTCGCCTGTCAAGCGATCTGCCAAGCGCGCCCGTCTCGATCGATCTGTTTCGTCGTCTGGTATTGACCAGCTGACGGGGTCGATCAAGAAGTCCATTACTTCTGCTCCGCTGCTCCGTGTTCCCGAGCACTCGCCTCTGCGCTTCCTTGACACTCCGAGCAAGGCCTTTGAAGGGCTTAGCTCTCCGTCCAAGATGCTGCAGCAGTCCCCCACGCGTGCCTCGCCAAGCAAGTTTTCCGCTGCTATGCTGGAAATGTCTGCCGATGATACGTGGCCGCCGCTGGCCATGGACCCCAGCGATTTTGCCTCGGGCAATGAGAACATTGAGTTTGGCGGCCTTGATATACTTCAGGGCTTCCAAAAGATTGGCTCGGGCTCTCAACAGCCCAAGCCGACTCGCCCTACCAAGACCTTGGGACGCAGCTACTCGACGGCGTTTTGACGTGGGCCTTGAGGAGCCTTGTAATGATGATGATGTTATGATACGCGCTGCAGCACCTGCAGTGATGGCTGGTACAAATTAGAGCAGAGGATCCAGGCGATTCTGGCAACCCACTTATAGGCCTCACGGCCGCCTTTTGCTTTTTTTCTTTATACTTGGTGTTTTTTTTTTCTTTGGCAAATGGCGATGGCACGTTTTGATTTTGAAAAGAATATTTGCTATGGAGAATTTGCTTTCATCAGGACGAATTATCTGAGGGGCGCTTGGTCTATCGGCGTTGCTTTACTCTACTTTTGGTTTTTGGCTGCCTTGACTTTGGTTAACTAATGTCTTTTTTTTTGTTTGCTCTCTTCAGCACTGTATTCTTTTCTGTCTGCGCTTTTTTGGGATGCTCATGTTTTGAGGACTGTACGGATGGCACAGGGAAACAGAAACGGAATAGGGATAGGACTTTGATTAGTTTGATTATTAGCCGGCTCAAGGCCAAGAATGAATCCGACATTATTATTGTTACTTGAATAGCTGTCTTGCAATGTGAAAATGAATCATTGTATATTGAAAGGGTATCTATCTAGTGACATGGTGTCTATATGTGCTCCAAACGCCAAAGTATGCATAAAATCTAATCACAAAGAAGAAGGCTGTTGATCAAGGGAAAGGCTAATAGATGCGCATCCGCGCCGCCCAGCCTGTGCTCTCCTTTTGCTCGATGCTTATCTTGCAGGGAAACGGGTTGCCGCCCTGGGTGGTGATGGGCGGGATGTGGTCCTTGTGGGTGTTGGCAAAGGTGACGATTTTCATGGCGGTGGTGAGGAGGGTCTGCTCCATGGCTCTGCGGACTTTGGCGCGTTCTATGAATGTTGTTAGCTTCTTCTTCTTCTTCTTCTCCTTCTTCTTCTTCTCCTTCTTCTTCTTCTCCTTCTTCTTCTATTTCTGAAGGGATGTTATGCGCGCGCTGTTTTTTCATGTTGCACAAGGACTCACCAGACTCTGTCCTCGGCTCCGCGACCGTCACCTTGACCGTCCAGCACTCCCAGCACACCTCCTCGTCGCCGCGCGACAGCCACGCCTTGCGGCGTCTCTTCTCAAAGAAGCGCACGGAGATTTGCCCCCTCGCGCCGCTGGCCGAGGAGCTCGTGACGGCCGTGGCCGCCCCCCCGGCCGCGCTGTACTGCTGCCGGGCCGTCGCCGTCTGGGAGGAGGTGTTGGAGGAGCGCTCGGCCTCGAGCTGGCGCTCGAGGGCGGCGGCGCGCTGCTCAATCATGGTGGCGAGCTCGTCGTCGTCGACGTAGGGCAGGGTGAGGTCGAGGACGTCGCGCGTCGAGGGGTGGACCGAGGGGAAGAAGCGGTTGAAGAAGATGGTGTGCAGGATGGCGCGGACAATGTCGCGCACGGAGCGGGGGTCGGCGAAGACGTCGAGGATGAACTCGGGCGGGTCGACGGCGGCGGTGGAAGTGGTGGTGTCCATGGCTGGGGTTGGCGGACGATGTTGTGTTGGCGGTTGGAGGAAGGAAACGGGCGAGAGCGGAGGAAGAGGAGGGGAACGGGCAGGGTGAAGCGCGCCGGTTCGGTAGTAGTGGCGGCGATTGAAAGGCGTTGCTGGATCGAAAAACGGTGGGTTGCTTATGCTGGGGGGGGGGGGGGGGGGGGTCGCGGGTATTTGCCGTCTATAAAGGCATGAAGTGGTGTTTGATTTGAGAGGAGGGGATGTGGATCGTAAACGAGGAAGGAGGATTGGGGAGAGGAGGAGGGATGCGCAGAATGGCAATGAGGGAATGAGGTGCAGATGATTAGAGTCAGCTGCTCCCACGGGGCGACGGCGGCGGGAGCGCTCAGGACGTCACTGTGCGGGGGATGGGCAAAAGCTGTGGTGGGGTTCCATCAGCCCACTGCGCGGCCCTGTAAACTCGTAGAGGGTTTTTGGCTTTTAGGGGGCTGCTGATTGGTGGAAAGCTTATCTGGATCGATGATACGACGGGGTTCAAGTGAGTGAGCGGCTGCAGCAAAACAAATCAAGCAAAATTCGAGAGCATTTGTTGCACGGCATGGTCGTCACAATATTTTGCAATTGCTGTGCGGCGGAAATACCTACTGGGTGTGCGTTGTACGTGTTGGGCCGGGCGACGGAACGGGTGGTCGGTCGGCTTGGTGATGGAGGGCAACACAGAGAGGGGTCGCGCAGAGATGGGAGCCAAGGTTTAACTACGGTGAAATGCATCTCGTCGTAGTATCAGATGGAAGAGCAGAGACAAAGGCAATAAACATGTATACAAATATATACTAGAATATTTCGCCATATACTTATTCGTATCCTGGCAGGCGGCAGGCTCATTGTGCGCCTAGGCCACAAGCTCTGAACATCGGCTCAAGACAGGTGGACAGACTACTTGCTAGAGACGACGTATTGGTATAGCATTTCTTGTCATTTTTTTTTTGGCTTAAGCCGAAAATGTAAACACACAGCATGCTGTTTCTCCCCGCATATATTGTTGACATTTATTCCCCTGGTATTAGACATGGACACAACGGAGGTGAAAGGACAAATAAAGTCCGGCCCCGGGGACTGATATGCGGGCACACCACAGACGCTCAACCAACCTCCCAGCAACATGCCCATGCAGCCTTCATATATATACCTCTGCCTGGTCGCTACCAAACGGTAGACGTAGCGTGCCGGTGCGCTGCACCTACGGGCTAGACTGAAGCAAGTGCTGTCTGTGGCGACGGCAAGATGCTTGAATTAGGGGACAACTGGCGGGAATGCGAGGCCCTTTGAAGATGATTTAAGAGACATGCAATGAAAAAAATAAAGGAGACTGGGTGATCTGCAGCAGAAACGGACCGGAGCATATCCAGCGATTGTGTCCTGGCTCTAGATGGCCGTGTGTTGGGATGGATGCTCGCAGGACACACATCTTCTTCACTACTGCCACGCACCGCTATCGAAACACCCATCAACTCGTTCATGGCTCTTGTAAATCTTTCTCTTCTGCTTCTTCTTTTTCTGTGGCTCATGTTGCTTTCCGTCGTATCTGTTCACTTTGCTCACGGACTCTACTTGGATCAGATGCTGCTGGCTGGACGATGGCATTCACTTGCCAGCTTGGCGGCATTCTTCAACACTGAGTTTTCGTATCAAGGCCAAATTGGCGTTACATAACGCAGCAAGCGCCTGGATATTCTCCATCGACATTCACGTCGAAACACGCATCGAGCAGCAACTGTCGAGCACATGTTGTAGTTCATGTCAACGGCCGAATCGAGTTAGCGTGCAAAGCTCCCAGATTCCGGGGCATGTGGCGCAGGGCGTGGCAAGGCACTATAGAAAAGGTACATGTGTCTTGGTGGCAGCTGCGGCAAAACCCATGTACCCCGGCCACAGCTAAGCTCGGCTGTCTTGCCTCCGCTTGGCTGGTTCTGTTCGCTTTCGGGGGACCGAGGCCTCGGCTCGCGCGTCGCCAAAACTGAACCGCCCAGCCCTTCCAGTAGGTAGTTTGGCGTGGTGCAGCGCTGTCTCGTCGCGCCCTAGGCCACCTTTTTGTGCCCAAACTTCAGATGACGATAGCTTGACGGCACCTCTCCATCCTCAACACGTGCGCAATTCAAACATTGCCGCCTCCCTTTCGACCTCGACTCGCGCGTGAATTCCCCCCCTCTTCACTTCCTGCGCAAAGCCACAGCCCGGCGCGCACGCATCCAATTCACCCCCCCGTCATAGGCTTCGACACGGCCCGACTCCTCCATGACGGCGATCGGCACAACTCTGTCCATCTGAGCTCTCCGCACACGCCCTCCCATCGCCGGAGCTCAACCCTCAACACACATACCAGCAACACCATGATTTCCTCTGTACGGGGATGGTTCCGTCGGAACCGCACGCCGGTTGCCATTGGCGTCGGCATCGTCGGCGCCGGCTACGTCGTGAGCCAATATGTCATGTCCAAGATATCCGACGCGCGCGAGCGCATGACGAGCGAGCGCATCTCCAAAGAAAAGTGAGCATCTCCTTGAACAAGAGCCAAAGTACGCCATGACCCGTAAATCAACCTCTGACACCCTGTAGCCTGCGTCGGCGCTTTGAACAAAACCAAGAAGACTGCACCTTTACCGTCCTCGCCCTCCTCCCCACCGCCACCACAAACGTCCTCGCCGAGATGAACACGGAGCAAATCACCTACGAGATCCAGCAGGCCAAGGCCGCCAAGGTCGTCAAGGCCAACCCGGCCGATGCCGCGCCCACGCCGCCCAGCATCGCCGACACCGCCCTGACCGAGGACGACAGCAAGAGCTCCATCGTGAGCGAGAGCGGCGTCCACGCCAGCCAGGCATCTCTTCCCCAGCTCACGTCTGTCCCCGAGGATGCCGCGCAGGATGGTGCCCCGGCCCGACCCCGTCGCTCCAAGCGACAGCTCTGGGACGACTTGATCATCAGCTGTATGTACACCTTGACCAGCGCCATCTGCCCCTCGCTGATCTGCTAACACGTCGCCAGCCGTCACCCGTGCCTTTACGCTCATCTACACTCTTGCCCTGCTTACGATGCTCACACGCGTGCAGCTCAATCTTCTTGGCCGCCGAAGCTATCTCTCCAGCGTCGTCGCGCTGGCCACCGGCACCCAGTCCGCCACCATCAGCCTCGAGAACAACGACGACGACAACACCGACCAAGCCTACGGCAGTGATTTCGACACGAACCGCAAGTATCTCACCTTCAGCTGGTGGCTGCTCAACAAGGGCTGGCTCGACATTATGCAGACGGTTGACAGCGCTGTCCGCTCCGTCTTTGGCACCCTCAACCCTCGCGATCTCATCAGCTTCGACCGCTTCTCCGATCTCGTCATCGAGGTCCGCAGACAGATTGAGGGCTCGACCGCCGAAGAGCGACGCAGCGCCAAGTGGCTCAAATACCTGCTCCCGCCGCAGGACCAGGAGGACGAGGTCATTCGCCAGTCCGGCATCCTCGAGGACAACGCCGCCCAGGAGGGCATCCCGGCGCAGCCGTCGCCCGAGGCCCTGCGCAGGCTCCTCGACGAGACGGCCGACCTGATTGAGTCGCCTGCCTTTTGCCACGTGCTGACGCTGCTCCTCGACGCCGGCTTCGGCACGCTGGTCGAGAAGAAGCTGGCGGCCGAGGCCTTTGAGCTGCCCGTCGACGAGAGCGGCTTCATGGCCAACGTCATCACCGAGTCCAAGCAGACCAAGGTGGTCCTGCTGCCCAAGATCCTGTCCGTGCTGACGCGCCAGGCGCACGTGATTGGCAACGGCGTGCCCAACGAGTACCTCCAGGACATGGAGGCGGTGCGCGGACTCGAGGCCTTTGCGGCCGTCGTCTACTCGAGCAACTGGGAGAGCGAGGTGCAGCCCAAGCCCGCAGCGGCTGCTGCTACAGCGGAGAAGCAACAGACAGTGAAGACAACGACGGCGGCGAGCACGCAAGGCGACCAGAGCATTGTCATGGTGGAGAACCAGGGCAGCTTTGAGAGTGCGTGGGAAAAGGCCCAGGAGGCAAAGTAATAGACAAAAAAAAGAAACCGAATACACTACATTTCACGATAGCGGCATTGTTAGAGGGCATGTTGGCGCAACATATGTATAGTAACAGGAATCACTTTCTTTGATTTTTTTAGTGTTCTTGTATAACACACGAACAGAGGGATGAGACCATGGAAGGTAAAGCTTTTATTAGATGCGTCAATGTATAATCTACTACATTCAATTACCAAAAAAAGAAAAACTACATTATAACGACAGCTATTACTTACTAGCTAGGTGAAATTAACACTCACTCATAAGACTCAGAGCCTAGTGGGACCGAGTTCCGTGCCGTTATTAAGAACAACCGGATTGCTTGAGTATGTGACTATTACGTACGAGTGGATCCTGGCGCTAGAGAATAGCTATTTAAAGGCGAGAAGCTAGCTAGAAGAGCTAGGGAGGAATCTCTTCCTCCCTAGTAATTAATAAAGTTACTATTATACCCTAATATAAGGGTGTTAAGCTTTAGCTTATTATTATAACTAAAATAGGAGGGAGGAGGCTCTATTTAGTTAGACTTTAAGTTAACTTTATATTAATTCTATATAACTAAATTTTAAACTATAATTGAAAACTTTTTTCTTTTTTTTCTTTTTAAATAAGCTAATAATTGTTATAATATCTATTTATAACTATTTTAAAACTAGTTTATAATAAACAACTTTTTAAAAATTATTATTATTATTGTTATTAATATAATTAATACGTGGACCACGTCGGAGGCAGTGTAGCCAGCATAAAGCGCATTCACTTCCCTTTCACTTTCGCGGACCGCACGACCTCCCAACCACCCTCCCCCTGGCCACTAAACGCGCCGCCGCACCCGCCACCTCCCCGAGGCGCCCCAACCCGGACTAGCAAACACGACCACAGGCAGCAGCCGCCATATGACAGCGCATCCAGTGCACGTAAAAACGGCACTTTAACCTAACTTCTTAATCCTTACCCCCTCACTTATATAATATAGAAGACAAGGTACTCCGCCACGGACAGGGAACATCTCGCATTGGTCCACGCGGCACGGTGCTTCCGTGTGCTACTGCACCGGGACACGTCTGTCACCCGCGTGTGGAGTGACCATGCAGCTCTAATTGGTCGAAGACAGGAGGCTTTGACGCCAAGGCAAGCCAGTTACGTGTTGGATCCTAACGTTCGCCATTTCAAAGGAATCAACAGCGGGGTGACACTCGGAAGGAATGAGGAACTGTTATTAGCGTCCGTTATTAGCGGACGCTAGATTGCGTCTGGCAACGACTGGATTTAGTAAGCCTCGGCCGCAGTCTTCCCTGGCAACATTGAAGAGTATACTTCCCATGCCTACTCGCGGTACCTACGTAGTCCTTACGGTACATCCTTTCCAGTCACACTTGTTTCACTTCATCATCTTGTCACTCCTCGTTCCCGCTCACGTCCAGCGCTTTCGACAATAACCCGGCATGGAGCAAGTGCTGCTCGGCAATAACACCGTTGGGTTCACGCCCCTCCCAGGCCTCCTCCCCATTCCGCTGTCGTCCAGCCTCACATGCAAATCCAGCTCAAGCTTCAGCTCTAGTCCCAGCTCCTCGCATCGCCAATCATTCTGCGTGTCGCCCGAAGGCTGGGGACCCCTGAGTGGCAATGCTTTCTACCTGACACCATGCTTCGTCGACGGTGCAATTGGCATCGTATCGATATATGGCATTATCTGCGGCCTCGGCGCCGTCACCTACCTCCTAAGGTGTGGCATTGTCGGTAAAGCCCTGGTTGGAAAGTGGCATTTTGCTGCAAAATTGGTATGCTGATTCCCCCAGCGGCCGTGGACGCGAAGCTGGAGAGAATTTGGCTAACCAAGTGCAACACAAAGGTCACTGTTGCCGCAGTCTTCGGACTGACGGTCGCTCAAACGATCAACGTGGCTCTTAGAGAGCCAGAGCATTTCCTTCAGGATGTGTCATTTTGGTCACTCGTCGCAGTATCGACATCCCTGCTCGTCATCCTCAGGGCGCATTGGCTCGAAAACTTCTGCTCTTTGTGCGAAAACGCCGTTGTTTTGACATACTGGCTTTTGTTTGTGCTCGTGTATACCTTAAAAGCTGTCACGCTTGCTCTGGATCCAGCAGTTGGCCCTCGCTCGTCAGAGTTCATCTTCCATTGCACAGCATGGGCGCTTGGAGCAGTGGAGCTGTTTCTTGAGTTTGTTGTGGCTGAGCTACTGCTGAAACCGCGCTTTGAAGGTGAGAGTGGCAGGAGCCCTTTGGAATTTGCAAACATCTTCTCAGCTTTAATGTTTACATGGCTGTCGCCATTCATGACTTTTGGATACTGCAACATCATCACAGTCAAGAACTTGCTTGCTCTCCACCCAGACGACACCTCGAACACGTGCTACCACAGACTTGAGGCCGCTTGGGTTCGGGAGGAGAAGAATGGTAAAAAGCCATCGATTTGGATCACTTTAGCCAGGTCGTACGGTGCCGAACTCGCCATTTGTGGCATCACAGAGTTTCTCAACAACATATTTTGGATTTTTCAGCCGCTCGCTCTCCAACATCTCATCCAATGGGTGGCTTCCAGAACCACGGGAGATCCGCAGCCGTATACCCAAGGCGCGTTTTGGGCTTTCGCAATGTTTTTAGCGTCGTTCCTGAAGACAGTGGTCAGTATTCAGAGCCGCTGTTGTTCTGATTCATTCTAGCCTAAGGCTAATCTTTTTGTTAGGCTTTTCAAAAGAACATGTCTCAAACGGTCACTGTCGCAACCCATGTTGAGACAGCACTCAAGGTAAAGCTTTATCTCAAGTCGATCAAACTGTCTGGTCAAGCTCGCAGCACGAAGTCGACCGGCGATATCATCAACGTCATGAGTGTTGATGTGGCAAAGGTATCTGACATGGTCTCAGATGCCCATTCGGTCTGGTCTCTGGCTTTGCAAATAATTTTGGCACTAGTTCTACTATACCGTTTGCTTGGATGGGCCATGTTGGCCGGTGTTGCGCTTATGATTGTGCTAAGCCCTGTCCAGGGGCTCGTTGTCGTTTTCTACGAGCGATTCCAGGTCAGATACATGAAAGCCAAGGACAACCGGATGAGACTCATGGGTGGAATTATTGATAATATGAAAGGTGAGATACACGAACCCTGAAATCCGCTCGCATTGCTCACCAGTTCCGCAGCCATCAAATTGTATGCTTGGGACTCCGTTTATCAGGAAAAGTTGCGCTGTGTGCGCCACGACGAAGAACTGAAGGCAATGCAAACTCAATCAATCCTGGCCGGCTCATTCAACATTCTCTACTCTATGCCGCCCTATCTGATCGCCGCTCTCAGCTTTGGTATCTACGTACTCATCCAGTCGAAACCGCTCACAACCGACATCGTGTTCGCTTCGCTTGCTGTCTTCAACATGCTCAGATCCCCTTTATATCGACTTCCAAATCTAGTCTCAACCATGACGGAAGGTGCCGTGTCATTACACAGATGCGTGGAAATTTTCACAGCAGAAGAGCTCCAACCTGATGCTGTCACCATTGAAGCGAAACCTGCATCCCTGTCAGGTGGACTGATTATAGTCAAGGATGCCGCCTTCACACCTGGAAGCTCTGAAAGCAAAGAGCTCATCAGCATTCCGGACTTCTTATGTCACCAAAACGAGTTTTGCTGTATCATCGGCTCAGTCGGGTCTGGCAAATCCTCGTTCCTCAGCGGCATTCTGGGACAGCTCCACAAAACAAAAGGAACTGTGAAGCTAAGCGGGACTGTCGCCTATGTCCCCCAGACTTCATGGATCATGAATGGTTCGATCAAGGAGAACATCTTGTTTGGCTCTGCATGGAATTCTGTGTTATACGAACAAACTCTTAACGCGTGCGCATTGCGTCCAGACCTGAAGACACTACCCGAAGGCGATGCGACCGAAGTTGGCGAACGCGGAGTTTCCCTCAGTGGGGGCCAGAAGGCCCGAATAAGCCTGGCAAGAGCTGTGTATTCTCAAGCTGACATCTACATCATAGACGATTGTCTGGCTGCTGTGGACGAGCATGTTGGCAAGCACTTGATTCAACAGGTGTTAGGTCCACACGGCATTCTTCGCAATCAAGCACGTATCCTTGCAACAAACTCGACCCGTGTGCTTAGGAGTGCTGATGCTATCTACTACCTTCAGGAAGGACAAATAGCCGAGCAAGGCACTTATCAAAAACTGATGTCCACCGAGAGCGAAACTTTCAAACTGGTCAACACGCACCTGAAGCAGCAAGAGTCCGAGCGAACAAGCAGTGGAACTGAAACTTCGCTCATCACAATTGAAGCTGAACGATCTTCTCCCGCAACACCGTTGTCTGTGGACAAGAAGCACGACCTGGATGTCGCTGATATCAAAGAGGGACTCGCAGAGGTACAAGCTGCGCAGGCCACCACTCCGGCCGCCGTGCCAGAATTCATCACAGATGAAGTCCTCGACGATGCAACGGAAGTCACGCCTCTGCTTGCTGACAACGGACAAAAGGAGACTGCTCCAGAAACGAACGTAGAAGACGGTTCCGGCCAGCTCGCCAAGGGGAAATTAGAGACGTCAGAGAAAGGAAAGGTAAAGATGGCTGTCTACAAGGCTTATACATCAGCTTGTGGTCATTTCCAGCTCGCGGCGTGGGTGTGTTTCATGATTCTATCCCAGGCAGGAGATCTAAGTAAGCATTTACCATGACTAGCATTTGCACGCTCTGCTGACATCTTCCAGGCAGTGGCTTGTGGATACGAGGCTGGACTGACAAGAATGCCAAGTACGGTGGCAATTACCAGCCAGGCCAGTTCATTGCCATTTACACAGCACTCGGGCTCGTGTCTGCTCTGTCCGGAGCTGCCACATCGATTGTTGTCAATGCTTTCTGCCGAATCAGTGCCTCCAAGAAACTGCACGACAACATGGCAGCAGCCATGTTCCGAGCACCTTTGAGCTTTTTTGAGACGACCCCAGCTGGACAGATTCTCAACAGGTTTGGCAGCGACATGTCAAGGATTGATGGCGAGATGATTGGGACATTTACGCAAGCACTGAGCTGCCTGACGTCTATTATGTTCACGCTTGCAGTAGTGTGCTGGAGTAAGTAGTCGATCGCATCTTCGCAGTATCAGCACTGACGGAAGCAGCATCGCCCTTTTTCCTAATCTTCGTTGGACCGCTGGCCTACATCTGCGTCGTTCTTCAACAATACTACGTGCGAACATCTCGCGAGCTCTCTCGTATGGACAGTTCCACTAAATCCCCCATCTACTCCCACTTCCAAGAATCTCTAGATGGCGTAAACACCATCCTCGCCTATCGTAAACAAGACATTTTTGAAAGGGAAACCAAGACTCGTATCGATAATAACCTCCAGGCATATTTCCTCTTTTTCTACTCCAACCGATGGATCACACTTCGCGTCGAATTTCTCGGCAGCGTCATCGTCGGAGGCGTCGCTGCCTTCGCCGTTGCTGCCATGGCTACAGGCCACCCAGTCGACCCTGGCGCTGTCGGGCTTGCGCTCTCCTATGCACTTGAGATCACCACCGCTCTCATGTACACAGTCAAAACCTCTTCTCAGATTGAAAACAGCCTCGTCGCTGTCGAACGCATCCTTGAATACACAGCGATCCCCCCCGAGGCGCCTCTAGAAAGCAGTCCCTCTACTGCTCCACTGCCCTCTTGGCCCACGGCTGGCGCTATCGAATTCCAGCACTACTCGACGCGATACCGTCCCGGTCTTCCGTTTGTCCTGGAAGACCTCAATCTGTCCATCCCAGCAGGTGCTCGCGTCGGTATCGTCGGCCGTACCGGCGCAGGAAAATCAACTCTCGCTCTTGCGCTCTTCCGCATCATCGAGCCTGCCGAGGGCGCCATCGCCATTGACAACGTCGACACGACCTGTATTGGCCTGAACGACCTTCGTCCCAGACTGAGCATCATCCTTCAGGACCCGGCCATCTTCGCAGGTACTGTGCGAGATAACCTCGATCCAGCCTCTGTGCATACAGATGAAGAGCTGTGGTCTGCTCTTGCGCAAGCACAGCTGAAAGCCCATGTCGAAAGCATGGAAGGCGGGATCCACGCCACGCTGCACGAACGCGGCTCAAATCTCAGTCAGGGCCAACGTCAACTCATCAGTCTGGCGCGCGCTTTACTTACTTCTGCCCGTGTGCTGGTGCTGGATGAAGCCACTTCGGCTGTCGACCATCGTACTGATGCTATTGTGCAGGAAACGCTGCGTGGGAAAAAATTTCAGAACAAGACGATCTTGACGGTTGCGCATAGAATTAACACGATTGTGGATGCTGATTACATCGTCGTGCTGGAACAGGGCCGAGCACTGGAATTTGACACACCACAGGCGTTGGTGGAGAAGGGTGGCTTGTTTAGAGATTTGGTTGTTGAGGCCGGACTCTTGGGACGTTTTACAGCAGGCTGAAGAGTGTGTGAAGAATTGGCATCTGCACAGGAACACATATCACCACGTTGAATAAATATCATATAAACACGAAAGTATAGCCTAGACTCTATTCATAGGGGATTCCAGTAGTTTTCCTTAGCTTACAAGGGTCAAAAAAAGAAAAGGAAAACTACACCATAATGACAGTCAGCTATTGCTTACTACCTAGGTGAAATCAACACTCGCTTGCAAGACTCAGAGCCCAGTGGGACCGAGTTCCGTGCCGTTGTCAAGAACAACCGGATTGCTCGAGTACATGACGCCCACCATGCGCGACCACTCCTCCTCGCTCGGATTGCGCCACGTATGCGCCGTGCTGCGCTGAATGACCATGTCCCCGGGCTTCTGCACGCGCGTCTCCCCGGACTCGAGCGTGATCTCCACCTCCCCCGCGACCTGGACCACGACGTCGAAGCTGACAGTGCGGTGCAGCGGGCTGGCCGCGCCGGGCGGCGTGTCAATGTACCAGATCAGGCCCCGGCCGCCGGGGAGCGTCACGGGCGGGACGCTGCCGTGGGCCAGGTGGTCGAGGTAGGCGGTCAGATCGCGGCGGTGATCGAGGTCGATGGGGTGCGCGTCGGTGAGGTAGGCGAGGCGGAAGAGGGCGCCGCCGAGGTCGTGCTTGACGGCGAGGCTTTCCGGGGTGGAGGCGGAGAAGTGGGAGAGGCCGGTGGAGAGGTCGGTGTCGGTGATGAGGCGCTGGGGGTCGGGGAGTGGTGCGGGTGACATGGCTGCTGGCTGCGAAAGGGCCTTGGGGTGGTGACGAGAGAGTCCGGGCTGTTTATATGGGCTTTTTGTATGCGTTGTCAATGCAAGAAGTACAAAACTGCCAAGCTCAGTGAGGGGATTGCAGGGAGACGAGATTGGTATGAATGGGTGCCGGATTACGATGCTAGTACTGCAAAGTTTACTTATATGTGCGATGCGACTCTCGAAGTCGCCGAATGAAAATGAGCTGCTCGGATTCCAACAAGCTGGAAGCTGGCAGGAGAATTATCCCGGCGGCGCCTCGCCCGGAGGAATCGCTTCAGCCATCTTGAGCGCAGAGTTTGGTGATCGACGGCGTTAACGGAGTTTATACGAGCGCGGTGAGGCTCCTCTGATGCCAGAGATGCCAACGCAAGATCGCGCGTCAGACGAGCCACCGCCCACTGCCGTCCTCGTGCATCGCTGGTGGCTGTATTAATCACGGCACATTTGTCAGCTTGTCTTGCTTGGCCCGGTTGCCGGAATGGATTTGTAATGCAAAGTCGGCGGCTTGGTGGAGGAGAGGCAGTTCCAGGAAGGACTTGCAGTGTCGAAGTCGCCGAGTAAAACAGCTGGCCCGGATTTCGGCACGAACAAGCACCAACAAAGCCCCGGGTCAAACGCCGCTTCGGCTCCGGCCCCGGTCCCAGCCCCGCCAGTGACAGCTACAGTGGGGGAGGCCGCTAGAAGACCCAACTTGGAGCTAACCATACGGTTTTACGTGTGAAAGAAGGAACTGAAGAAGAAAAAGAAGAATTTTTTTTTAAAAAAAAAGAAGGAGGAATTTAGAGGGGGGAGAACGGAAAGGCAGATTAGGAAGCCTAGACACATTGCAGTAGAGCAAAGGTAAATGGGAAAGGAAGAGAAGCAGTATAGATAGGATGACATTCAGCCGCCCTATGTCGAGAGGAGATTCAACAATTGCTGGGATTGAATGCCCTAGGTATAGTTGTACCGCCTCGAGCCTCCATTTGAATATCATTTTATCAAGATTAGCTGTCGATCAGCAAGCGCCCAGCAACGACGGGCCCATCTGATTCAGTGTTCACCATGGCCAGGACGCTCAACTCACATGCCGGCCTGACAAAAACGCTTTAAAGGGGGAAGTTGAGATAATTCGCTAGACAAAGAGAGAGAGTTGGGAAAAGAGGCTGCTTCTCAAAAAAAAAAAAGGTTGCTTGATTTTGCTTTTATTGGTCGGGAACTATTTGCTCGGACGCGCCCCGTCGTGGCGCCCTGTGCGAGTCGCGCACGTACAGAACCCAAGAAAACGGCAGTCTTGGCATGCTTAGTATCCCTGTAAAAAAGATTCAAAATAACATTGTGTAAGTTACCCAAATGAGCCCGTCGAGTGAGTGCTGCGCCAACTCAAGGCCGACTGGCGCGCTGTTCTCCGTAGAGGTTTGTCTCACTGGGGACGTAAAAAGATTCCCATGGCATGCGCTGACCGAACGATCAGCCTTGGAGCAGAATGCCGTCAGCGAGGAACTCGGCGCCTTGCTGGCGCGCCAAGATCAAGGGCGCTGCTGCATAAGCCCTCCAGACTGCGCCCAGCTCAAAGACCCTGTTCCAGACTATATTCTGTCCCCGAGTCTTGAATCTTACTTCAACTGGGCAATGAGGACCCGGAGGCTAGGCTGCTGCAGGCCTTTGTCGCGGCCAAACATGTCCCCTATTTGCGCACCGTGGTGAGCCCAGACGAGACCAACACGAGCAATGCCTGGCTCTTATCTCCTGGCCTGGGTCTGGCTATTCGTCGAAGCCAGCTGAAAATGCGAGTATTGACTCGTTCGCCGGAGTATGAGAAAGAGCCTGTGATTATGGAAACAATCAACGCAATACAGGTACGTGAAAGTAGCCAGAAAGTACATTTGTTCTATACATACTCATCTCTTTATAGTTTGCTGGCTATGCATATGATGCCAATCTACATTATTGCGATGGTACTCCCTTACCGATGAACAAGATGAGCCTTGCCAGGTTAAGTACAGACTCCCCTTCTGAGCCACCACTGCCCTCGCCCTATCTTGTCCAGCTCCAAAGGTCATTTGCAAACGCGTTAAAGCAGTTCTCCGTCGAAGAAGAATGTGCGCAACCATGGCCAGAACGGCAGGCACCTAGTAAGTCAGGCACAGCTTGAACAGCATCTCCAATTCGCATAATTTGCCTGACAGGCGGCTTACTAGAGTTTTGGAATCGATCTTGGCTGTTATTCTTCCGACGTCTCTGGCATTTTGTGCTCAGATGCTTCCGCACTTGGAAATACAGACGGATGCTTCCTCCCTGCGATCAGATCTATGTCAATCAAATATACGAGTCCTCATCCGTCGGGCTGATTGCAAAGAGAGACAAGGGCAATGAAACAGCAGCTCTAGCGCTCCTGGAAGCAGAAGCGCCCGATGTACCGGCACCTCTCCTAATAGACACATTTGAAGATGGCGATGGAAACAGCATCGCCGCTATGACGCAAGTACCTGGAGTGCAGGCCATAAGCGTCCTCTATCGCATGACATACCAAGAACGTCGCCAATTTGCCGATGACCTGGGCGCCGCGATTGCGCAAATACGACAGATCTCTAACATGTCAAAGCCGTTGTTTACTGGGATATCAAAAATTCGTAGCCAAGGGTCCAAAATTCACGATCCTTGTGTCGGCTACGAAGCCTGCGGTCCATTTGAGAATGAATGGGATTGGAACATGTTCATGACGGGCGGGAGACCCGAATTTTGGCGCTCAAGCCATCCCGAAGCGTTTTTATCAGAGCATGAATCGAAATTTACGCATGCTGACCTTCATCTGAACAACAACCTTGTCGACGCGGGCAAGCTATCAGGGATCATTGACTGGGAGATTTCGGGATTCTATCCAGAGTACTGGGAGTTTGCCAAAGGCATGCACGCGGGGCTGAATTCTAGATCATCTCGCCCTATACACAGACAGATATGGCAAGGCAAATACGAAGCGAAAGGGAATTGGTGGAGGCTCTCATGTCTGTTTTTCCGTGGGGGCCTCCGCGCATTGAAGAGCGAAGGGAGACGAGTAAGAGCACAGAACACGAAAGGACAGAAAACACCAACACGAAAATAGTAGCATAGAAAATAAAAGCACAGGAAATAAAGGCATAGAAAATAGCAGCACGCAAATAACTGCACGCAAATAACTGCACACAAATAGCAGCATACAAATAACTGTACGCAAATAAATGCACGTAAATAACTGCACGCAAATAACTGCACACAAATAGTAGTATATAAATAGTAGCACGCAAATAACTGCACGCAAATAACTGCACGCAAATAACTGCACACAAATAGCAGCATATAAATAGCAGCACGTAAATTACTACACGTAAATAACTACACGTAAATAACTGCACATAAATAGTAGCATATAAATAGCAGCACGTAAATAACTGCACGTAAATAACTGCACACAAATAGCAGTATACAAATAACTACACGCAAATAACTACACACAAATAACTGCACACAAATAGCAGCATACAAATAGCAGCACACAAAGAAGTGAAGAAAAAAAGAAAACAACAGCCCAAGACCGACAGTTCAAGAATAAGAGCTCAAGAATAAGAGCTTAAGAATAAGAGCTGAAGAATAGTTGCTCAAGAATAAGAGCCTAAGAGTAACACTATAAAATAGCACTATAAGAATAATACTAAATAATAATAATAGTATAATAAGAAATAAGAAATAAAAATATAAAAGTTAATAGTATAAAAAGTCATAATATGTTAAAGTAAAAATAACTAATAAATTTAAGGACTTCAGAAGTTATTAGCGTCGTTAAGCGGCCGCGGAATTAGCCTGGCGAGATCCTCGTCCGTCTTATGTAGGGACACCTGATGGACATGGTGCTTAAGAACTCGAGCACTATCTACGGGGCCATCCATCTAGCTAGCTGGAATGAAATCTTCCCTACAGTTATCGAGCCGTGGTTCTGGAAGGCGTCAGCGGTATACATCATATTTAGCGGCGTACTCTAGTCGCTACTCAATCTGCTAGGCCACATGTTGGATACGATCTGGTTGTACTACTGGGCGGCAATCGGCGACGCAGTCATATATTAATCTAAATGCTCTGCGCTATTAACCTTAGGGACACATTATACTTTTCGCGCGCACACGTCTGGTCGTTGAGGCTTTTGTGTCGGTGCGCGCGTTGCCGGCTGCGGCCTACCACTCACCATCGTAGGTGTTGACTACTCCACATACATGATAGCTTCGGTCTAAAGTTCTAGACAGGTGCAAAGAGATGAACAAAAGGAAAGGAAAAATGTGGGAAATATTGAGAAAGAGGAGTTGCTTTGACAAAGTATACTAAAGCATAGGGGCTGTCGCGGGTCAGACCCCGGAGAAGACTCGGCCTGAAGACCTCGTTGCGCCGTCACCGATAGAATGGATCGCGACCGCGGTCGCGATACCCACGCCCAACCGTTGTCTACTCAGCGACCGCATTGGTCTGTGCCCCACACGTGCTATTACAAAAGATCCAGGGGATCTCTCCTCTTAGTTCTTTGGTGGCAAGATCGTTAGATAGATTTGAATAATCTTTCCAAGCCTCACAATAACCTCCAGTAGATGTAAGGCCTTGAAAAGTGAGCTACAGAGCGTTTGTGCTGCTCCTCCAGCTACTTAGAATGATAGGCTCGGCTTGAGCTCCTAGCCGGTGCCTTATATAATATAAGGTGACAGAAAGTATAATAATGTTGTAGTGTAAAGTATAACAAGTACGCTTGCTATCCTTGCCGCTGTTACGGAGATCCTATGCATGCCAGCAGTAGGCAACAACCCTGGGTCCACACTTCTTTACCGGACTACACTTAACCAATACTTGCCTACGCAGTTCACTGGAAACGAAGTGACTATGTTACACATCGAAGCCTGAAGGTCTTTGTGAGCTATTGCGCCGTATGTCGCCGTGTCCTCGTCGGTGGGATTTTACGCCGAGTCCAGGCTAGGCATGAGCACGATGCTGGTATTGCCTGGTGAGTATCGCTGACTTGAAATCGAGGAATGTGACTTCATCAACGATCAAAAGTCCATTCACAATCATCATCATATCCCTGCGCGATTCTCTCAACATCAACAATAGCATTCCACGCCGCCAACGTTCTCCTGTATCTGCCGTGTCCTTCATCAACATTCACAACACGCAGGTCTTCCTGGCGCCCAGTATCGCACTCGCAGCGCAAAACAGACCTCAGCACATCCAACAACTCCTTCCTCCACGCAGACTGATGGCCCCTAGACAGTCGTGCCGCGACATACTCAAAGTAAGCGGGCATGATGTTCGCCATCTCCCAGTCTAGGAAACCTGTCACAGCGAGGGTGTCCGGGTCTACGAGGATATTCCGGTCCGATAAGTCGCCATGCGTGAGGACAGGACGGTCCCAGTCACCTGCGCCGGTGGTGTCACGCTGTACTCGCTTGAGCTTGACTGCACGTTCAGCGTCCGGGGCAGATTCCTGCAGCGCGTGCACACGTGAGTCGTCCCACTCTGAGCGAGAGGCGCAACATGCAAATTTCTCTGTGCCAACTTCTGAGAAGAGGTATGGCTGCTGCCTGGGCCGTCCGTAGTAAGAGAAGCGGCGTGAACGCATATGCACGAGGAGACGGCAGAGCTACGCCTTGACGGCCTCGCGCTGCGGAGGCGTGAGTGAGGGCCAGAGCTGGGCTAGTGGCGTACCTGGCTGCTGAGTGAGGACGAGGCCCTGTTTAGTGCGGTTGAGCGCCGAGACGCCCGAGGTTGTTATTGGGACCGTGACGATGCTGACGACGCGCGGGACACAGGGCCCCAAGATGGAATGGGCGAGCGCGGTCATGATGCCTTCGCCATCGTCGGTTTCAAGCTTCAGGATGGTAGTCGGAGAATGCTTGAAAAAACGGCGTCCAACGGTCGCCCCTGAGAACAGAGGGAGTTTGGGGAGAGAGGACCAGTGCTCCCGAGGAAGCTCCTGGGGGTCCTGAGAACTAATGTTGGGTGAGATCATGGAGGGCAAAGCAACGGGCGATAGTGCAGGCCATGTAAGGTGGTTGATCGTAGACCGAGACGAAGTATCACGTATCACGTATCACGTGATTGATGATGACATATGTGCAAGAATCTTCCGTGACCTTTGCCAAAAGCTTCATTCAACCATTTGGAATTCATACAATCATGCTTTCCATCTAATGAACTCTTTGATATGCACATATTATGTAGCTACAGCCTGGGACATTACCTCTACATCTCCCATTTCTGTCGAACCAGGATACACTGTGAGCCGCTGTGGATATCAGCCGCAGCGGGGGCAAGGCTGTTGCCCCGCCCTAGTCTCAACTAGGCAATCTAGTAAACAACCAACGGCTCAAAATCAACCGACGACCTGCATCATATGCGCCCGAAGTGATATACAGACTGCGCGTGGGGATTTCCGTCATGTATGCCTCTCCAGTGTTTCCTTGTATGTAGACTACCGCGAACCACCACCTGCTCCGATCCCAAGCTGACCAAGATCTGGCACCAGCCTCTCCACTGTGCAGAGCAAGCGCGGACGGCAGCCTCGTCGCTACGCTCAGCGGGCAGACCATTTCTGTGCGCTCCGTCGAGACGTTGCAGACGGAGCACGCGATTCAGCTCCCACCCGGCATTGGCACCGTTAATTCGCTTCAATGGTCGCCTTCGTCGACGCGGCTGCTCGTTAGCGCCGGCGAAAACATGCACGTCTTCTCCGCCAGCATCGATTCATCCTTCCATGCCGCGATTAGCACTCCCTTACTGCCGGGCGAAAAGGCCAACATTGCGCGCTTCGGCGCCCGCGACGCAGAGCTCCTCATCTGCTCGCCGTCGGGCCTCAAGCTCGTCATCTTCAACCTCTCCACCTCGACGGCGGTCGAGGTCGCCAACCCCAAATTTCACCAGCCGTCGTCGGTGGGCCGGAGCTACTCTGTGCGACCGGAGACCGAGCATCTGGCCATTCTGACGCGACTCAACGGCAAAGACTTTGTGAGCATACACCACCCCGTCTCGAGGCAGGTGCAGAGGTCGTGGGCTGTCGAGACGGTGGACGCGCAGGCCGTCTCTTGGACGCCAGACGGGAAATGGCTACTTTTATGGGAGTCGCCCGCTCATGGACACCAGCTAGTTCTTTACACGGCGGATGGACAGCTTTTCAGAACTATCACTGCCACCAATCTATCAGACAACCCAGACGCTTCGCTGGAACTGGGCATAAAGACCTGCCAACCGAGCCATTCTTCAGAACTTTGCGCCGTGGGCGACCATAGTCGTGGTATTGTGATACTGCAAACAGATTCATGGAGGAGGAAAGCCACATTCACACACCCCGCGACCATTGTACCCCAAGATACATTACAAGTACGTTTGCATGAGCACACCAACGCCAGCGTCTGGTAACTAATCATCGCCCAGGTATGGCAAGAGCAACTCGATACATCCAGAGATGGCCAAACAGTCCACACCTTTCAGCGTGCGACGCAAATGTTCTCGCCACCGAGCATGCCATCAGATAGCAAACCGACAGAAACGAAGCCCGGTTGCTCAAACATCGCCTTTGACGCGTCCTCCACCCTCCTGGCCACACGACTCGACGATGCGCCGTGCACAATCTGGATCTGGGATGTCCCCGCCGCCGAGTTGCGCGCCGTGCTCGTGTTCCACTCCGTAGTCACCTTTGCGTGGCACAAGCGGACGCGGGAGCTACTCCTCATCACCTCCCACGACGAGTCCCGGCAGGGGCTGTCGTATCTGTGGGATCCACTGCTGCAGGGGCCGACGCCCGTGGTGCCCGAGGAGTTCATCTCGGTCAAGAGCTCGGTCGGCGCGCCCGTCAAGGCGCAGATTTCGTGGATCAACACCGACATGGAATATCCGCTGGCGCTGCTGACCACGGCGCAGCAGTATCGCATCTTGTCGCTGGGAGAGGGAGACCAAGTCCCAGAGACATGGCATGGCGCATCAAAGTGGGATAATGAGCCACCGCCGAGGAGGGGGAGGGGAGATATCGATCCGGATATCTCGGATATCTCGATTGGTGATGGCTCGGCGGTAGAAGACACCTTTCAGTTCCGAAACAGATGAATCAATGCTACAGTATTGGTGGTATAGCTGTATCATATATAAAGAAATAGAGCGCGCAGTCGGACTGCGATTTCTTTACCACGGGCCACGCCAGGTCACACTCGTACAAATCTCGTGTAACAACTGTTGGTTTCTCCTCTTCTGTAGATGGACAATCCGCCGGCTGACACCGCATCAGCTGTGGAAGGCTTTGCACTACATGGACACTTTTTCTTTTCTTTTTGAAAGTGACCATGATTCACGCAGCCAGATTGTTTATATATACACATACATGTATAAGTGAGACGAACAAGAAAAATCTAAACCGATGAATCGCAGCTCCAAGACACTTGCGCGGCAATCCCCAACCGCCATGGACGAGACGAAATCCAACGTGGAACCAGCTCTGACGGCCTACAACTGCAAGCCCAAGAGCAAGAGAATGGCCCGAAAATGAAAAAAACAGATGAAGCCCAGCACCGCAAAAGGGAGCCACAGCGACCACCACCAGAGGACGACGCCTCCCATGCTTACCGAGGGGGAAACGGCCGTCGCCATTGCCAAGCAGGTCAATGGCGGCGGAGGCGGCGGCACATCATACCGCAGCAAAAAGTACAAGCCGATGGTTGTGATGGCTGCGCGGCCGGGGATCGTCGTTGCAAACGGCTCGGGACGGCCGAGGTGGCCCTCGGGAGGACCCAACAACAGGTACGTTGCGCCGAATGGCGTCGTCATCGCCAACGGCTCCGGGCGGCCGTTTGACGTACGGATGGGGCTGCTGGGCCGGAGCAAGACGACGCAGTAGTAGCTCGAGATGATGTGGGGAGCGCAACAGAGTGGACGGTTTGCTGAAAGAAGATTCAAATGTGGTTAGTTAGGAAAAGTTTTGTTGTTTTAAAAAATATTCAACAGCCCTGGTATTCTGTTCCCCTTCTATTCAAGCATCCCTTCATCCCAACGTACATTATTTTATGCCCGTATCAAAACATGTCTCATTCTCTCGTTTTCAATTAAGCCGCGCCGCCAAAGTTCATCTTGAGCTGAATGGTAGGCTGGCCCGACGCATCCGTGTCAATCTGGTTCGCGTTGCTCGAGACCTGTCGGCCTGAGCGGGCCACCTCCTCCAGAAGGCTTCTCTGGGCGGTGCTCATGGCGCCGACGATGCCGCGGAATATGCCCTGGTTGATGGCCGCCACCTCGAGCAGCCGCGCGCTCGTCTCCGGGTATCGCGTCTCACCCTCGGCCGTCGCGCGCGACATGAGCATGGGAATGACGAGGGACATGGCGGCGGCGGTGCGCTCCCCGTCGACGGCGCCGACATAGAGGCACAGGCTGTGCGTGACGAGGGAGCGGGCCTGCTCGGGATCTTCGACCTCGACGTTGGTGACAAAGGCAATGAGCCGGGGCACGAGATACCGAGCAATGGTGATGTCGGACGACGAGGGCGAGCCTTGCAGAAGCAGAGACCGTATGCAGTTGGCGGCAATTTTGGCAGTCTATGATGATTGTTAGCAGCGATCTAGGTTTCGTTGTCGATGGTGGCCATACCATGCGGTCGGTGAGACAGTCCAGAAGCTCGTCCAGGTATCGGATAACCAGCGGCTCTGATGCGGGCAGATGGTTGTTCCCGCCGGTAAAGAGAATGGTCGTCGCCAGCGAGCAATTTCGGACGCAGAGAAGCGAGGTTGGCTCCTCGCGCTTTTGAGCATTGAGATAGATGGACAGGAAGCGTCGCAGGCAGCCCTGCAACTGCACATCAGTTATCGAGGAGCCGTCGGAAGCAATCTTGCGCGACGCGCTCATGCTGCCAATAAATCGCTTAAAGGTTGCTAGCGACTGCGGAACTATGAGCTCTTGACAGCTCGGTGTGGCGAGTATCGTGGCAAATATGTGAATGATGCATGCGTGCAAATCCGACTTGATAATGGCCGGGAATACCTCGGCGGCGTCAACAAGAGCATCCAGAGATGTGCGAATAAGGACGAGAGTTTCCTCGTTGATTTGATGTCGCACTGGCTGATTGCCTTCGGCCAAATTCGGCAACAAGCCCGACAAGACTAGGACAATGATTCTGGTCAGCTCAAAGAGCTGGTCAATGTCCTCAGACAAATCACCCTCTTCGGACCCTTGGCGGCTCGCAGAGGGGTGCGTGACACACATGGCACGGGCAATGTCGACAATGACTGTTTGCACATCAATGCCTTCCGTCAACACGAGGCGGTCAAGCAGATCCATGGTCTCTGCAAATACATCTGGGCGGTAAATGGCGTGCCCAGAGACGCTAGGATGCAGAATGCGCTTGAGGGCTTGGAGGATGGCCAGCGTCTGGTCGCGAGTGGCTAGCGAATCAGAGTGACCTGGCCGTATGGCAAGCGATTCAAAGGCCAAGCCGAATAGGACAAAGAAAAATGCCACCGGCTCGTCGCGGTAGTTGATGCCCGCCTTGCGATGTCCGTTTGTAGTGACTTCGCCTGACTCCTTGCCGTCGAGGGCATCGAAAACGAACTCGCTATCCTGCTCAATCAGGGAGGCAATGGCATCAACAAGCTTCAGCCACGAATCTTGGTAGAACTTGAGTAGCGTCTCCCGGTTCAGCGCAGCATATATCGAATCCAGGCTTCCAGAAAGTGATGGGGGTCCCAGTGTCATAGAAATATCGGGCTCAAATCGCAGCCGGGCAAATTCGCGGAGAGACTCCAGCCAAAGCGGTGTCAGCGTGCCAATATGCGGTTTTAAAACGTCCAGCAGATACTTTTGCTCGCTGCTTGCGACTTGAAGCTCAGCCCAAGCGGAAAACACGGCAATCTTGACCATGGTCTGCGCATTGGACGACAGGCCCTTCAGATCACCGATACCTGCATTCTCATCGTCAGACGAAAAGTTCTCCAGGGCATTGACGAGAGTCTTCAGAATGCGGCCCATGCGCTCGACATCCGTAACGATGCCGATGGAAATAAAGCTGGCGCAGACATTGACTGCCTCTGAAGCAAGCTCTGGAGACGAGTCGGCAGCAAAGGCTGGCGTCAGCGCGGAGCTGATTTGTGCCTGGTATTGCTCAAGCAGCATAGCTTCTTCAAAATCAGGGTCAGCCGTTTTGCCAAACATTTTCAAGACGGCACCGATGATTTTTAATCCCCAAATGCGTAGCTCTAGCACGCCAGACGTCGACGCAGAGAATGCCATGCGAACGACTTCTGCAATCTTGTTTTGGAGTGCCGTCTGAGCTGCCGATTCACCGTTCGAGGCAACGTCCTTGGTAACCATGGCGAAGATATCCCCGATGCAAGAGATTGCAAAAGTAGTGACCTGCCAGCGCAGAGGCTCGGCATCAGTCGAGGAACCCGCATCCCTGCCATCCTTTGTTGTTTCAGTCGCGGCGGCGGCGAAACCGGCAACCTCCTCATCGTTCAGGTCAACTGTACCTCCCGATGGCTTCACCACAGTCACTTCGGCCTTCTCTTTTACGCGCGTCAAACGAAGAACCCTCTGGAAGTGGTCCAGCCATTCATTTGTTTCAACGAGACACGTCTGCTGGAGCCAGTTCCTGATAATATTCTTGATGCCGTCATGCTCGGGCGCGGCGTCAAGCAACAGCCAGAGTTTCTCTTCAAACCCAGTCTCAGCATCTCGTAGGACATCGCGTGGGTTTCGTTTCATCATATTGTGTAATCCTTCAACAGCGGCATCTCTTAGCTCGCCGTGCTCAGACGATAGATATCGCTGAAGTAACCGAACATAGTCCGAGTAATGCATTTCCCCGGGCGCATAGAGAGACAGATGTTCCAGGCACATCAGAGCAGCATTCTCGACTTGCTTGTCATCAGATTCTTGGAACTGGCCGACGAGCGTAAAAATCAGTTCTCGCGATTTCTTCGAGTCCTGTAAATCCGGACCGAGCACATTGATCAAGGAATCAATGCATCGTGCGATTGCAGCCGGCGTGGAAAGCTCCATCTCGAGGGTCATCGTAATAGCAGACGGAATCTCTGGGTGATGTGTTTCAGAGACAAACAATTGAGCGAGCATTCCCAAGGTGCTTGGAACGTAGCCGGAGAAGCTCAGGCCCGCGGCATCGGAAGCAAGAGATAGAGCCTCCAGGGCCCAATAGTGCACGATGGGATGAGGGTCGTTGCAGAGAGACATCAGGATACCCAAAATGGTCTTGAGGTGATACCCAGCGGCCATACCACCAACTTTGGTTTGGATGGATCCAAGCGCCATGGCACAGCCCGCTCGTGCACTAGGCTCGCGGTTACCGACAATGGTGTCCACCAAGTACTTGATTTCGTGATTCGTAAATGCATTTCCATAAACGTTGCAGAGTCTGGCTGTAGCAGCGTATCCCAGGCTTCGTACGTACTGGTCTTGGTCAATGACAAAGTCTCGCACAATGTCTTGAAGTAGCTTTTCCACAGCAGTGTTGGTGACATCGCCGGCCGGAGACTTTGTTTCTCTAGTTGCAACCCGCATTGTGGCCAAGATTGCGGTGGCCACATTGACACTGATCGCGGCGTTTCTCGCCAGATCGCGCTGGAGAGAACCAGATGATCCAAAAGTTCGGATCTGCTCCAAAATGCTCTCTTGAACTTTGCCGGGTGTGAGAGGAAACGCGAAAGCAAATAGCTGAATGGCCATGTTGATGACTTCTGTAGCTGGAGGGTCAGGGTTGGCTTCTTTCAGATCCAGGCTGCCAATGTAGAGAGTAGCAGCATCATGTTCTAAGCTGCCGCAAATGGGTGATAGCAGGATGCGGTCAATGGTTTCCTCAGGCGAGTCGGATCGGGGTGCATCCTGAATGGTGGACTCGTGTTGACCAGGCAAGCTACGAACATTGAATCCGTGGACAAGACCAGTAATACCAAAGCCATCATTGTCGCCAACATCCCAGATAGATTCGTAGGTCGCTGCAGCATTGGCGATGGAAGCGCTTAGTGAATTGGCAGAATAGTTGTCGGGATCTGCAAAAAGAGAAATGGCTAGAGTAAGCAGATTAGACTGCAGAAGAGCTTCGCTGCCGCCTGCAGGACTTTGGTTGACCAGCTTGACATAGCATTGGAGGACTCGGCGCTGAACCATTTTCTCCAGATCTTGAAGTTGTATTGCAGGTGTCAGTCGTTGCGAGATATCTTCCGTGGTCTTCTTGCTTGGTAGCGTTTTCAAAAAGGCTGTTGTACTTTGCAGCATAGTAGCAATACGCTTAGACACATCCACAGTCAACAAGCGATTGTTGAACTCGAGGAACGCCAATATCGATCCGAGGGCACATTCTCGTACATGAGTGAGGAAGGAGGCTTCAAGCATACTTCTTGATGTAGTGTTGTCCTTGGCCAGTGGCTTCGGTAGTGCGTTCTTCCATAGCAAAAGCAGCTGTGATAGATGGATTTTCACAAAGTTGGGTCCGAGGGACATGAGACCACCGATCAAGATCCAGGCGACTTGGATCTGGGTACTCGAGACTCGAAGCTCAGTTTGGCCCGAGGATTTTAGCAGATTCGTCGCCATGGTTAGAACACGACTGTTGATGTCCAGCGAACCGTGGAGCGGTCGCAACGGGCTAGAACTGAGGGTCGCGGCCAACCCATGCGCCAAGCCGATGCATCGCCTTTGCGAATTTCTGCCGCCAGCGAGAAGGGACAGCTCTCGGCTCAGGCTATTCATGCAGACGGACAGGCATGGCAACAGTTGTTGGGGACACGCTACAGCAAAGACCTTCATGCACTGTGACGCAAACACTTGAACAGAGTAACTGGGGTGCTGGAAAACTTGCAGTAGGCCATCGCGGCACGACTCAGCAAACTTATTTGTGGCAGACCCCAAGGACTGGATCAAAGCTGCAACGGCGCGTAGTGCTGTGATGAGGGTCTGCTTGGATGGCTCAGGACGTTCGGGTAGAGCAGCGGGGTAGTTTTTTAGGATGTTGTTGATCACGACCTCTGCAATCTTGACCTGGCCCGATTCTCCTAAAATCTTATTGCCAATGACGTCGTGGAGGAGGGTATCAATGATTCTGCGGGAAATCAAGAGGCGATAGCGATTGTTGGCAACGCTCGTATTGCCCAGGATATCTGTAGTGAGCGTATCGACGATGAGTAGATAGTTTGGTTCGATAACGTTTTCGCCAAGCCGGCGGAACAGCTTGCCAAAGCACACGCCTATGGCGGCTCGTGCGCGATTGGATGTCGTAGGCTTCACGTACTGAGAGGCTAGCTGTCGGAGGATGTCGCCAAGTGAGAGGGCAAGATTTTCCTTGCGCTTCGCTCCCGGAGCAGGACTAGCGGTACGAGAGGGAATGTCATCGTCGTCGCCGGCAATGCCTGGAAGTGTAGATTGACGCTTCAGCTTGGGATTCACCTTTTTGCTTTTGGCGGGTTTGGCAGACGCGGCTTCAGAGTAGCCTTGTGCATAAGCCTCGGCGAGGCAACTCGCAGCGGCGTGTCGAACTTGAGCGATGGACGAATCAAAAGCTTTGAACATGGCAGTCTCGAGCTTGTCGAAGTCGGATGAGTTTCTAAAGTATACAGTGTGCTTCAAAAGAGTCTTAAGACACTGCGAAGCTGCAACAACAACCAAAGAGCCCTTGTCGCTGGAGGCATAGTTTCTGCCCTGCTTCCAAATGTCGCGTGCAATGCTCTCATCCATGGAACCTTCGACAATGCCGATAATCTTGGCCAGAGCAGTAAAGATGGCAGCACGAAGGCCCGCATTACTGGAAGACGATTTGAGGAGCTTAACCAGCGCCGTGCAGCAGAGCTGGTGTAGCCCAATTGCGCTATCTCCGGCGGCAGCATACACATCGCCTAGGCAGACGACGGCCGCATGCTTTGCACGGGTCTCCGTATCGGTTTTCGACTTGGCGCCAGAAATGACGCCCGCCAGGTCATTGATCGTCTCGAAGAGAAGCTTGCGGTCGCCATGGGTGAAGACGTGGGCGAGGCATAGCCCCAGGTTGTTGCGGATCACCCTTGACGGCTGAGGGGCAGCGAGGTTGATGATGCGGAAGATTTCCTTCTTGAGGTAGAACTGCTGCGCCGTGCAGTCGTCGGCCTCGAGTTTGCGGACATATTTCGTTAAATCGGTAACAAAGGTGAGGAGAAACAGCTCCTGCTGCTCAGCCGGCAGGGACTGGAGCTTCGGAAGGTCGAGCTGCGGGTTGTCGCTCTTCTTCCCGTCGGCGGGCGGTGGTGCTGGTGGCGGCGTGGGCTGCGATTCGGCGGTCGGAGGTGGAGCTTCGGGCTCCTCGTTGGATGACATGGTCTGCTGCTACTTTAGACCATTGAGAAGACTGAGGCCGTGTGCAGTGGGCTGTTTTGTTGCCCAGAGTGGCGTCCAAGTTGTCGTGTGCAGTTTGCAGAGACTCAAAAGTCCAGATGAGATGCTGTGGACAACAGGGGCAGCGACAGCCACTTGCAGTGACGAGCAGCCCACTGGAGCTTCGGTGGGTTCGCTCCCTTTTCGGGGCGGCACTTTGGGCAGCGGGGCGACCTTGAAGCTCAGGGGAACATCTTTAACCCGTCTCGCATCTGCCATCACGGAACTCACATGTTGCATCATTTACACCTTGCTAAGGAGAAATCACTGGGCTTTCCGAACACCGTTGGCTCTGAATGGCAGCGATGATGCTTCCAAAGCGCTTTGCTGGTGTGCTGGCACAACTTGTAGCACGCCCAGTCGCTACCCCTCGGGTAAGGAAGTGTCCTGCGTGCAGACAGCATCTGAGCACGACGAGGCCCAGAGAAGCTGGCCATAACAAGTGGTCTAAGACGAAGCATATTAAAGCGGTGACGGACAAGAAGAAGATGGTTGAACGCACAGCCTTTACAAAACTTATTACCATGTACTCGAGAAGTATGTAGATTCTATCCTACTGGCGTGCGGCATGCACTAACACTACTGTAGTGTATGGAGACGATATTCAGTTTAACCCAGCACTTGCCAATGCGATTGCAGCTGCCAATAAAGGTAAATCATAAAAAGAATGCCCATGCAAAGCATTTTTTTTTTTTAACAAACTCATCAGCCAGCATCCCAAAGGCACTAATAGAAGGTGCCATCGCAAGTGGGCAGGGCAGATCGGCTTCTGGGGCAAAGCTAGAGCCCATGACCTTGGAGTTTCTTGTACCGCCTGAAATTGCTCTGATTGTCGATATCGAAACGGACAACAAGCAGCGCACGCTCCAGGATCTGAAGCTCGCCGTGAAAAAAGCCGGAGGAATCACAGGCTCGACAGCATTCAACTTTGCGCGCCGCGGCCGTGCCGTGTTCAAGCCCAAGGATGGCGGCGCTGCGCTCTCTGATCTCCTAGACGAGGCAATCGAGCACGATGGCGCGCAGGATGTAGAAGGAAACGCCGAGGGCGGATACGTGCTGTGGACGGAGCCGTCGGTGCTCATGGCCATCACCAAGGCCTTTGCCTCCAAATTTGACCTCGAGCTATCCGCGGCCGACATTGTCTGGGCGCCGAACGCGGACACAATGGTGAAACTAGATTCCGACGAGTCCGCGGTCACACTCTCCTCTCTTCTGACAACTTTGAAGGAACACTCGGAAGTCAAGGCCATATTCACAAACACCAAGCAAGGACGCGCCACAGAAGCTGCGTGGGAGGCCGTAGAAAGGCATCTTGATGTTTGATGTCCTGCAGAACGCAAGCCAGCTATTGTGAAATACTGTACAATATTGTGATATTATGGGAAATTTGCAAAAAACCTTTTGTTTATTTCATTCTCCTGTATCTTTACGTAAAGAGTCACAGAAGGTGCCGCGAATCCGGCGCCGTTGCCGTTGTTATTATGTTGAAGCTATGTTTAGAACAGAATAGGACCCATTGTTGAGAAATTAGTGCTTGAAGGCCTGTGCCAGAGCTTTACCTTATAGAGTGATGTCCTGAGCGCCGCCGGATGCTCGACAGCTGTTGCTCCATGCATGATTGCACGTTTATGTCGAGAGAAAATAAAAAAAGAATTATGCTAGAGCAGCCACGCACAATGCTACATTTGTACCAAAATAAAAAGCAAAAAGACACTTACTTGAGTTGTGAATTGCTTCATTTGACTGGCAACAAATGAATTTAGTTACCTGGACAACCTTGACTTAGTACTGTGTGTTGTGTCAGTAGGGAACTATACTGCCGTAGAATAACTTCGTTTTCCTGACTAACATATCTCATCTGCATTGCTTTTAGTGTACCGTTCGAACAGTTCGACAACCCCCGGTTTGCGGAATGCCTTTGCCCTACTCATTGGCGTCTGTCCATCTTCTACGGGCCGGCAGGTATCTGCACCAGCTTCCAGCAGAGTCTTGGCGACTCCTGTGGTAATGTTGCCAGATGAAGCGTAGTAGAGCGCCGAGTGGCCCCGCGCGTCCCATGCCTCAACGTCAACAGTCGGCCACAGCGTCAGGACGCGCACCACCTCCAACGAACTGGCCTTGACTGCGTGGTGGAGGAGCATTGATCCTCCGCGCAATCTGTAGTTTGGGTCTGTTCCTTGCTCCAGAAGCTCCTGTACTGTCTTGCCATCATTATCTTCAACCGCCTGGTAGAGCGCCAGTGTCTGCCATGCCTCCGTTGGAATGGCCCTCTTCAGTCGATCCTGCACGAACCCCAGTAATTCTTCGTCGCCGCTGCCGGCTGCGAGCTTCAGCGCAGCGTCAGATACCGGGACGGCATCTCCTCTTATTTTCACAAACAGTTCTATCAACCTCAGTGCCCCCATCTTCCTCCCAATAGCAAACTCTACTACTTGCTCCGTGAGTTCAGCTTCTCCATCGCGCCAACAGAGCAGCCATTTCATTGTTTCTTCATCGAAATCGCAATTCCTCGCGCCAACTTTCAACATTTCTTCTGTAACATAGAAGCTCTCTCCCATGTGACGAGCCAACAGTTCGAAAATCTTGTGCTGCCTTGGTCCAATCCCCAGAGTCTTGATCTTCAGATGCCCTTCCACTCGGTCAATTGTAGACAAACGAACAAAAAGGCTGTCGTCTAGAAACATTGACCCCGACTTCAATGTGATGGCGACTTCATTTTCGCCATTGGACTCAAACACTCTCAAAAAAAGACCGCCCCTCTCTGTTAGAGACCCGACTGCCCCTGCCCCGTTTGCCATAACTGATTCATCGCTCCTGTAATCTCTCGGTCTCAGCTCTACCAATATCGCAAACTTGTGACCATCCAATCGCTCTCGGTTGAGATTCTCCAATGCAAATTCAACGCAGGCCCAATGCCCATGCATCAGAGCCCACCTCCATGGCTCTTGTCCATCAAATCTCACGTTCCAGTTTGCACCTTCCCTAATGAGAAGTTCCACGGTTTCTTCGTGATCGCTTGATAGAGCACAGTACAATGGAGTAATGCCGCTCTGTGCAGCTTCATTTACCATACCAGTCTTCGCCCCTTGAAGTAGAAATTTTATAGTTTCATTTTGACCCTCTTCTGCGGCAAAGTGAAGCGGACTGCGTCCATCTTCGTCTTTTGTATAGATGCTCACTCTGCGATCCTTCATCAATACCTCAATTGCCGCGACGGAGCCTCCAGATGCGGCGTGTGATAGAGGAGTTCGCCCAGACAGGTCCTTTGAGATTGGCAGGGCCTGATGGCTCAGCAATATTTTTATTATGTCGGTGTGCCCCTGTTCGGCAGCATAGCTCAGCGCGGTTCGGCCCAAACGATCGTGTGCATCAACATCGTGGCCCATTTCCAGGGTCGCCTTGACAACTTCTTGCCAGCCCTGTTGAGCTGCCCACGAAAGCACGGTACGGCCGCCCGCTCCCGCATCCAAACGCTCCACGCCTTTCTGGCTGAGTAGCCAGAGCGTTTGAACTCGGTCTTCGCCCGATATGGCGTCGATAATTTGCTGAGGCGGAGGTATATAATCACACATTTGTTTCATAGACAGCTCTAGGTATCGATCCATAACCTCGGAAGCCTCTACAAGAAGATCCGGCAGAGTTGCCCTTGTCTTTTGTATCCAATCGAGCCCATTACGCGCGAATGACTGCAACTTCTGTGTCGAAGAGTACATGTGCGGTCGGTATAGCTCCCCCAGCTCCAACATGATTGTGGCTAAGCTTGTATTTTCAGGGTGGTCCAGAGGGTCGTTTGTCATTTGGAGTGTAGTGTTCCAGGCCCATTGCAGAATTCTCTCTGCTTTTTCATATTCGTCCCCCCTTCTATAGTTCTCGGCAGTATTGATAATATGTGGCAGCTCTTCTTCGGCCAGCTGCAATTTGCCTCGGTTCCGAAGAGCTGAAACGATGATCGGATAAGCATCCTGCCTTGAACCAAGCCCGCTGCTTTCAAAGCAGTCGACAAGTTTGGATATCACATCATTCTGAAGAAAAAGACCCTCCCTTCCAAAGGAAATGCTCAATTTGCCCCCAACAGACTCAAGGGCTTCTGCGACACCACAAATGAATGAATGATAAACCTCGTGGGCGCAAAGGGTAGTGAGCGAGTGACGTATGCGAGTAGTCAAGGCAGATACTCCCGGACCGTTTGTGCTGTCTGGTTGTCTCAGAGCTTGCAACCCAGAAAATCGCAAAAGCTCGATGCCATCTCTCGTTTTGTCACATGGCCAGAAAATTGGATAGAGAGCACCTTCGGAGAGCTCCGACCATAGAGTAGCTGGGCTTCTGTGCATAGTTCGAGGCACTAACCCAAACTTCCTGTGTGACGTCAATACTGGAAAATCTTCCATCCAGAATTTCATTTCCGCCTCTATTTGTAGGAGACGCTCGGCATGCTCATCCACTGCCCAGATACGCTCAGCACATACTTCTGCGGCAGCTGAAACGATGTTTTCAAAACTGTCTGTTGTTTCTGTCAATGGATCAGATATCATTGACCACGCCGATAGGCCAATGACGGCCTCCAAGAAATTTTGTTCGATACGCCACGCGGAGAACTTATTCCCGTTTACTAGTGATCGTTCTAAAGACAGGTGTACCCAAGATTCTCGTGGTTGGTCGCCTGATCCCGGGCACCATGAGAGGTTGCTGGTCGACCAAGTAAAAGTTTGAGCCCGTTCCCAGGTCTTCTTTAGACTGGCGCGGGAAAATAGGACATGCGCACTTGCTTCAATAGCGCTCTTCAACTGAATCGCCGGAGATCGGCTTTTTACTAGCTCGTCGCCCCACGCATTCGACACTCCTGGTGATGGCAGCCGTGGTTTGCTCGTCAATTCTGCAAGTCGTGCACGACAGTAAAACAGCCGGACACCATGATGTGGGAGGAAGGAATCGTCCGGGCACTCATTCTGCTTCAACCACTCAACGTGTTTCGCTTTTACTTCCTCCTCGACCTTTGATGGTGCGGTCGAGGATAGCCCCGAATAGGTGATGGCACAAGCGGACTTCACGCCGCCGGCGCAAGACTCCGTCAGAAGAATTGATCCTCCGCCACTGCTTGATGGCACACTAGTCTCAGTAGTAGTCGTACTTGTGGATGTATTGTAATAAAAGGGTGTCGAAAGTCCATTTCCGCCATTGTTTCTGCTCCTTTCCATTTGCAGGACTAGCCAATCGAGCTCATAACCCTGCGCCTCGTCCGGACGATTGTACAGCAAGTTTTGCCCTCTTTTGAGCCGTTGTGTACGTAGCATCGAGCGTATGAGACTCATCGCCAAGATAGCACCAAGTTGGAACACGGAAACAGCCGAGTGCTGGGCACGCAGACTGACAAACTGCAAAATGAAGCCTACCATGGTCACGGCAACACTAACAGTTGTTGTTTTCGGATGGTCAGATTGCTGGGGGTCTTTCCATGATGTAATGTATTCCCTGCTGGGAAGTATCGCATCTTGAAACGAAAACGAATCAAGCGTCTGGTCCCCGACAACTTGATTTCCTGGCTGTACAACGTGCAGGGATGAGGGAGATTGTTTGCGTGTTTCCCTTTTGCGAAAAACCCGTTCTTTGGAGCTGACATCAATCAAGTGCGCACACCACCACATGCCAGAACATTGCAGCAGAGTTCCAAAGACCATCATCGGAAAAGCCCAAGGCGGAGCCTGAGTGTCATTCTTCTTCCAGCGCCACTTGTACGTTGCTAGAGCGCCAAACCACAAGACCGAGGCCTGGAGTACAAGTCCAGCAAATGCGGCCAGCCAATTGACGAGTTTGGGGTGCTTCTTTATTCCGTAATTGAGAGACAAATTGGGGTTGGGAGCAAACTTCATGGTGCGATCGCTTCCATTCTCAGCGTCTCCCCCCACAGCTGCGCCGTTTTCGGTCCACCCAGCGTCTCGTGCGACAGAGCTGCCAATATATTCTTGGAACGTGTAAATGCCACACTTTGCCGCTACATCGTCTTTGGCTCCGTCATGGCTGCCCAGCTTCTCGTAAAAGCTGGCGCCCCTAGGTTCATGGACCAGTTCCGCAATCTTGGGCCGCCCAAACACGCGCACAACAGCACCATTATGGTAGAGCTCACAGACGTCACGGCTGGTGGAGGAGCACAGTTCCGCCTCGGCGACGCCGCCTCCTTCCTGGGCGCGACCGATGAAAGCGCGCAGGGACGGGCCGCCGCAGACGCGAATGGCGGAGACGACAGCCGTGAGGATGCCCAAGGGCACCATGGCGAATATAAAGGTATCGAGCCTGGTGGTGGATTCGCTCAGGAATTGCTTGGTGACTTGTTCGCCAAAGAGGGCAAGGATGGGCGCGAGGTCAGAGGCGAGGTTGTTGGAGAAGTCGTCCCACCACTCTGCGTGGGCGAGCGCCACGAGGCACGGGAGAAGGCAATGAGGACGCATGATAACGACGGTCTCGCAAGATGCTCATTATGATGCGATGAGGTGAGGACTTTGTTGCAAAAGTCATGGCATACCCCCTGTCAATGGAGGCAGGCTAAACCTGCAGGTCCATTTTGCGCTGCATGATAGGATTGGGCGCGTAGCCCCGGTCATTGGAGGCCGAGCTGAGCCTGCAGGTCCATTTTACGCGCCGTGGTGAAATTCGGTGAGCAAAGAGGGACGAGGAACGCACGTCGATCGTCGCGGATAAATGCGCACTCATAAATGAATCGGGACAATTGTGAGGCAGTTGTTGAAGTGCGAGCAGTTGCCTCTCACTTGCTCGAATGAGTGGCGCAGCGGATACAATAAGAGGCGGGCTCGAAGAACGCAACATACCTTACACTTTTGTCGGTTGAATCTGCTCATTGCCCGTTCGCAAACTCTACATTTACTGCTTACGACACGGAGGGGCAGCCAGTATCGAGCTGCTTAGATAAAAACCCAAGGGCAGATATGGGTGGAACACAAGTCCGAAATTGAGCACCTTGTCAACTGTAGGGCGAGACCAAACAGAAAGGTTGTGACAACTATCCTCTGAAAGAAACTATAAATCCCTCTGGGCCCTCCTGTCCAGTGTTTTCTTGCACCCGCAGCTCCAGGCGGCGTGGCTAATCAGGCTGATCACACCTCGAGAGGTACCACATAGTAAACGCAACAGCAGCTTTGCCCCAGGAGCACAATGTCGAATACAAGATCGTGACCGCTACCGCTGTCTTAGTAGTTGAGGCAGCTTAAACAGCCCAGGCACTGGGATCTGAACTCCAGCGCTTTAAATCTGCGCATAGGGTGTCGATAATTTATAGCCTATGTAGTTCGCTGCTCATAGCGACATGGAAGGAGAGTCGATCAGTTGATTTGACGCCAGGTCCTGGCACAACAGCTATCAAGTATCATGATGGCCAAGCTCATTTTCGAGCGTTATCGTCGTCTTCCTCGACAGGGGCGCTTGTTGCTCATCTCTCGTCTTTCAGCTCGGAGTCAGTAGCCGGATCAAGGCTTATTTCGGCGGCATCACCATAGGAAGATTTGAAAAATGCTGTTCTTAGTCTGTTTATTATTCGCGGGCGCGGGCCGACAGCCGACGGTCCTCAATTCGGTAGCCAAAGATCGTGCTACTGCTTGTCCGTATCACACTTGGTAGGCCAAGAGAAGATGTCCCCATTAGGTGCTCAGCTGGACGAGCTCAAAAAGAAACATCTGCATGTTTGCACCGGTTCAAGGGGGTCGCGGCAGCAGCGCAGGGAGGATGCGATTGTTTTCAGAGAATATACAGCTGTAATTTTTGTTTTGTCTCCCTCTTCCATCGTACAAGTTGTTACAGTCTACGCACGCAGGGCTCATAATCTGGCCAGCAACTATGATACATTTTCTTCATCAATATGGGATCAAGAATCATTTCCACTGCGGCCCCCTCCCTCGCCTCTGGCGCGCTGCTCCTCCTCGAAGCGAGCCTGCTTGAAACGTTGTCGGGCAAGCATGCGGTCGTATTCAATCTTGAGCTCTTCGCGGTCGCGCGGCAGCTTGTTGCACTCTTCGGGTCGCGGCCAAAATTCGGGGACGGAGAAGCGGTTGTCAAGATTCGTGCCAAAGTAGTACATGATGCCAATCGGAAACATGACATACACGCCGAACTGGTGGTTTTGTCCAGGTCAGTGCTGATGAGCCAAGGGGCCGCGAGAGGCGGCGCAAGAGCTCAGTTCTTACCTTAAACACCTCCAAATTTAGACCAGCCATCTTGACGTATGAGCACTCGAGGTTTCTGGTGTAGTCGCCGGGGTAAGGTACTCGAGGTCGTGGGGATATTATTGCGCCAGAATGATGTCGAGCGGAAATGGCAGATCTCTTTCACGCCACTTCCGGAGCACTAAAATCAGAAGCCGCCCCGGAGCCAAGGGTCCACACAGCCAATACCATTCAACTGAATCAAATTCTCACAGGGGCGAAATCACTTGGTTTAATTTTAATGACTGAGAGCGCATTAAATAAATTAACAGGCTAATTCCCCTCCGGTTTGGGGGAGTCAAGGTCTATATCGTAATTCGTAAGGCAGGCCAGCTGCCTCGGGTCTTGCATGCAAGTCTTGTTGGAGCAGTGGTCCGGCATGACGCGCGCTACTAACGCTCTACAAGCTCCGTCCATGCATGGTAATATTTACAGATGGGCTGTTACATAGGCGTTTGTGCGACGCCATCACCGGCCACGTCCACTAGACTTGCGTCGGGGGCAGTCAGAAGCCATGTGACCAGGCTGGTGGCAGTTATAGCAGGTCATGGACTTGTTGCTGGGCGAGTTGCCGCTAGCCCCCGAGATGGACGTGATGTTGTTTAGTCGCACCTCTTTTTTCCTACGCTTATCGCGCAGTTCTTTAGCTTTCATCTCTGTGGCACTCGCGCGTGTGCGCGACTTGGAGCGCGATCTACTTTGGTCTCGCTGTGAGCCGCGTTCTTTGCGCTTTTTGGGATTCGAGTCCTCGCTATCGTCCGAGTCTTGTTCAGACTCGTCGCCAGATTCGTCGCCCCTTGGTTTTTGCGAGTCCTGGGCCTCTCGTTAGCAAGTGTTTAGCACAAAACCAGCTCGTTTGTTCTGGCATACCTCGCTCTTCGACTTGGGCTTATGTGTTGATGTGCGCCCGTGCGCTGCGACGTCTTCCCCGTCACCGCTGTCGTTTTCAGAGTCTATGTCACCATAGCCAACGTAGACAATCTTTCGTGGGGCCTTGGAAGCTTTTGTGATGGCTGGGTTCTCAAGTTTTGTGTTCAGCACCCAGTGTGTATCGCCAGTCGCATGCTGTAGAAGCGCCGCTTTGCGCGTAGCTTCCTGGGCTTGCATGGCGGCATCTACAGACACCTGGTCAAAGTCCATGCTGAGTCTACCTGCGGGCGATCCATGGTCAAGTTTTCTCTTCTTTGCAGAGCCCGTTTCCGACTCTGGAGAGGCTGCGGCAGAATTTGATGCGATTGCTCTTTGCATGAATTTCATCGTCAACAGCCTCGACGAAACTCCCTTTGGGGTTTCGGGCGCCATGGTTGCGGGAGGAGCCTCGGCAGCTCGCGTTGCGCAAGATTCGAATTCAAGAAGGAAAAAATGCGATAGAGCCTTTCGGTAGTGTATGTCGGGGAGCAGAATTGTTTTCGATTTTCCGGCTCAAATACTCGACTTCTTGCTTGTCTGTGGAAGATTGGCTGGCATCCTCGGACTTTTTTCTGGAGCTCTCTGGTAGCGGCGCGCCACGGAAATAGCTTTTTCCGCGATCTCTAATCCACTCACTCTAGTTCGTCAACCTGCTCTCGCCAGTGGAATCCAAAGCGAATCCGAGCTGGCAATCCAACGATCGGGCTCAATTGTGTCCTCGCTTCGTATCCAATCTTCACAACTATGGCCACGCCACAATTGAGAGCCCTTGGTGGCCTCGCGCGCAGCATGCGCGTCTCTCGCCGCGCCTTCAGCGTTTCCGCCCGCCAGCTCGAATCGACTGTCCCGACGACACGAGACGAGTTCAAGACGCCTACGAAGACCGGTGACTCCGCGCCCGTCGAAATCGGCCAGGCTCCCAACCGTGTGGAAGTCTGGTCCCGAAATCAGAAGCCGCGAGCCACTGCTATGACCGGCCCTCGATTCGAGCAGACCGACTTCGAAGTTCAGGTACGGTGCCTAGCGTGTTTACCCTTGACGGGATAGCTGGTCGGCAAAGCCTTGGGACTGAGAGACTAATTCCGATGCGCAGCCTCAACCTCTCTCTGCTATGGAGATGGTTCACAAGCAGCCTGTCCGATGGACGCACGACCGCGTTGTTGTCTGCGATGGCGGCGGCAGCGCCGCCCACGGTCACCCCAGGATTTTCATCAACACCGACAAGGCCGAGATTTCTACCTGCAACTACTGCGGCACACCTTTCGTGCGTGAAAAAATAAAGTCGAAAATTGGAGATGATGAGCTGACAATGCGCAGGCCAACGAGCACCACCGTAAGCACCTCGAAGCACTCCCCCAGACGTCCTACCCTTTGTCATAAACCACGCGCCGCATTGTTTTTAGAGGGGCGAGGAGTATGTTGATTAGCAAGACAAGAAATGCTTTGAGAGTTCTGTACCAGCTATTACACTAAGACCTAAATCCATTACATTTGTACATAATCGAATTGATTGCCCTGTAATGAACGTGAGGCTATAACCATCGTCGATCTTGTCTAATGTCCGCAGTAGCTTGGAAGGACACTTAACGTGCCAGTAATAACAGAATAGCCCAAATACTCTTGACTACTTACTACTTATCCCATTCTCGTTCCTGGGGAGTTTTGTTGCTCTTGCACCTGATTCTGCAAACTCTTTCCTCCAGGGTGGATATATCTTTCAAATAGAAGCAAACTTCCAGTCAACACTTTTTACGGCATATCACATTCCTCGCCAGAATTTGTTCAACAAAGTCGCGCCAAATGCCTGTGTGGCTGCATCTACCCTACCTCTGCGGTTCTGGCGAGGCACAGTCGCATAGGTAGGTGGCCCGACGGGGCCCACCAAAGCATTGCCACAGTAAGACGCAGAAGGTAGCCGTCTTGGTCTAGATTGGTGGTTTCCTGCTACTTCACACTGATAATTGCACAAATTCCTACAGGTCATCGGACTTAACTCGCCCTAGAAACCGCAGTCATCGTGAGAAGGACACGCTCAGAAGACAGGCGGTGCATTTTTAACCTCCCAACTGTCGCGTGTAACGGATGCCCCTCAAATTCGCCGAGCCATCGTTCACGAGGTAGAAGAATCCTTCCAACGCATGATAGGAGAGGTGTCACAGCGTCTGCAAAGCCCATCTCAAAATCGAACTGGCGTTGCTCACATTTTGCCCATTTCATAGCAGGCAAGCTGGCCTGCGAAAGCTTCTATGATGCCACAATCTACTAGCCATTCATACTCGCTCTCAACAACATTGCTTCTCGTCCTCGTGTTGACACTAGGACTGTTTCCTAATCTCTTCCATTCTATCTGGACGCTCCCTTTGTCGCTCCTACCGTTTGCCCGTACCCGCACCGGCACAGAAGGCGCCAGCATCTTGTCGTGGACCCAGAAGGAATTCAAACTACCCGCCCAGGCGCGCGGCTCCTATCTCATTACTGACGAGGTACTGAGATCAGTGCCCGAGATCAGGAAATATAAATCTGGCCTGCTCAGCCTCTTTATCAAACACACCAGCTGTGCGCTGAGCCTGAACGAAAATTGTAAGCGCCGAGCGCCGGTGGCCGATTCCCCAGTTCACATGGTATCATCGTGTTGACGAGCTTTCTTTATCCACAGTTGATAAAGATGTCAGGACTGACATGAGTAATGCTCTTGACCGCATCGTGCCTGCAGCTGACACGAAGGACGAGAGTCTCTACAAGCACAAGTAAGTGCTGCATCTTCTTCATGTACATATTTTTCTAATCGCCAGTAGTGCTGAGGGCTCGGATGACATGCCGGTAAGTTAATTTATTACTGGAGCCGCAACATCAGCAGACTCATTACCGTGATGTAGGCCCATATCAAATCTGCTCTCGTAGGAGCCAGTGTCACTATCCCCATCAAGGACGGTAAGCTAGTAGGTTACCACCGCAACTGAACAACTGCAGTAAAGTTGTGATACTGACTATTGAAAGCAAACCGGACAATGGCAAGGAATCTGGTTTTTGGAATTCCGCGCGTCTAAGCACGAACGTGATGTGATTGCCACCATCCAAGGCGAGAAGGCATGAAGGGCTTGCGATACTTTTTCAGCACGCCTGCGCGACAATTTGATGGAAAATGTTTATAGATGCGGCTTCAAATATGATAAACTGAAGAAATTTTTGTTTCCACCTCATCAACCACGGCTGTACTGTTGCAAATAAATCGACAAACCGCACACGGGCCGGCTTGCCTTGGAAATGACTAAAAATGAGTAACCCATACGCCCAACACCGTCGCCAATGAATTGAAAGGCATTAGTTAATTCCGTTCTCCTCCTTTATCTCCTTCATGTCTGTGTCGTCGCCGACGAGTACCTTTGTCTTGGGGCGCTCTTCTCCAGCCTTAGAACCGTCGCCGGGCGTCACCTTGACAACCTTGCCGTCCTCGTCAACGAATTCAAAGTTATAACGGCTCAAGATATGCGGGATCGCAGAAAGTTGAGGCCCGTATCGGCCGCTGTTTTCGTAAAGCTCGAACAGAGGCACGGCGAGCAGTTTCATGTTCTTGGGGACGCTGAGCACTTCTGTGTAGATTGTTAGCAAACGCGAGACTGGAGTCGACCATAGCATACGGATCCAGACGTACTGTTCTTGGGCAGGTGAATGAGGTAGATCTTTTTGCACTCCTTGGGGCGAGTGACGTGTGCAGGCACAAAAGGGTACATGAAGGTCTCAAAGTTGGGCCGCCACCATTGCGACAGACACTCGCCAATCTCCCACTCCCCGTCCTTCTCGTCCTCTCCGAGGCGGCCAACAGGTGCTAGGCGCTCGTCGAGACGCGCCTTGAATCCGTCAATCTCGTCGTGTTCTGGCCGCAGATAGTCGCCGGGAAGCTTGAAAAAAGCGTTTGCGATCTGCAGCATCAGAATGTGTGGCTGGTTGTGCTCGTGGCACACCAGAATACCCTCGCACGTGCGGCGCATGCCATGCTCGGCATAGTGCTCCTCAAGGCGCTTTAATCGTGCAATCACGGAAGGATCTTCTTCGGGCTGTGTCTCCTTGACGCCAAACGTGTAGTTCGAGAACGGGTAGACCCTCACCTTGGGCGGCTGGTTCGCGTTGAAATCGAGGGGCAGAACGGGGGGATTGCCCGACTGCAGGGTGTCCGCCGGTATCGTCGACATGGCTGGCAGATGAACTAAAGGTGTTCAAATAATATGCTGTCAGAATGTAATGCAGATTCCTCCCAAGATCTGCCGAGCTGCAGCTGTAAAAAGATGGTGCTGCTGTTGGAGGTACAAGAAAGTGGTAGCGGCTGGGCAGCAGGGCGCGCCAGCGCAAGCTCTGCTCCCAAAGTGGTAAGCGGTGGGTCACTGGTTAACAGTTTGTGCAACGAGGAGCGGAAGCTGTCATGGTCAAAGTTGGAGGCAATAGTGGTAAGGGAAAATGCAGCTAAATAGCTTCTTCCAGACTTGAAGCCAACGTGAATTGAACACGATTTCTATTTATGCTGTTGGAGGCATATTCTCACGATAGTTTCGACGCTGTACTAGGTGGTGCTTGGAGATGTTTGGAGATGGTTACCGCTCGCCTCATCGCGAAACACGATAACACTGAAATAGTAGTTCCTCGTCGAGCTACTACGATTGTGTAAGTCTCAGATTTGAAAGTGTGATTCACGTGATGAACAGTGTATCAGCTTGGCAGCTGTCAATGGGCTACACCAGGGCGAAAAACAGCGTCACTTCGGGCCAGCTATTGAAAGCCACAGATTTACTAATGCTTGCCGTACTACCTAATCTGTTCTGTTTCACGGTTACCGCAGATGTCAGTGCAATCGTGGGCTGCAACATACCCCAACACGGCCCAAGTCAGGCCGTATTGACCGCCACCTGGGCAACTATGACCCCTCCTCCTGGGGCTGTAAGAGAATAGTGAGCATGAGACAATAGTGACGTGCCAAGTAGCGCAAACTGGTTTAACTGAGCAAGTCGCCAAGATCAGCAGCCAATTGAATAGGAGAACTCATGACCCCGGAAAAATAGAGCCCAGAAAGATGGAAAATGCAAGCATATACCTCCGCCTTGGCAGGCCCTGGCGATCCACGTGACGCTGTGGGATAGCCAGCCAGCATTGGCAAATCGCAAAATAGCAGCCACCCGTAATCAAGAATCCACGACAGTGGAATCGCTTGCATGCATTGTCCAACTCGTACCTCCAGTTCAAGGCGATCCTGCCCCAGCCTTGAATGCATCTGCCTGGCACTGCCCTGCGTCATGCCCCCGCTGGAAACGCGCATAGCCATTCATCCGTTTAGTGTAGCCCGTCTTGCCCGTTAACAGCCATGGACGCGGCCAGCCTGCACGACGGTCTCCGCACCAAGCTCAACCATCTCGAGGCCAAGCTGGAGCTGTACCGCCAGGACTTGTTGAGCGAGTTTCACCAACACTATCACGAGCTGACGCACAACGCATCTCCGTCTGCCGTGGCCAACATTCAAGACAGCCTTTCAAGCATTTTTTACGATTATAAGGGACTTCGTCCGTGCCTCCCACAGCATCCGCCCACGCCGGCAGCTCCAGCACCAGCGTCTCAGTCCGCTGGCGCGCCAGCTGAGTCACCTCCGCCACAAGTCAACGATAGCCCCGAGACGGCGACCACACCCCAAACTCTATTGCTAGCGCCGCTGCCTGCCGACTCCGGTAACTCAGACGCTCCTGGCAGCCCACGCGACCGTGATCACGAGCTGCAGGGTCTTTTCACGCCGAGCTATCTACCGCTCCTAGTAGCTTCTCCCATACCTGCGCACGACACACCTATTTCACCCACAGACACAATCGGGACTGCTGTTACCACCTCGCAGCAATCCTCTGTCGCGGCCGACAGCCCAAAAAGCGCCGAGACCGGGCGGTTGCCTGCGACTGAGAGCAGCATCGACAACAGCACGCCAAACACCAGCATGGGCCATCCTGCCGAGGAAGACCGGTTTCCCGGTCGGTTAACGACAGCATCCCGGCGTCGGCCGAGCGAAAGTGAGGCGGCTGAAGCTGCGACGGCCGACGACGGAAATTCGTCAGCGTCATCTGACAAGGGCGACAACAAGGCTCCCCGTAGTGCCCTGCGACGCTCCTCCAGCATATATAAATCGCCCCAGAGCCCTAGGCGTGTCCGGTTCGAATTTATGGGTGCTGAATTTCTGCCCACTGCGTCTCCGCAGCCCAGCGATACCATGATGCCAAGGTCATCATCACCGATGTGGGAGGGCGAAAACGTCACAGTGGACTCGGTCCTAGGAGACGATGATTCCGATGACGACCTCGGGCCGCCGCCCAAGAAGATTTCTTCGTCCGATGCTCTCCGCGCCCTGTCAAGAGAACCTCTGGAAGAGGGCACTGTATGGACTGTGGTGAATCCCGACTCGGACAACGCCGTCACGCATAAGATGCAGCAAGTAGACTTGGACAAGTCGCCAGCGAAACCGGCGACTGGATTGCAGCAGATTCAACAACAGCCCAGCAACAATCGGCAGGCAGTAGATGATGACGCCTTGGACATGAAGAAGATGAGAGCTGCAACACCTGCACCCGTCAGCAAACCATCAGCCAGCACAAGCAAGGCAACGCCAAAAAATAAAACGTCTCTCAATGATTCAGATATCCGCGACGATGACGACGACATGTTTCAGTTCGAAGACGAAGGTGGCAAGACCGCGTCACAACAACGACCACCCGCGTCCGAGGTTGAAGACGAGCCGAGCGATGATGAAAACGACAGGACAACGTCCGCTTCCGATAAAGGGCTCAGCTCATTGCGCTCGCCAACCACCGTCCCTCCAGCCTCTGTGCCGGCAGCCAAGCCAGAGCCTGCAGAGCCTACCACGCCCACCACAACACGCTTCCACGTCGGTTCAGTAGGCTCATACAAGGGTCGCTCCATCATCATGCCAGTGGTCAAAAATCCGGAAGTCCACGCCAAAGCCGCCTCAATTGGTAACTTCAACTCGTTTGTCGGCGGCCTCGACGGCACAAGTGGCATGGACCCCGCCGATCTGAGCAGCTACAGAGCAAGTGTGCGAGATCGGGATGGCTTCACCGGGACGCCGCGAAGCTTTACTGAGCGGTTAATGATGGAGGACATGGAAGCTGAGAGACTGCAAGAGGAAGCGAGTCAACAACAACAATAGAGATGGGTCGAAAAGACTTGGAAGTCGCCGAGGAACTGGCTTATATTTGAATTTTTTGGCAAGTACCACACGTTATATATACTGGCTACGTCATGAGGGAATCTGGAATTTGGTTTTAGTACGAACCTGGCTGTGAGGACTGGTCGCGTACAGGCGTTGGGGCTTTTCGGTAGGGGTCGGTGCATACACGAACATGGGAATAAAGTGCGGGACCGGAAGGAATATAAAAAAGAAAACAAACAGGGAGCTCCTGATGAGCTGGGGCACATGGACATTGGTGTTGCGCAGGGTACAAGTGTCTGCTGAAAAGTGTCTGGAAATCCCGGCTCGGTCATATAGCTTGAACAATAATACGGTACTAGAGATATCCAACCAACTATGAGTACATTCGCAAGAATCAAGATTTGTAATATCGACCTAGTAAGTATCCGCAAAAGGGTCTGGTCTTGCAGCGTAGGGTCACGGTGGTGACTTGCAAGCCTGCAAGCGTATAAGCTCACCGTAATGGGCTGCGTGAAGATGGGCCGGGTAGATTGAACCTTCACGATGATCGTTTGCAACAATATCATAACTCCATAATTGATAAAAACAGTTCTCCCCAAACATTCTCTTGAACACAAAACACTGGAAGATAATGTATCAATATTATGGCGTCGTGAATTGGGTTTCGGCATATGCCAGTCAACTTTGAACATGTTGCCGGGTAAGGCTTCCCGGGTAAGGCTTCCGCTGCCAAAGCCGAGATGACTTCCCCAGCCGGCCGGCCCAAAAATCGCACGTGGCGAACATCGATTGACTTGCCTCCTATCGGACACAAGAATAACGTTGCACTGGGATTCTATCATCCGAGACTCTTCCCCAGTAATAAACCCAGTCCGGGGTTATTGGGCCGACATGCATCGCGAGTGTAACGGTGACATTATAGTCCCCCCCCAGTCAGGTCTACACCGACTGGTGCGCACATGGGGCTGGGTCGCAGCCAGCACAGACGTCAATTTATTAAGATGACTGTCGCAACTAAGAAAACTTACTTATTATTCTTCCCACTTCAGCTTTGTTGGAACACGGACGAAGCCGGTGCTGGCAGAGAACAACGGCCTGCTGCGACCTCAAGCTCGGCGAGTAGCGCACAGTGCCATAAGTAGTCATATACAGGAACCGGTTGAAGACCCTTTGCTCGTGGATATCAGTTTGCCGACGGCTATAGGCATCCACAGGGTAGACACCGGAAGGTCTGTGGAAGGGCGGGAGTTAAAAAAAAAAGCCCTGCAAATCTTTTGCTACACCGATATATTAACCCTGTCTCTACTGTCCGCATCGCCAGCCTGCCGCCGCCACTCTACATGGGTGTGGGAGTGGCCATCACATTTTACTACAGCTTGAACTCTGACACGTCGCTAACTTACTAAATAGCTGTGCATACCGACTCTCGGCATTTGGTAAACACTGTTCTCTTTCTGCCCTGAATCTGATGCACACATTTTTCGGTGCTTTTTCTGTCGTGCGCATGACGACACGCCAGCCACTTTCGTACACACTTCATGCTCTCAACCGATCTGCTGGTAAACCCTTTTAGCTGTCGCACGCCTGAGAAACGGCCGATTTGGGTCATTTATCTAGAATCGATCTGTGTTTGCGAAATCGTGTCCACTTGTAGCTCTCGATCGCAGTTTCAATGCCGCTTTGGTGTGCAGGGGGTGATGTATAACGCGTGGATGACGTAGTAGAGTCTGAGCTATGGGCTGATTATATAACGACGACAAGTAAAGAGAAAAGCCAAAATTGAAAGGGTGATTGAAACGAACTACACGCTACGCAATAAACTCAACAACAAGAAAATTACCGTCAATATGAAGGATAATCAGGAGGTTATTGAAGATTTCAATGAGCTCGTCAACATGACGGCGTCGGAGCTAGAGGCATGGCTCAAGTCTAAAGACTCTGGCGAAGCTGGCTGGTCCAAGGACGACGAGAGTGGTGAAACCGTCGGCCACGAAAGCGGTCGCAAAATCACGGAAATTTTGAAATCCAATCCAAACAAAGATCCCAAAAAGTACAACGACGACCAGATTAGCCACATGAGAAAAGTGGTGGCTTACTGCAAGCGTCACTTGGCTCAAGAAGAGCAAAGTCTGAAGAACAAGTCGGAGAGCGAGGCGAAAAAGACGAAATCGTACATTTCGCTCAAGAACTGGGGCCACGACCCCCTGAAGAAGGGCGACGACAACAAGAAATCAAACAAGGAAAGCAAGGGCGACGACAAGGAGGAGCCAGAAACCAAAGAGGAGGAGGAGGAGGAGACTGAGGCGGGCGACAAGCGAAAGCGAAAGGACAAGGGCGCCGCACCAGAACCCAAGAAGCATCGAACCCGTTCCAGTGAGTTATACAATATTCAAAACATATATAAGTGAGCATTCATTGACAGTTAAACTCTCACAGGTTCCAAGGATGCAAAACCGTCCTCCAAGGAGGAGGAGGAGGAGGAGGAGGCTGCCGACGAAACCGAAAGCGACGATGAAGCGCAAGAGAGCAACAAGTCCAAGTCCAAGTCCAAGAATGCACCGAAGCCCGGTGAGACGGTGAGCTGGAACTGGGGCAATGGGCAGCCCAAGGGTAAGGTCTTGGACGTCAAAGAGGACAAGTACGTTCTGCCGCAATTCAACTCGGCTGGTATTGGAAAATGCTGACAGCAATAGGGCCACGATTACTACCAAAAGAGGCAACAAGGTCTCGCGTGATGGCGATAGTGAGGATCCAGCTGTCATTCTAGACACTGGGAAGAGCAAAGCGATCAAGTCGGCTCATGAGCTCAATTGATGACATTATTGGGTGCGAAAACGGTTGTTTTCTGTATTTGTGAGGTTTTGTTTTCCTTTTCCTATAGAGTAATATGTATCAAACGGGAGTTTTTGCTACAGTTGTTTCATTATACCTTTTTGCGAAATATCGTGCTCAGTCCATAAAAGTGGCGTCGGCGGACACACCGGCTATTACATGGGCAGATGAAGCATCCAACGGGCCACATCAACGACCGCCCGGCCATCGTTCTACGGTCCTACAAAGGGTAATGATGTCACAAGGAGTTGCTGGGATGTTTGTGTGTGCATTTGGCGGAGGACTAGGCGTCACCTATTCGGTTTGGAAGCGAGAATGCTCGCTTGGTGTGGAGTGCTCCGTATCCATGGAGCCTAGGCGAATTCCCCAGACAGTGCCCGAGCAGCGATAAGCCACAGGATGCAAAGGACAGCTGGTCTGATTGGAGCGAATTGCACTGTCGCTAATAGGGGACAGAGTTTCCGATTCCGAATTATCATTACACTATTCCTGTGGAATTTGCCTTTGTGCACAGTCGGCTAACTCCGCAGTCACCCATGGACAGACGGGACAGACGGGGCCCATTGCTCTGGAACCCGAAAGTCGACGGCCAGCCTTCTGCGGGTGCTTTGTCTATTTATTTATTGCTTTGGGTGTGGTAGAGAAGGGCAGAAGAATGGTGCCGCCTGCGACAGTGTCTGACATGTAGAACGGGAGCGATGCTAGGCTGAGTTACCGACACGCTGGGCAGGCAAGGCCCGCGACGGAGAACGGATGAGGAGTGCCGCAGAGGGCCGTCCGTCCGTCCGTGGCTGCAGACGGATAGAAGCCGAAGAATCCAGGGTTGCCCTGTTTTTAGAAGGCGCGCGTGGGATGCAAGGGCGCTGCGCTGCACGAGGCAACTCTGATTGTTGAGATGCCGTGCGGAGTTGCATGGTAGGTAGTATCTGTGGAGGACGAGGACGCCGAGTCAGTCATCAACGAACGGGCATCGTGCTGCGTCGCGCAAATTTCAATGAATTCAGCCCAACCAGGGCACCCCCGACACCGACAGACAGGTTGACAGGGGTGACACGGCAGGGGTCGATGCTTGGGCCAGCCAGATCTGCCCAGCCCTTTTTTCGCTGTCTGCTCCCTCAGACTGACCACATCTCTGGGCCAATCAAACGCCACTACACAATAGTCTGCACCAAGGGTATAGTTACTCTACTCCGTACTACGTACTTGAGTATAGAGAGGGCGGATCTGCCACACAGACCCATCGCCGTCTGCAGCCTCTGCAGCCGCGTGGAGCCCCTGCAGCTGTGCCAGTACACTAAACTTACCGTCGGTCGGCACGAGCTGACTGTAACAAGCAGCATACCTATGTAGATGCTAGGTAATAAGTGCAATCACAGGGCCAATGGGCACATGCAAGCTTGTACACGCCGGAACAGCAGACAAGAAGCCGGTCGATCAGTCTGACGGCGCAGCATGGTCCGCAGCCATTCATTGCCACTTGCGGCGCACCGGAGCGCCAGACCAGTGACCAGCTGCCCCGGAATGCAGCGGTCCACTCGCTGTAGACCCGCTGTAGAGTTTTCTCTGGGTGCGTTGCATGGTGAGCGCGCTCGTTTGGCTTTTCTGCCTGCCCTTCAAGGGCCAGCAAGCCAGCCAAAGTACCTACCTACCTACTAAGGCAAGTAGGTAGGTACCCCAATGAGCTGCTGCCCGGAGTCAGTCAATTACCTAGGTACTGCCAGTCCACCCAAACTGGTACTGTTACGTCCTTCCTCCACCGGCCGCAGGCCCATCTTGCCAGAACCCCGAACAAAAAGCTGGGCCGCTTTAAGTCGTCGCATATCCCCCACGGCGCGAACATTCTTGAGCTTTCTCCCCATCAATGGTCCGCGGTGTCGTCTCTCCTCTACGCCGCCTGTTTCCCCATCTGCCGTTGCTCCCTCACCGTCGTCCAGCAATACGCGCCTCTAGAACTGCCCGTTGCTGCCTTTACACCATGGCCCCTTCAGCCGTGCCGGACCGGGCGTCCGCTCTTGGCCGCCAGGCTTCGGTTACCCTCCTGACCGACCGTCTCGAGAAGCCCTCGCTAGACGACAGGCAGTATCGCGTCGTCCGCCTCGAAAATGGGCTCGAGGCCCTGCTCGTTCACGATCCAGAGACCGACAAAGCCAGTGCTGCGCTTGACGTCAATGTCGGTAGTTTCTCCGACGAAGACGGCATGCCTGGCATGGCCCACGCTGTCGAGCATGTGAGTTACCAGATGGGCAATTGATCTGCCAAAATCCTCCCCCCAAAATGACAGTGTGCTTATCTTTCTCTGTGCTCAAGCTCCTCTTCATGGGTACCAAAAAGTTTCCCGTCGAAAACGAGTACAGCCAATACCTGTCATCCAACGGTGGCAGCTCCAATGCCTACACGGCCGGCACCTCGACAAATTACTACTTCGACATTGACGCCAAGCCCGCCAACGAAGAGGAGCCTACGGAAATAAACCCATCGCCGCTTCTCGGCGCACTGGACCGCTTTGCGCAGTTCTTCATCGAGCCGCTCTTCCTGTCCACCACCCTCGACAGGGAGCTGAAAGCGGTCGACTCGGAGAACAAGAAGAATCTGCAGAGCGACGCCTGGCGCCTCCAGCAACTGGACAAATCGCTATCAAACCCCAAGCATCCGTACTGTCACTTTTCTACAGGCAACTTTGAGGTTCTAAAGACGCTCCCCGAGTCGCAGGGCATCAATGTCCGCGACAAGTTCATCGAGTTCCACGCCAAGCATTACTCTGCCAATCGGATGAAGCTCGTGATTCTGGGTCGTGAATCGCTCGACGTCTTGCAGAAATGGACCGTGCAACTCTTCTCGGCCGTTGTCAACAAGAGCCTGCCGCAGAATAGATGGTCCGACGAGGTCCCATTCACACCGAGCGACATTGGCATCCAGTGGTTCGCAAAGCCGGTCATGGACACGAGAGAGCTGAACTTGACATTTCCCTTCATTGACGAGGAGGAGCTATATGAATCACAGCCAAGCAGATACATTTCGCATCTAATTGGCCATGAAGGACCAGGAAGTATCATGTCGTACATCAAGAGCAAAGGCTGGGCTAATGGCTTGTCCGCTGGCGGATACTCCCTTTGCCCTGGCACTCCCGGCATCTTTGATGTGCAAATAAGATTGACAGAAGAGGTACGTTTCTTTCCCGTTTTCTTGGCTTAATTTTAGTAACAAAATTGCCAACTTCAATAGGGCCTCAAAAATTACCCTGAAATCGCCAAAATCTTCTTTCAGTACGTGTCACTGCTTCGTCAGTCGCCTCCGCAAGAGTGGATATTCCAAGAGCAAAAAGGAATGGCCGATGTCAACTTCAAGTTCCGGCAAAAAACACCTGCTAGTCGATTCACAAGCAAAGTCAGCTCCGTCATGCAGAAGCCCCTGCCGCGCGAATGGCTGCTGAGCGGCCACAGCCGTCTACGACGCTTTGACGCAGGTTTAATAACAAAATGCCTGGACCTACTCCGTCCGGAAGCACTGCGCCTGAATGTTGTTTCTCGCAAGTTTCCGGGCAAATGGGACAAGAAGGAGAAGTGGTACGGCACAGAGTATACCGCTGGCAGGATTCCTGATGACCTCATGGCTGAACTGAAGAAGGCCGCTTCGATTTCGGCGGCTGAGAGGCTGTCAGAGCTTCACCTTCCGCACAAAAACCAGTTCATCCCCAACAAGCTTGAAGTGGAAAAGAAGGAAGTGGCAGAAGCGGCCACCTCGCCTCGGCTCTTGCGCAATGACCAACTGGCGCGAACCTGGTGGAAGAAGGACGACACATTCTGGGTACCCAAGGCCAATGTCACTGTCAGCCTGAAGAATCCTATTATACACGCTACGGCTGAGAATAGTGTCAAAGCTCGGCTCTTTGCAGAGCTGGTCCGCGATGCTTTGGAGGAGTACTCCTACGATGCTGAGCTCGCGGGGCTACAGTACACTGTCTCGATTGATTCGCGTGGGCTTTTCCTGGACGTCTCGGGCTATAATGATAAGCTCCCCGTCTTGCTAGAGCAGGTTGCGGTTACAATGCGAGACATTGAGATCAAGGCAGATCGATTTGACATTGTAAAGGAGCGGCTGACGCGCGGTTATGACAACTGGCAACTTCAGTCATCATACCAGCAAGTCGGCGACTACATGACATGGCTCCACGCTGAGTGCGACTATGTCGTTGAAGAGGCAGCTGCTGAACTCCCGGCCATCACCATTGATGCCGTGCGTAGCTTCCAGAAGCAGATGCTTGCGCAGCTTTACATTGAGGTTTATGTTCACGGAAACATGTACAAAGGAGATGCCATCAAAGTAACAGATCTTTTGGTATCGTCCTTCAGATCAAGAATACTGCCTCCTAACCAGTGGCCCATTATTCGGTCGCTCATCATCCCGCCTGGTTCTAACCTCGTATATCACAAGACACTGAAGGATCCGGCCAACGTCAACCACTGCATCGAAACTACGTTCTACATTGGCGATCGTGGTGATCGCAAGACTCGCGCACGAAGTTTGCTCGCTGACCAGTTGATCCACGAACCTGCTTTTGATCAGCTACGCACAAAAGAGCAGCTCGGTTACATTGTGTTTGCTGGCATGCGCAGCTTTTCAACCACTTGTGGCTTGCGATTCCTGCTTCAGTCTGAGAGGGAGCCGGAGTACCTGGACCGCCGTGTGGAGGCGTTCTTGATCCAGTTCGGCCTGACTCTGGACAAGATGCCCGACTCCGAATTCGAGAGCCACAAGAGGAGCCTGATCAACAAGAGGCTGGAAAAGCTCAGAAATCTAGACCAGGAGTCGTCAAGGCACTGGGCCCAAATATCCAAGGAATATTACGACTTTGAGCAAGGTAAGTGGTAGCCATGTTGCTCGTGCACGCTGGAGTCTTGACTAACCTGTTTCAACAGCTCAATTGGATGCCGCAGAAGTGAAGCTCGTCACCAAGGCAGAAATGATTGATTTTTACAACAAGCACTTCCATCCTTCCTCGAACAGCCGAGCTCGTATTTCCGTGCACCTCCACGCGCGGGGTGCTGTTGAGCGCGACAGCAAAGTTGTTGCTGCACTTGACCAAGCCGGGTTCGCGGATGTGCCAGAGCAGGACCGCAAGAGCCTGGACCTGGTCAAGGCTCATCTGCAGGCGAAGCACAAGCCTTCCAACACAGACCTAGAGAGCGTCATCGCCTCGATCAAAGAACTCGGTCTGGTGCAAACGGCCCACCCCGAGGACGATGCCGAGGCAATCGCCAGCGGCGGGCAGTGTGCGGTCGATACCGCGCAAGAGATTGAGGATGTCCGCCTGTACAAGTCGGGTCTGCTGGCAAGCTCGGGGGCGCGCCCGGTAAAGCACCTGTCGGAATTCGAAGACACGGACTCGAAGCTATGACGGGAAATGAAAGGGAAATGAGAGAGACACCAAAGACAAAAAACGGGACTAGAAGGGGAAGTTTTGCGGTGTGCCGAGGGCGACCTTGACGCGACCACATATAGAACTGATTATACGAATTTTCACGCGAATGCTTTGGGGGATTTTGGATGCATGGGGAAGACTGTCTCTTATTTGCATCATTTATGTAGAGATGTAGACTCAATACTTTTTCGCGGTCTGCTGCGGCGTGATCTTGCTGGCGTGCGATGTCAGGTGCAAGTGACATGTACAGGACCGTGCTTGTTATCGACGGTGGACTTGTCCGTTACTACAGCGGCCAAGCTAAAATTAGAAAGCACACCGTTGTTTGATCGAGTCAACGATGGCTGTGTTAGCAGGAGTCGCCTGATTGTGGCTTGTGCTGGTCGAGGAAGTGAATCGTCGAGAAGTTTCTCGGCTTCTTTCAGTATTAATCCGAGGAGGCATATACGCAAGCCAAGGTGTTGATGTACACCCGAATAAAGTTTTAAACATGGTTTACGATCAAAATGGCCGCTGCGATAATCGTTGGTGGTGAGTGGTGAGTGGTGAGGCTCTCAGTGAACCCCGCCATCAACCCTAGCACTAACTAGAGCTTGGTGTTAGTGGACGACGCCACCTGTGAGAGAGTTCAGGCGCCTGCTCCATGACGAGGCTACCTACCTACCTAAATGTTGCACATAACGTAGATGAGTGCGGAGGGCCTACCCGTGGAGATGCACAGAATACAGTACAGTAGGTAGGTAGGAGGCTGGATACGGGAAAAGGAGCCAAGGTAGTAATGTCTTAGCCGCTCGGTCTGTTTTACAGCGTTTCGCTACACCGGGTGCCTGGGTACATAAAATTACAGTTGCTGACAACCAAATTAGCCTGCATCATCCCTTTAAACATCCCTGACAGATTCCCCCCCGCCACAGCCTTTCAGAGCCCTCCCCGACCCACTCAAAGTGCCTCGTCTCCCTCCACTGAGCCCCGATATTTGCAGCCCTTGTCAGAGTTCTCCCTCTCTCCCTCTAATTTTTTTCTGCTGGTAAATTCACGAGAAAAAAAAGAAGAGGGTCATCGTCGTTTCCTAGGTTCAGAAAAAAATTCCCGACGTCACGGCCGGCTTAGCCCCTTCACGCTCGGCTCCTGCCTCGCTCCTTCGCACACCGTCACCAAGCCGCCCGTTCAACTTTGTTGCCCGAGCTGCGTCGCCACGCAGCTCAACCCTTCAAAACGTCTTCCTCAAAGAAGAGAAAGCTCGCCGCCAGACCATCCTCCAACAGGCAGGCTGACCCGCCGTCGTCGTTGCCAGACTCGCCCTCGCCCTCGCCCTCGCCCGACACCGCCCTGCCCTCCTGCGAGCCCGCCGACGACCACCACCACGACAGCGACAACGTCGCCTACTCCTTCACCACCGCGACGTCCGTAGACGACAACCGGAGCGTCCACCGCGACAGCAGCCCCCCCGTTTACCTGCGATCCGACTCGCTGCAGCCGGCCTCTAGCCTCCCCGCCCGCCTCCAGGCCGCCGCCGCCACCACCAACAGCAGCAGCAGCAGCGCCAACGGCACCAACGGCCACCACCACCACCCGCGTCATCCGTCGCCCCTGCACGACTGCACCTCGGCCGCCTCGCCCCCCTGCGCGTCAGTCTATGCTGACCTGTCCCTCGACGGCGAACGGGGGATTGGTGAGGCTGGTTCTGCGGTAACGACACTGCCCAGAAGCCAGTCTCCGTTTCGAGTGTCCAGACGGGCCATCATGAATGGTGACGCTGAGCTGCCCCACCGTTCCTCTTCGCCGCTCAAGCGTCGCGCCTCGAGCATGGATCCCGAGCCGGACGCCTCGCCTCGCAATGGCGAGGATGCCAACGTGAATTCTTCGCAGACCACGGCCACGGCCAAGTCGGCCGACGCCCCGCGTGCCATGAGCGTTGACCCGCCAGAGGGTGCTGACGCCCCAGCGCAAAGTAAGCTTCCAAAAAACAAAAAAAGAACCAACACTGTGGCGCGAGCCCGGGTACGGTGCAGCCTAGCTAACGTCAATTGGAATTGCAAAAAGACCCGCCTCCTGTTGCCGAGCAAATCAAAATCATTGAGACTCTGCTCAAGGCCTTTGAGGATGCCCCCAGCGCCGAAGGCGACAAGGCCTACCTTGTCTCGAGAGAATGGGTTGACAAGGCCCGCTCGCTGCAGGGCCCGACCAAGGCCAAGGCGGAAGATGGCGATGTGCAGCTTGGTCCGGTCGACAACTCTGACATTATCGACCAAGTCATCAAGGACCCCTCGGGAGCTTCCTTTACTCGTCTCAAACCCGGTGCCGACCAGGAGACTTTTGCCCTCTTCCCAGAGGATGCGTGGAAACTTGTCATGGAATGGTACGGCCTCAAAGAAGGACAAGAGCCCATCTGTCGTATTGCGTTCAACTCTGCTGAGGGTGGAGAAGACAACATTCTCTATGAGTTTCACCCTCCAATTTTCCGCGTTCACCGGGTGTGGTCGGAACTCAGCCCATTGCCTATTGAGCAGGCCTTGAAGGCTAATAATCCTCCTGCAATCCTGGCCCCCAGAAGCCGTGGCGCAAAACTGCAAGAATTTTTAAAAGACATCAAAACCTGGGCGGGCATTCCCCTCGATCGCAAGGTCATTGTCCATCAAGTCCGACATCCCGACCCTACCACCATCCCGACTACGCAGCAAGCGGGATCGGCATTGACGCCACCAGACTCTCCTGGCCGTGAGGCACAAAATGCCGATGGCGAGTGGCCAAACCTGCTGGTGGACTTGCCCACCTTTGCACAGTCCCGTGACCACCGTGAGCAGCTCTCTCAGATACAGGATAAGACAGGCCAAAGCTACAACAGCACTGTTACGCTACACATGAAGGACCTTACGACAGATGCCACATTGGTATTGGATGAAGTGATTGACAACAAATTTTCGGTGAGCACATACAAAGGTCAGCAAACAAAGCCGCAAAAGAACATGTCAAATCGTTCTGGACTTTCGTCGAAGCCAAACAGCGCCAGGAGCAGCCCGGGTGCAGAGGGCATCATGACCAGAGGCCGTGCAGGCAAGAATCGGCAGCTCGGTCGCACGGTGGGTCATGTTGGTCTGCACAACCTAGGCAACACCTGCTACATGAACTCGGCCCTGCAGTGTGTCCGGAGCGTCGAAGAACTGACCAAATTCTTCATCACTGATGCGTATTTGGATGAAATCAACAGCACCAATCTCTTGGGTTACAACGGTAAAATGGCCATGGCGTATGGCGGTCTCCTGCGCGACATTTACCGAGAGGGTCGTGGCTCCGTCAGTCCGCGAGAATTCAAGAGCACTGTTGGCAGATGCAGAAGCACCTTTTCTGGTTGGGGCCAGCAAGACTCTCAAGAATTTCTTGGCTTCTTGCTCGATGCCCTTCAAGAAGATCTGAGCCGTGTTAAGAACAAGCCTTATATCGAAAAGCCCGACTCTACCGACGAAATGATCAACGACCCTGAAGCTATTCGCGCAATGGCTTCCAAAGTCTGGGACATCACCAGACAGAGAGACGACTCCGTCATTGCCGACCTATTTACTGGAATGTATAAGTCGACACTAAAGTGTCCCGAGTGCGACAAGATTAGTATCACGTTTGACCCTTTCAACACTCTGCCGCTTCCCCTTCCCTTGGAGACTGTGTGGAGCAAGACTGTCAAGTTCTTCCCTCTGAATGATGTGCCCGTCAACATTGACGTCGAGGTTCCCAAGCATAGCTCCATCGAAGTGCTGAAGACGTATCTGTCTCTCCGCACCGGCGTACCGACTGAGCGGATGATGGGTGCCGAAGAATTCAAGGATCGCTTCTTCAAGATTTACGACAACAATCAGGACGTCTCTGAGGAGATAACGCAGTCCGACGTGCCTACATTCCACGAGCTAGAGTTTGTGCCCACAAACTGGCCCTCACGGCCGCAGAAGTATCGCTCCATGTTGGATATTGATGCGCAGCCTGAAGATGACGATCCCTCTACGGAAAGACTGGTTGTTACCGTCGTGCATCGCCGTCCTAATAGCCACGGCCGGCCAGAAGGCATCTCGCCGCCTCATTTCATTACTCTGACCAGGGAGGAGGCATCTAGCTATGATGCCATCCATCGCAAGATCCTCGAAAAGGTTGCGACATTTTCCACCTGGAGCAAGTTCAACAGCGACGAAGAAGTCGATGCCACTGACACAGACATGGTGGCCACATCGGATGCCGACTCATCGGGAGATGGCAAGGTGGCAGCAAAGTCGGTTGAGGGTGAAGATGATATTGTCGACGTCACAATGAAGGATGCCGGCGCTGCGCCCACAGGACAACCAGCCTTGCTCAAGCGCTTCAATAAATCTCGCCCCAAGTTCATGGATGCAGCCGCACGACTAAGTCCTTCGCTGCAGAACTTGTTTGAGCTGAGATATTTCGCTAGCCCCAGCGATGGGGCGATTCCCACAGGATGGCAGTCTACGGATAACAACAGGACACTACCCAGCCTGGCGGACCGCATGCCACAGCCGTCTGAAGAGGAGAGCGCCACTCCCGAGAGCTCAAACGCCGACGGTTCAGACGACGATAATGATGATGGGAATGAAAGTGAAGAGAAGGACGAGAGAAGCAACGAAGAAGAGGCCAAGGAAGAGTCGGTCCAGACTCGCATGGCCGAAGAGTCGAGTGAGGAAGAGCTCCCCCGTCGATTCGACCGCGGAGGCCGCAATCAAAGAAATGGCGGCCGAAAGAAATTCAAGGGCCACAAATCTTACGGCAAACGTGGTAACAAGCGACGAGACAAGCATGTGAGAAACGGCAAGGCCAACGGACTTCCACAAGTCAACCCCCAGCCGATGCCTCCGGCCGTTGCTGACGGTGGGCCGCTCATCCGGCTGCACGAGGGCATCGCTGTCGACTGGAACGATGACGCTTGGGAAATGGTGTTTGGCGGAAGCGGGAGAGACAATTTGGCTGAAGGAACCAGAACCTTTCTCGATCTGGAATCGCTACAGGACCCTGTCATCAAGATCAATCAGCGCCGCCGCCAAACTCGCAAGTCGCGGGGCATCACGTTGGACGAATGCCTGGACGAATTCGAGCGGGCCGAGATTCTTTCGGAGCATGACATGTGGTACTGCCCGCGCTGCAAGGAACATCGCCGCGCCAGCAAGAAGTTTGATCTGTGGAAGACACCGGACTACCTGGTTGCTCACCTGAAGCGATTCAGCAGTAGCGGCTGGCGACGCGACAAGCTAGACGTGCTTGTTGATTTCCCGATTGAAGAACTCGACTTGACGGCACGCGTCATAGAAAAGGAAGATGGCAAATCGGAGGTGTACGACTTGATTGCTGTTGACGATCACTACGGTGGACTGGGTGGGGGCCATTACACAGCATACGCCAAAAACTTTGTGGACGGCAAGTGGTACAATTACAACGACTCGTCGGTCAGCCTCGTGTCGGATCCCCAGTCTGTGATTACGAGCGCAGCGTATCTGCTCTTCTACAAGCGTCGCGCCTCTGGCCACCTGGGTGGGCCCAGATTCGCTGCCATCTTGGACAAGTACGAAAAAGAGACGACGGAAGAGGAAAGTGGTGGTGATGATGATGCCAGCGGCAAGGCGGACGAAGATCTGCCGGCTTACGAGGGGCGCACACTGGGAGGCAGACGGTCGAGCAGTGAAGATGAGTCTGGGCCTGGCAGGGTCAGCGCGGTGCGCAACGAGTCGCTCATGACGCAGACTTGGACTTTTGGGAGCCTCGACGACGGAGCCGAACCGTCAGCGGGAGCGGCCAGCGACGTGGCGCAATTAGAGTCGTCAGGAGATGATGACAACGCGGGAGGTATCGACGAAGCAGACACCGTCATGGGCGGCGCCGGGGGAGATGTCGTATCGTTGGTTGAGCGGGCAGAAGAAGCCAAAGACGACGAGGATGAGGTGACGGAGATTCATGTAGAGAATGCCAGGTCGGAGTAGATGGGGAAGGGACGTGTTATGATTTGAGGCTTTACGATAAAACGAAAACCATGCAGCACGACTGCTGCGATAGGCGCAATCCTGATAGAAGGTAGCAGCGGTGTCATTTTACATATATAGGTGACATTTATTTACAGCATGGCTATGGGAGTAGAAGAGGGCATTTACTTTGCTGCATTAGGCAGAATAAAATAAAAAGCAATACGATAGAGTTGTACTCACAATGATTTTCTCAGTTGTGATTTTGTTTCTCTCCTTTTTACTTTAGTTTTGAGCTGGTTTGGCGGCACGTGCTCTGTGACTGCGTGGCTGGCTGGCTGGCTGACCTCGTGCTGGTAGATGGGGGACGCGCGCTGATTTAGAGTGCTGATGGCGATGATCATCGCCGGACGGCGCAGGAGAGGGTCAAAAGCTGACAGAAGACGGCCTGGTGAGCTGAGAGGCTAAAAACGAAGCGGCACCGGTTTCGCAAAGAAATGGGCAGTTTGTGGCCCAGCTGCGGTGCCGGGGGGTTGGGCTGACAGGAGGACGGGACGCTGCGTGGGCTAGAGTGCATGGGATCTTGTGGTTGTATTTAGTATGGGGACCAGAAACGGTCGACGGTAGATGTTGGTTACTTTGTAAACCGGTGCTGCATCTTACATTTCAATGAAACTTTAAAACAAGAGAAAGATTTGACGCGCCAACTTGTCCGGGGCTGGGGGGGATTACTTTGTTGGCTTTGATGAAGCCGGTATTGGCGTGAGATTCCAGGGCTAGTTTGGAACTACGGTAGATCCTTGTCCTCGCCGGGGGGCCACTTGGGGGGGGGGGGGGGGGGAGAGAACAATGGACGTCTCACCTTCCTTGTTAGTGCGGTTTCTGGAAGGCTTCCAGAACGAGGGTGAGATGCCACCATGGTTGCAGGCGGGGGATGACAAAGGATTTGGTAATGGGAAAGATGATGGTGATCAACGCCTGCTTGCATGAAGAACCTGATGTATGCTGATTTATGCTAATTGAATCATGGTTGAATCATTGACAGAAAACAAAAAAGAAGAGAAGAAGGGGAAAATTATATGCGCCGTTGGTATATGGGAAAGCCGAGATGTTTGTTGGGGATCATGGACAGAGTTCGATTCTCATCTTTTGGTTTGGGGTTTGAAAGATGGGAAAGGGGACAGATTTTGATGGGGGATTTGTATCGGAGACGCGAAGCTGATTGATACATGAGGGCGCCACACGCCTTGGCATCACCAATCTCGCCCTTGTCTATTTTTTTCTTTTTTTTTTTCTGCTTGCGAGTTTCGGCGATAACGTTGTGGTTTTATTTGGGTGTCTCTGATTTTAGCGGTCCTTGGTGGCGGATGAACGGGGACTTGTTTCCTCCCCACAAAGCTTGGCTTTTTTTTAGGGGGGGAATCGGTGAGGTGATGTGTTAGCCGAGGCCGCCATGTGCACATCTACACCAAGTGTCTTATCATAGGGGGGAAAAACCGCGTCGCAGGACGAATTTGTAACAGTGGCAATTGCATTTTTATCAGTTCCCTGTTTATTAATCCGGGGCTGATCAGTGTGCCTTTTCTTTCTTTTTCTTAGGCGTCGCGCAAGGATGTCGTAGGACAGGCCAGACGGACATGGGCATTGTCAGACAGTAAGGGAATATATGGCGTGGAATATCAACGCCGATAAGGGGAGGGGGGGGACAAACTTGGGTGTTTCGATTCTGATTCTTATTCGCATTTTCGTTGTACAATTGCTGCTGTTCCCCTGGCCTGATGAACTATACGTTGCACCTGCATGTCGCAGGAGCGTGCGGGCGTGCATGCAGTTGCAATTACAGCGGGCGCACGCATGCTCGCCCTGCAGGAAATTTGTGGCTCGTGTCAATTTCCGAGTTGCATCTGGGCACATGTATTCCCTCTTCTTTCCTTGCCACGATGATGATAGTCTCTTGTTCTTCATTTCACACTGACGCGCAAGTTTCTTGTCCATCTTTTGCCAGTTTGGGAACCTTGCTGAGGCGACCTGCTAAAGGGGAAAAAAAAGGGGTGGGGCGACCGGATGCGGCAGGCCTTGGAGAGGTTAGTCGTTCGCTGTAATCTGTAATCTGCGTCTCCGTACCAACATGCATTTGCCAGCGGGGGTCCCTGCTCTCTTCCCCTCATCAGTGCCGACGCCAGGTGGACGGACTACCTTGTTGCTTGGGTATGTGTATGTATGTGTGGATGATGCCTTGTGCACGGCCATGACTATGAAAAAAAGAGAGCAAGGCCAGGTTTCATCCAAGGCGGCGCGCCCCATGGAAGGAAAAGAAGCTTCCATTCCCATTCTCTCGTCCCCGCTTTTTGGCTGTGTCTGCGCTTTGGGCTTGTTCCCCTTTGGCATAGGCAGCTGCTGCATTCAGCGCAGTTTTGTCCGCCTGTGTCGCAGCATCCGCTTACAAACCAACTGCCTTGCCCCCCCCTCCTCATCGCTGTGGCTCAGGGCGCGGGCGCCACCATAATCGTTTGTTTGCTCATTTTATTCCCACTGCCACGTTTTTCTTTCTTCCCTTTTTCTGATCATTGCGATAATGCAAGTTTCGTCATGACATGTGCGCTTTTTCTTTTTTTATCTACTCTCTCGGGACAGCTATTGTCCCGTGCCGAAACTGCCGGGGCGTCATCGAGCCCAGCAGATCAAGCCTCAAAAAGCATATCTGCGGCTGGGCTCGTGTCCCCCCGCCCCTGTAATTGGCGTCCGTTGGATCCCCTGCGGGCCATCCACTAAAATTGTCTCCCCGGCCTTCTGCGACCCTTCTGTACCACCTTCTGTACACTTTGGCACAGAGGCTCCTTGGTTCCCCCCTCCCCCCCCCCGTGGCCCCCCTCGTGCCCCCCTGCAAGCCATCATGCAGGCCGGTGCAGCTGCAACCCTTCTGGCCGTTCTGGCCGTTCTGGCATGCTTCGCTGCGGCTTCTGTCTGGGAACAGCGGACCCCGGCTTCGTCGTCCGTCCACTGTCTGTCCACTGTTCTGTCCACTCAAACCACTGTCCATGGGCCCGCCGCCCACCTGGCCACACTGCGTTGCGTGCCCATTTCTTGTCCTGATGGCCCGGATTTGCCCTGATGCTGCCCCCAATCCAGGCGGCAGCCAACCTGAGGCCCCCGAACTCGCCTGCACACCACTTTCATGACCACCTCGCATTCTCAACGGCAGCCCGCTGAAACCACTGTAATCGCCGCTCACCCTCACTGCATTCTGCTGTCACCCTCTGCTCAACCCAAGCAAGCTCCCCCCCCCCGGCCCCTCCTCGTCTTCTCCCCAGGCTGGCCGCAGCTTGCCATCATCACCATTCCAACCGTCTCTCTCCATCCCATCTTTCAACTCTGCCTCTTCCGCCATCTCCATCATCGTCGCCATGATACAATTCTAGAGCGCCCATCTCCGTCGCCAGCCAGCCCGTACTCATCATAAACCGCCGCTGCGTCTGATTCGCCCACCGTCCCTCCTCCGCAACCACCACCTTCGTCGCTGCTTGCATCGTCCACCCAATGCGCTAGTCCGCGCGGCGTCCCCGACCCTGCTTCAACTTTCCACGCCAGGAAACCCTCCTAGTTTCCCTTCTGACTGGGCCGCTTCCGCTTTCTCTGGCTTCCTTTTTTTTTTCCTTTTCCCCCAAATCCACTTTATGGCCCTCGTCTTTTGCGCTCCTGCTCCACCTTGTCACGCCCTTTTGCGCTGAGACGCCTACCAGCGCCAGTGATCGTTTTTCTCCTCCGTCCCTCTCTCGCCTCTGTCTCGCCGTTGCCTTGCCTCACCAGGTTCTTTTCCAACCCCGGGAAGCACGCCAGATTTGCCAGCTTGGCAGGGTCGCAAACTCAAAAGTTGGAATCGAAAAAAGGGTCTGCTTATCAGCCGCAATCTGCCCTTGATTATCGTATTCCGTCAATACAGCTTCGCCAACAACTACCACGCTACGGCTCCGATCAAGCCAGACCGGGCCAAGCCAAGCCAAACCGTTCCATCGTCGAAAAGCAAACTCACCCTCGATCAACCAACTCTTGTTCGGCTCGCGCGCACGCTCTCTCACCTCGACTGTCCTCCCAAGTCGTCTGGACTGCATCTGTCCCTCTTTCCGCCCGCCGCTTGCCGACCGGTTCCCTGCGGCGCTCGCTCGCCTTCTCGTCGGTCGGGTTTCGCCCCTTGTCCCGCGATTTTTCCGCCGCGTCCACCACCCTCGTCCTGCGCCTGCGCCCGCGCAAGACCTCGACTTCTCTCGTCGCTCTCGTCTGCTTCCGCCGATTGACGCCTGTCCAACTTCACTTCTCCCTTCCTCCCCTCTCCCAATTCGGCTGGGACTCTGCCAATACCGCGCAGCAAAGGGGGGTCCACGCAGTCGCAACCTCGCCCCCCTCCAAGTGGTTGACGTGCTCCGGTCGCGAGACTGGTAGCCTTCCGTTGCCACCATGGATAGTACCGCCTGCCATGTCATCTACGTCAATCGCTCCGTCGCCCACAATCGCTTCATCCCTGCTCGACGCGACGACCAATCCTCAGACGACTCGGACGATGAACAACCCGATCACGTTCGTCGCGACATCAAACCTCTGCTAGACGCCTTCGGTGATGGTAAGCCCCAGCCTGTTCTTGACGCTCTCACGCGTCTGTTTCCAGGCAATGCATTTTTTTGCTAATACTTTCCTACAGTGTACGTTTGCTCCACAGGCTCCGCCTGCCTCGAGCACCTTCTTACTCTCCAAGAGGACACCGTCTGCTCCATGTCGCCCGCCATTGTATTAATAGACACGCCTCACAATGAGCAAATACGCCCTTCCCACATATCTTCCTCGCCGGCCTGGCCTAACGAGGCAAGCACATCCGAAGCCGCTGAGTCCTCTGGGATTCAGGCCCCGGATGACGAAGTCTACGGTCTCAACCTTCTCCAGCAAATCATCACCGAGTCGCATCTGCGTTGTATGGCCAAGCGCGTCGTTCCGGTGCCCATCATCTCCTATCCCGAACCCACCTCGGATCAGGCACGCGAGCAAATGACAGATGGTGCCACCGACGTGCTTTCCCCCATCCCCCTCCACACCCTCGCCGCCCATCGTCCGCTCATTAGAAAGTGCCTCGACCTTGGCGCCGTTGATGTCATCATCAGCCCTCTCAGCTCAAAGTGCATTACCACGCTCGAAATCTGCGCTTACAAGGCGCATAGGGACGCTGCTCGCGAGCAAAAGGAACTCCTCGAAGTTACCCACGGCCGCAAGCGCTCCTGGGTCGGTGTCAGCGACCAGCAGCCCTTTGCCTACCTACGCGAGGCCATGGTCTCCAAACTTATGAAGGGCATCTGCCGCATGGCCCCCGACGACGGCGAAATTGCCAGCGCTCACATTTCCGTCTCTACAGACCGTCAATCAGATATTGCATTAGCCGTCTCCAAGTGGCACTTTTGCGCCAATTCGTTTACCGACGACGAATTGCTCGTCGCTGCCATGTTCATGTTCCAACACGCCCTTTCCATGCCCGAATTGGAGCGCTGGCGTCTCCCAGCCGGTAAGTCTGCGCCTGCAGTCTCTAGTCTTGGGCTGCCTGCACCCCACCGTTGAGCCGTTTGAGCCGTTGTAAACTCAAAAGCCATGATGAACTAACGACATTTTTAGACCAGCTCATCAACTTTCTTATCGCGTGCCGTACCGCTTATAACAGCTTTGTACCATATCACAACTTTCGCCATGTCGTCGACGTTTTACAAGCGACGTTTCACTTCCTCGTCAACGTGGGTGCCTTGGCAAGCTATCCCGCTCGAGGCCCGACGACCCCCATCACGAAATCTCCCATCGCTTCACTCTTGACTCCATTTGACGCCTTGACCTTGCTCATCACCGCTATCGGCCATGATGTCGGTCACCCAGGTGTCAACAACGGTTTCCTCGCCACACTGAATGCTCCCCTCGCCCAACTCTACAATGATCGCTCCGTACTCGAATCCTTCCATTGCGCCGCCTATGCCCAGATCCTCCGCAGATACTGGCCTGCTGCTTTTGAGGACAGAGGCATGCGTGCCCTCATGATAAGCTCTATTTTGGCCACCGACATGGGACTTCACTTTGATTACATGAAGAAGCTTGGTGACTTGCAAGAAAAGCTTCAAGATAACAATAGCTCCGAAGGTTGGAACGGTCGCCAGCTGGAAGAGCACAAGGCCTTGGCTTGCTCTCTCATCATCAAGTGCGCCGATGTCAGCAACGTTGCGAGGCATCACGATGCCGCCGTCAAATGGATGCACATCTTGGTGGAAGAGTTTTCGCGGCAAGCCTCTATGGAAAGCGAACTCGGCATCAAGTCCTCACTTATCGCTGAGCCAAAGCGGGACCTGTTGTCGCTGTCTACTGCCCAGCTGGGTTTCATGAATATGTTTGCGATCCCCCTTTTCCAAGGTGTTGCTGACATCATGCCGTCGCTCAAATACGCCGTGGATGAGTTGGAGCTCAACCGACAAATATTTGAACAAAAGGTGCACGACGAAAAACTGAGACAAGCCAACGACGAGATCGAGCGACGGAAACTGCTGCGCGAAGGAACCTTCTCGCCAAAAACTAGAAGCTGGGTTGCAGAAGAAGGAGATGACAGCACACAAGGTGTCGCTGCAACGCCGCAACGGACCGAGGGCTCCGATTCGACCGTGATTCAGGCTTCCGAGGTCTCTAGCAGCGAGCAGCTCGAGTCGGCAGAGGAAAGCAACGGCAATGCAGCAGCCGCCGGTCAAGATATGCACGACACAGTGCGCGATTTCTACAACCCCTCTCAGTCGGAGGATGATGTCTACAGACATTTGAACGGCACCTCGTCGGCCTTTGGCACTGTGCGTGACTTTGCTGATAGTGACCCTTTTCACGTACGTCCAAGAGATGACGGCGGTGCCGACGGCAAAGCGACTGTGTCTACGAGACAGCGCTGCAGCGAGACCACCGAAGGCAGTGTGTCTGGGGCTTTCACGGGCGACTGGACATCTCAAGCCACCAGCGCTACCGGAAAGGCCAACTTATCGCCCAGCACGCAGGGGACAAGCATCGTTAGCAACGACTCGATGGATCGCACCCTCGGACTGCCCTCTTTCAACGTTTCGCCGCCTGGCACACAAAGCGCCCCCCCGCAGAGCAGAGAGGGCCCGCCAGAAGATGCGAGTGAGTCGATCTCAAACTCGGGCAGCATCGGCAAGGCAGAGGGCAAGTCTCTACGCAAAAAGACTAGCAGATTCAGAATGAAGGACTTTCCCTTTTTTAGAAGAAACAAGGGGTCCAGCCCTTCGAGTCCGCCATTCCCTTCCGCCGACGCTACAAGCTGATTAACGCCTCGCGACGGAGCTAGCCTTGTCGCGCAGGTTTCTATTCTATCCCATCGCCATCGACTGCGATGCTGGAGCATTGCACCCGCCGTTGACGAGAACTGCCAGTCATGTAGATGCCCTGGTTTGAGCGCGCCAAGACGCGCATTTGTACAATATCACCGGCCAAGATGATACCCAGGTGGATTAATGGTGTCAAGTTGAAGAGGCAGTCGTGTCCAGCAACGGGTTCCAGTCCTGTCTGCACAGCGCACACGACCGCACTAGCATGTCACAATGCGTTTATGGAAAGTGGGATGATTTTTTCTCTATATATATTTTAAACAGGTACCGTCTATGGCTGCAGGAGAGGTGCGGACGACGCGCGTTGCTCTGCGACTTTTGTTGTCGGCACGGAGGCATTACGGAAACTTGTGTTTATTCTTATTTTTACTGTTTTTTTGGCGCTTTGTGGAAGGTTTTCGAGAGCAATGGCATATAGACGTCGGCGATTGACGACGTGCATGAATTGAGGAGGAGAAGAAAAGCATGGCTGGCGTAGGATTTAGAGCATGGTAGTGAAATACAACTTGTGTGTATTGCCATTTGGCTTTGTTGATGTGATGTAGGTACGGATTGTGACTGGGTGCCGTATGAGGCTGAGTGCATCTGAACTGCGTTGTGTGATACGTAATCCTCGTTGGGGCCGGGAGGAGGTGGCTGCATATATTGGGCGGTTGGCTCGTGTTGGTAGCAAGCAACACGTGTCGACAACATTACACACTCGGCAAATTCTAAACTGGTCTTTCTCAGAGAACCAAAAAATAAAATAACAGTAAAACCCGGCCGCTCATACCAAGACTATGAACGATCCGCCGCCGTCCTACGAAGACGCCGTCTTGGGCGGCGGCTCTACTTTTGCCGCCACGGCAGCGGCGGCGCTCGTCTGCGACGGACCGCGCTACCACGCGAGGAGATGCAGCGAGGCGGGTGTGGAGGCGTCTGGTGGATTTGCGCTGGACAATGAGGAAGATGGAGAGGAAGGAGAAGCGCTGCCACAGCAGCAGGAAGAAGGCGACAGCGGCGGAGAAGGAGGATTCTGGGTGTCGAGCAGCACAAGGCTGGGCGTCAACATCGGCGGGAGCTTCATCGGCCTGGTGGGCGAGGAACACGAGTTTGGGTTCAAGATTGGAGGGGTAACTGTCGGTGTGAAGACGATTTGATCAATCAACTCTCTCGCCAAATTAACTCGGTTGACATGCCCCATGTTTAGTCGTGCGTTACTGTTGTCGCTGTGTTGCATTGTCAGCCAGCTAGCTGGTTGCAAGAGTGAGTGCCATGTAGATATTAATAAGCTGGTCGGTCACTATAACGCATTTCATTGGCCACAGTCGTCTAGGGGTCAGGACACTAGTTTGTGGAGTTTACAGCACCGCGAACCACTGGAAACCGAGGTTCGAGTCCTCGCTGCGGCAAATTTTTTGATGGATTTTTTTAATTCCTTTTGGGGTTGATTTCACTTTTTGTATCCTTGTCCGAGTTGTAAAAACCCAAGCAAAAACATTGCGCTACCTCGTAGATCGGCTTCAGACGCCAAGAGAGAAAAAAGGTCGTGTGAGCATCGCTGGGTGCGTGAGTGGACGGCATCAGTAGATGGACCCTTGCCCCGATCCTGTGTAGCTGAGTGAACGTGGGGAAAGAGCCGCAGTCAGAAAGAACGGCAATTCCATGCAAACCATACATCGTACTATAATACACGTCGTGCGATTTAATATCATGGCGAATATATGGAGTATCGTACAAGAATACAATGACATGTCAGCACACGCAGCATGTTTACTCCGAGGCCATCGCACGACCAGCCCGGATAGCTAGAAGCGGAACAGACAGGGCTGCGTAAACACGACGATACGAGCCAGACGCCACAGATCGAGAGGACGAACCCCTCCTCCCACCGTCGCTGGGTGCTTTTATCGGTGACATGGCATAAGCAGGAGACGCCAATGCTGCCTTGCGCACAAAAGAAGAAAGGATGCCTGATGAGATATGCCACTTCATCAAAAGCTGCAGAGCCCCGTGTGGTTGCCATGGCTGTGGTCCAGCCGCGAGTTGCGCCGCCATCTCCGTTCGTGGGGTAAACTAAAGGCGTGGGATACTGCCGAGGGCGGGCCAGGCGTGCTAGGGTCAATCAGCCCATGTGTACCATAATCGAACGGGCTGTGTGTGTGGCGAGGGGTAGTTTTGTTGGGATGCAGGATGCGCTGATGATTTTAGCTTGCATTGCATTTAAAAACTAGTGTGCCTGATGATTAGTAGTTTCTTTGCTTCCTCGGCGCATGTGAACAGTTGTCTGTGGTGGCGCGGGTTGTTTGGTGTTGGTGTTGACAGAGACGGAGTGTTTGGAGACTACCATTCATGCTGTGCTTTCATATAACGAATGATTGATTATAGAATGCATAGGTAGGTAGGTATAAAATAAGTAGATGTGTTTTTTTTTTAACAATATGCCTACACTACTCGAATCCTAGCTGTCCCAGCGTTTGCACTGCTCGCGTTTGCCATGCTGGTGGCTCGCAAGTTGGCCCGCCGGTCCGTCCACCAAACGGGCCTGTTTGCTGCCAGTTGCCACCCCGTCGGCCCGCCAGAGCTCTCCGGACGTCCAGAGTCGTCAACTAGCGCCTCCAATTGCCAGTCCAATCCCCCACAATACCCAAGGCTGCTTGGCCCGGCCGCTTCCCCAACTTTTTAGGAACTAAACTCCAGGGACTTCTCTTCCAATCTTACCAATCACCTTTTCATCTCCTATACACAGCTTTGGCTTCAAGAGGCAGCCGTCTTCTTCCTCTTTCTCCGGCACGGGTTGGACGCTGTCGCATCTACATGCGTCTGGGTAACACTGAGAGCTTCTTGTAACTCCGATCTAGCCCCATACGATAGATAGCTGGAGCTTTCCGCATCCGTCTCCCATCGCATTGGCAACAACCGACACATTCTGCTGCCCATTCCCCGGGACGCAAACTCCTCCTCAAATGGCGGAATCTGTCCTGCTCGAGGACTCGACCATCTACACTCTGGCGGCCACCGACACCATGGCGCACACCAACGGCTACAAGCCCGTCCTGGACAAGGACCTTCCCGACATCACCTTCATGACCGATGCGGAATGGACCACCTTCTTCTCCATCGCCGAGGCCATTGTCCCGGCCGTCGTGCCCCAGACCAAGGTCCACGACCCCATGCGCCAGCTCGGCATCCCGGACAAGGAGTTTTACGCCGCCGTCGACGAGACCCTCGCCAGCCTGACCAACCCGCCACCTCAGCAGAAGCTCATGGAATGGCTTGCCTTTCGCGCCGTCGATGAGCCCGCCTTTCGCCGCGAGTGCGAACACTCGGTCGCCTCGGCGGCCCTGCGGATGGAGCTCGCCAATTTCATGAAGCTGCTCAAGTCAGTCCCTGTCTCTGCCGCGTGTGGCTGCATGCATGTCTCACTAACCTTATTCGCAGCACCCGATATGGCAGCCTGCTGCTGACCGGCCGCTGGACGCCCTTTTACAGACAGCCACTCCTCATTCGCCAGCAGATTCTCAAAAACTGGAGATCATCACGCCTCCTGCCGCTGCGCATCGTCCTCAAATCCATGAACGCGCTCACGCGCAAGTCTCTCGGCGCCTCGAGCCGCTACATTGAAGAGCTGGGAGGGTTCGAGACGCTGCCCAAGAACTGGGAGCGCAAGCAGGGTTACGATTTCAAGTTTCTGCAGATTGCGGAAGGCACAGGGACGCACACCATTGAGACGGACGTGGTCATTGTCGGCTCCGGCTGTGGCGGAGGTGTCTCTGCCAAGAACCTGGCCGAGGCCGGCCATCGCGTGCTCGTCCTCGACAAGGGCTACCATTTTGCGCCCGAGAACTTTCCCCTGAGCCAGGTCGGCAACAAGCACATTTACGAGAACAACGGCCTCGTCATCTCCAAGAGCTCTGCCATCTCGGTCGCCGCGGGCGAGACCTGGGGCGGCGGCGGCACGGTCAACTGGAGCGTGTGCCTGAAGCCGCAGGACTATGTCCGCAAGGAATGGGTCGCCGCCGGCCTACCGCTGTTTGGCTCGTCCGAGTTTGACGACTGCATCGACCGCGTGTGGACCGCCATCGGCGCCAATCAGACCAAGATCCGCCACAACCACCAGAACGAGGTCGTGCTCAACGGCTCCAAGAAGCTCGGCTGGCACAGCAACGTCTGCGACCAAAACACGGGCGGCGTCGAGCACTACTGCGGCCGCTGCCATCTCGGCTGCAGCGCCAATGAGAAGAGGGGCCCGGCCGTCGCCTTCCTCCCTGACGCGGCCGACGCGGGCACCGAGTTCATGGAAGGTTTCAGGGTGGAACGTGTTGTATTCGCCGCAGACGGCAAGACGGCGACGGGTGTGGAGGGTGTCTGGACGGCCCGTAGTGAGGATGGCACGGTGCACGGCGCGCCAGAGACTCGTCGCCAGCGCAGGGTCTTGATCAAGGCCAAGAAGGTGGTTCTGTCTGCTGGTTCGCTGTGGAGTCCTGCGTTGCTGCAAAAGAGCGGCGTCAAGGTCAGTTTGGTCCTTTCCGTAGTCTCCAGACGTGTATGGCTAACAGGTAGTAGAACCCCCAAGTTGGCCGTAACTTGTACCTGCACCCTGCGGCCTTCCTGGTCGGGCACTTTGACGAGATTGAGCCCCAGTGGGAGGGCGGTATCATTACCGCTTACAATGGCGAGTTTCAAAATCTTGACAAAAAGGGCCACGGCGTCAAGCTCGAGACCATGGCCATGCTGGTACGTACATTCTTCCCATACCCTACATGCAACGTGTGCTCACCGTTCAAAGCCATATGTCCTCTTCGCCATCCAGCCGTTTGAGAGCGGCTTCGACTCCAAGCTCTGCGTCGCGCGCATGAAGCAGCTGCACACCATCATCTCCATCACGCGCGACCGCGACACGGGCCGCATCACCGCCGATCCCGAGACGGGCGCGCCGTGCATCGACTACGACGTGTCGTCGTTTGACGCCGAGCACAGCCTCGACGGCATCGAGGCCATTGCCAAGCTCATGTACGTCATGGGCGCGACGGCGCTGTACCCGACCATCCCCAACGTGCGGCCGTTTGTCGTGGCCCGCGACGGCGACGCGGCGCTACAGAAGAGCTACCAGGACGGGACGGATCCGGAGTTCACGGACGCCAAGTTTGGGCAGTGGCTCAAGCACCTGCGCGAGGTCGGCGGCAAGGCCGGCCCCGAGATCAGCTACCTGTCGGCGCACCAGATGGGCTCGTGCCGCATGAGCGCCAAGCCGAGCGGCGGCGTCGTCGACCCCAAGGGCAAGGTCTGGGGCTGCGAGAACCTGTACGTGGCGGACGGGAGCGTGTTTCCCAGCGCAAGCGGCGTGAACCCGATGGTGACGATCCTGGCGATTTCAGACTACATTTCGCGCCAGCTGGCCCAGGAGCTGTCGGCGTAGAGATGCATGGGGAAGAGTGTCTTTATGTGTATAACGTAATGAGGGGGGGAGGGGGGGAGCGGGAGAAAAACATGAGTAGCGACGTGGCGATTTTGTATATTGAGTAACAACAGCTTTGGCTAATTTATGATTCTTTGCTTAAATGATGCTGTACTTTATTGAATGGTTGGAACCGCGAAGGATGTGACGAAATCAAGGCGAAACACGTATTGATTGATTGTGCATCTGGATACACCCGAAAAGTCCAATGGTACACCAGTCAATTTTACCTCGGGTCATCGTGTTGGGAATTTCAAGAAGAGAGTACGAGCACGAGCCACGGCAAGATGCGATCTCGTTGCGATCTCTTGGGTACGGGGCGAAGAGTCAGAAAGTGGGGAAGATGGCCAGTTTGGTTTCCCAGAATAGAAGACGACGAAAATCAACGGGGTACGCCGCTGCAAAGTTCCAGGATTATTGCCCGGGAAATGTGACTTTTATTTAAAAATAGATTGCTAGAACCATTTATTCCTTGTTGAGGGGAAACAAGAGTTCCCCCCACGCGGGCAAAAAAAAAAAAAAAAAAAAAAAGGCATCGCGGCTAACATCTGCCAGCGCTTTTACAGGGCGGGGGGGTTGTGACGGGAGGCAGCCCAAGCAGCAGCCACAGGGGCACACAGCCTCACCAGCCCTGGCGGGAGGTGACGACATGCTGCATTGTCCTTGACGGCGACGCCGAGTATACACGACATGGCTTTTGTCGATGTTGGGAAAATCATGCCGAGATGTGGATTCAGAATGGGAAACATTTGACAGCAAAGAAAGCAAAAAGCCTCTGCCGAGGGGTTTTACGTGTCATGTGGCAAACGTGGAGGGGGTTTTAGAAGACGAGTTGGTGTGCAAAGTCCAACACGAGAGGGCAGCTTTTTGAGACGCCCGTGTTCGGACCACGATGGCTTTCCATTCCCTTTGCAATTTGGCATGTGCATTGTCTGAGATGGACGAGTCAAACATTACACCAAAACTACGTCATTGTAGAAGAAACCGCCCATGTTCTGGCGGTTACAAACGCCTCTCGGTTCGGCTTTTTCTTTTTTTTTTTTTTGTGTGTGTCTCTCGCAAGAGCCTCACTCGAGGGGTCAGCTGGGGCCGTTGTGGCTGTGCACGCCACTTTTAGATGTGCAATCCATCTCGCCTTTTCGTTGTTCTTCTTGCCACAAAAAAATATTCATATTCAGAATGCACACGCCCTAACCTTGCATGTCAGAGCCCAAGGGATGGCCCTTTTCTACTCGACTCTGTCGGGGGTCCAAGTACAATGTCTTGTTTTTCGGCCTGGTATCGCGCTGTCCGGGGGTCGTCATCGTCGTCGAAGCCTAGCCAGGGTCTTTTGCTCCGCCACGGTCCGCCTTGCACCATCTCCTAACAAGATGAAATACAATAAAAATTTAAGTCAATTAAAAAGGCAAGAAAAGGCCAAAAAAGGTTTACTTGGGTGCTCGAGATCATGTACCGGTACTTTGCACATGTTCAAGTCCCCGTCATCTGGTGCCTACGACAACTCCCACACACTACACTAGACTCAACGTTACCATTCCAATCTGGGGATAGCATCGGCACTTGGTCCTCGCCGTTAACCGCCCGCGATTTTTTCTTCTTTAGCTTCTCTCTCTCCACACCACCCAGTCCATGACTTGTGGCAAGTAAAAATAAAAAGTATTCAGTCTTGTTTCTTTTTTTATTCCAAGCTCGCTTACCGCCAATCTCAACCCCCAGCCGTAGCAGAGATTTGTGCCCTGGTGTTTGCTCAGATGACTTCCTTTCTCGCCCTGGCCCGGGGGGGAAGCCCTCATGTGACGGGCTGCGCATGTGCGCCGTGGCCCTTGTGCGACCACCACACCCTTCCTTTCCAGCATGTGTGTTACCTTTCGAGAAGGTCAAAAAGATTCCGGGAGCCTGGGTGTTGTCTGCATGCGGCCGGCGGGCATCTTTGTAAAACGCGTGCCTGGCTTACACACACCTGCCAGTAGTACTGGTAGTGTATTACATCTACACCCCATGTAGTAAAGTACAAATCTCTTTCCACCCTACTTACCCAGTATTCATCTCGTTTCTGCTTTTCTAGTCCAGCATCATACGTTAATTGTAAAGCCTTCATTTTAGCATTCAACAAAACACTGGTCGACCAGGCCTCGACCGCCGTGGGCAGCCCAAGCTTTGCTCTATATGGCATCATTTCGCAACACCAGGAGCTGCCACGTCTTCTCAAATTACCCCTTGATCCCCTCATTTCATTAAAAACGGAAATCGCGTCTCCACGTTTTGACGACTTTTTTTTTCCCTTTCCCTTCACGGCGTCGTCCCATTAACACGCACACGCCCATGTCGTCCGGCGTCTGTCGTCTAATGCACATGATTGGCCGGCAGTCTACCAATCACATGCCGTCTCCAGCCTCTGGTTCCCACCACCTCTTGGATCTCTCTGGCCAATCAGCAGCCACAGCAGCACTTTACCAGCTACGCCTCTTCAAACCAAGACGACAAGTCGACTAATACGACCTGCCACTCAGACACCCTCCCCTTCTTGGTGGCGAGAGCCTCCCCTTTCTTCAAGTCCCCTTTCCTCAATCAGGTAGATGGATGGCCTGCAACAGCCAAGGGCCCTGGCATCCGTGAATCTGCCAGCCGGATACTCTGAATCTGTAGATGGTATCCGCATTATAACAGTAGTGGCCGCCTCTTCCCGCCGCTTGCGACCTTGGACATCGCCCACTTGGTCTCGTCCCGAGCGCTCCTGTCAGGGCAATCCCCACGGGAGCGTCGGAGCACCTTATCAAGTCGGGAACTGTTCCCGTCCTGCTCGCTCGCACGGCTCTCCACGCCTGCCCTCCCCCTGGCCGTTGCTCCGCGAAGGGGTAGCCGTAGGCTGGCTATCACAGGGGCACCAGCAGCCTCGAAATTGTATCTCGACGCGGCTTAAGAGACTGCCAAGGAGACTCTTGTTGTCTTCGGGCTCGCAGAGCGCTCAGAGTCATCGCAGCTCCTTCGTCTTGTGGCCATCTTTCAGGCTTGGTACAAGTCCCTACTAGGAAGGTAAAGATATTGTACACCTTTTCTCATCGTAAAAAGTCCCGACGCTTGTATCCACTGTCAGTGTTCCATTTGGCGCTGCGACGCATCCCACAACATCAGTCGGTGACTCGTCATAATGGAAGTCGGCATGCATGTTTGACGATGCGTGGAATCATTGTCCAAAAAGGGAGCAATAGAACAGGGGCATTAGCAATAAATGCAAGCTTGCTTCAAACATTGAAATTCTCCAAAAATGATACATGACAGCTGGCAATTTTTTGCTGGTAGGGAACCTGGGGTTGTGTGTGAGCCCTCGACATACGTACAGGTAGTCGTACAACACTCTGATTCAGTCGAGCCAAAGTTTCTCAGGCAGAAGGAAACAATGGCCGGGCCCCTATGGTGGCGAGACGCGACAACAGACGCCGATTCGTCGCCTTGAAGTGCAAAATGACAATCAAGACAAGGTGGTCCTAGTTTCCTGCATAAGCGTCCCAGCCTTTGCTCATCTCGCCCAGCTGCTGCATTGGCCACCGAGCTTCTCCAGCTCCAGATCGCGCCCGCCCGCTTGGACCAAACGACTTGCATGAATAGAAACCCGCTCATCTTCCAATAACGTTTCTCGGTTCACAAGTGTCATTTTTCCCAAGATGGCGTCCCTTGCATGGACGCGTTGCATGCGCCGCTTGTGTGAGATATGTAAAAGGAGACAGATGCAGTACGAAGTCTGCGGGTCGGCAAGTGAAGAATGTGAGGAAAATCGGCTCGACGGCAGTAGTTGATTAGTTTTACGGTGTCATCCCGACCTCCGCGACGGCGGCGACCTAGTTTCACCTGCAGCCGGAGGCATTTATATGCCATGCGGCCGTTGTCGACAGGGCATACGGCCGGTCGTGGTGGTAGCGTGTTTGACGAAGCGCCGTGAATCAATCAATCGGTGGCTGTTAGTTCTTTTCTTTTCTTCCCGGTTGTTCCCCAGCATATTCAACAGGTCATCTACGGCAAGGGGGGTTGGGTGGTGGGGTGGCGAGTGCTGGTGGTGTGTGGTGTATGGTGGCGGCCGGTCAGTGAGGCCAACACAAGACAAGCAGGTAGGCGGCTGTTGTGACCTGGCTACACGCCACCGCTGGTATCAGGAAACAGACTTTATCGGCGTGGGATGGGCTCGGAATGAAAGGGTAATGTTGATTCTAGAGATGATGGCCCAATCAAGCTGCGACGGAAGATGGACATGCAATGCTTGCCAAAGCAGGACTTGGCGACGCACGGTACTAGCGCAATCATTCCAACCGAGCAATCAAAGCCGGAGCTAGTTTCTTTCACGGTGCCATGACCGGGAATGAAGAGAGGGCTATCCCGGCTCACGGCGAGGTGGACAATGCCCATTTGCACACGGAGACTGGGTTTGTCGATTAGACCACGCAGAGGGAGCTTCGAAGGCCCTGGCAGGCAAGTAGGTACCCGACCTGTACCTGTACAAGTCTCAAGGCGCAAGGCGAGCCAAAGCCAAGGAGGCGGAACACAAGGATGGCTGCGTTGCGAGGACTCGGTACCAGCGACGTGGTTGAATGGGGGCGTGGGGTCTTTCGAGTTCAGCTTCGCAGGCCATCTGGTGTCGGTCGGCGAGGTGGTGATGGATGCCGACTCCAAGCACAGCCATAACGTCGCTAGTAAAGTACCTGGTTCTGCATGGGAGAGTAGGTGCGTGGCGGATGTATCTCTCTCTGCAGATGGGCACGATAGCTGGGGCAAGAGCGAGGCGTCGATGGCTGCAGAGATGGCTCTTTCAGAGGGCACAGAAGGCAACAGGCCCCGCTGCCGACGCCTGGCAGAGTGCGCCCGGCACTAACAGCAGGCACTACAAAGGCGTGCAGAAATGTAGCCACAGCAAGGCAAACTGGCCCGCTGTGCGAGGCAGATCCCGCGCAGTTTACCAGGTACGTGCATGTACGGAGCTAGATGACGATGAGTAAGTCGGTTGATTCTAGTAATAGCAACAGGCTAAAAGTCAATAGCGGGTACGGACAGCGCCGTGAAAGAGAAGAAAAAAAGGGCCGTTTTTTTCTCTTGTCTGTCTTGGTTACCTCACGGACTAGACCCAAGCCAGCAGAGGCTGCATGAAGGCTGGGCTTGGTGGTACCGGTACATGCATGGCAGACAAGCTGACAGATGGGCACGAGACTGAACGGCGGCCGCCTGCCAACAAGGTTTGGAAGAGAGAGAAAAGTCGCCTGGACTGGAGCTGCCAAGTGAAGCGCTTTTTTGAGCTAACAGCTGCACCAGGTATTCTGTTTTCAGACCTGCTGGCTCCTTGCCCTCCAGACGGTGATGTCGGCGACAGAGATCATGGACAGCGGCGGTGCATGGTACTCGTTGTGGCGGAAGTCAAGCCCTGTGGTAGCATCCGCACACCCCCGTGGTCCGCTGTAACCAAAGACGGACACCGCGGACGCAGACTCAGAGGTACAGTAGGTACCTACCTACCTTAGCTGCTCCGCGCCCACTCACACCCCAAAGGGCCAAAGGCGTAGACCGACCCCCCCTCGCTGTCCTGCGTATCCCTCTGCACGCCTCCACTTTCTAAATAATGCGCAGTCACCTGCGGGCTGCAGGCTACCTCGTGGGTGGTGTGTGGCGCGGTCTGCAGTAAAGGCCAGGAAAGAGGGAAAAGAAGGCGAAAAGGCCAGCAGAGGGAAGATCGAATGCCCACTCTGGAGGACACCCCAAGACCTGCAACCTGGTACCTAATGGTAATGCGCCAAACTCTTTTTTTATTTTCATCCCTCTTGCCCGCTTTCCGACGACTCTTTTTGTGCGGAAATGCTAGTCAACCGCCCCCGCTGTACCTACTTTTAGAGGCTAGATAGCTGCCGCAACCCACTGTAGGCCGCGACCCGTACCGCCTGCAGCCACTGCCACCCACTGCCACCAGCCCTTTTCCAGGCCAAGGCCAAGGCCACAGGTATATCTCCCCACCGCTGCCCGCCCGCCACTTTCTCTCTTCCTCTTTTGCTCTTCACGACTCTCGCCTCGTCCGACGTTCACTTCTTTCTTAAACCGCCTTCTCCCCCTCGCGGTTTGCGGCAAGCTCAGCAGGCGATCCATCGTCGGCAATCCTAATTCCCTGCTAAGCATATTTGTCGCTTCATCCTTCTTTATTCTTTTTTTCTTCCCATTATAATATTCTATTCCCCTTGCGCACCGCCGTTTACACCCTCGTCCTCGCCGCCCCTCCCGTCCATCCCCCGCCAATATACCTCACCCCTCCTCTCAAGACATATTTCACAGCCGCCAACATGCCCGCCCAATTACTACCAGCCTCCGCCGCCGCCTTCGCCCCCCGATCAGCCTCCGTCAATGTCGTCCTCGGCTCCAAGGTCGAGTCGTGGCTGACCCTGACGCTCAAGCGCATCAACCGTGTTAAGCGCCCGCTCAACTCGGTGGCCCAGCACCAGAGATGCCTCGCCGAGACCCTCGCCAACAAGAATGCCATCTGGACGCTCGCTTCCGTCATGCTGCCCAAGCTCCCCGAGTCCGACATGCCCACCGACTACGCCGAGAACATGTTCAGCCACCAGCTCATCCACATTGAGGCCTACATTGTCCACGTCGACATGGTCCACCGCAACGAGGTCGCCTACAAGCTCACCATCGACACCATCGACGCCCTTGTTGAGTACCACAAGGAGATTCACTGCGTCGACGCCAAGGCGAACTCGACCGACTGGTCTGGAAAGGAACAGCAATGCAAGAAGCTGCACGACGACTTTGTGCAAGCCATCAACAAGTTCGTTTTCCGCACCCACGTCACAGCCCTCGAGGGTCTCGAAGAGGATGGCGCCGGCGAGCTTCTTTGCGGCAAGAGCGACGAGGTCAGGAACAATCTCATGAACCTCATGAAGCCTCTTGTTCCTCCTCCTCCTCGCGTCGTCGAGAACTTCCGCCCGCCGCCTCCCCTGCTGCCCAGCTCTCCCATGAACCACTTCTGGGCCCCGGCCGTCTCCATGCCTCCCGTCGACGCCTGGAACGTTCTCCCTTCGAGCCCCAGTGTCGCCTCGTCCGCTGAAGCCACCACCCCGATCTGGCAGAACATGCACATGCATCAACAAGTCCATGTGCCTTCTCCTCCCATGGACTTTAGCCAGCCTCAGGTCACAAATGCCTTCTTCTTCAGCGGCCCTCAGATGACTGCGCCCATGTCTACTGTGCCCCTCCCCAGCATGTACGCGCCTAACCAGTGCGGAATGAACGTCTTCATGGGAAACGCTTTCGACTGGCAACGCTTCCAGGACTTTAGCACCCCCATTATGTGACTACCTCAACCTCCCCAGTCACATGGCGGCACTTTTCCTCCCGCGGGGCCGTCCTAATTCTTGCCCTTTTTTGCGTTCTCAGCTTCTCCTGGAGAGAAGTCACAAAAAACTTTTACACTGCAAGATTGTTCAGCGACATAGACTGGCATTTCTCATCACATTGGCGTTTTTCCTCTTTCCTCTTTGCATCGGGCTCGGAGTTCTCAAATATCCACTCTGGCTAAGCGGCGGCTTCCTCTAATCCGCTACTGGCTCTATTGGCTTTGCTTTTTGTTTCATTCGCAATAGCGAGCGTCTGTTTACTGTCTTGTTTCAAGGGCTGGCGCAACTGTTTTCACATAATCGGACCAAATCATTTGGATACCTCACGCCGCCAGATCGGCTGTGTATTATTTCCTCGTCCACACAATGGCTGGCTCCGGACGGGTATAGGATGCTTTCACAAGCGGACAGGGATTTCTGCAAACGGCTTCTTCCTTTTTTTTTTTCCTTTTTCTTCCTTTTTTTTTTTTTGCTCACCAATTTTCTTCCTTTTGTTTCGACAACTTTGGGTTAAAGACAAGAGGGATATGCAGCGATGCACAGATTTCGGCTCGGCCCGAGATGAACTCTTTTTCGCTTCTTTTACATTTCTTTCTTTTTATTCCGTCACGGTTTCTTCCCTTTTCTGCATCACTGGGTTGCGCTTGAGACGCCAACGATACCCCAGGTGCTAGCCACCAAACGTCTCTTGTTGCGCCCTTTTCTTCACGAATTATGACGACCACGAAGTTACGAATCGAATACGCTACTCCTTTTACGAATGTTGCGCCAATATGACTGCATTCGAAAATGACCAACTACGCATCGATTCAAAGCTGTTGTCTGGTCGGTTAGACTGGTTCTCACCCCCACTCAACAATCTGGCCGTCACGGAAGCCATGAACCGTAACCACGCCGAGATGACTGGAGCATCTCCGCGCATAAGGCACTGGATGTCGACGGAATCATGCACGCTCGCCATCAGGATGGATGAGTTTGTGCAAGTGAGACAACAAAATTTGAGCAATGCTGCGCATGGCTTCAATGGCGTTGCTCTCACAGTCTCTGATACTAGTCTTGGCTGCTTTTTGGCAGTTCATTGGCAGTACCACGAGGCAACTGTAGGACATCTCCCTACAGACAGACTGTGGCGCGGCCTCGGCTGCATCATGGTCTGGTTGGATTGGTAGCACAGGTGGTAATGGTGTGGTGGCAAACTGCTACGCAATTTGACATTGCACTTCCCTGGGCCGGATTTGACCCAGTCTGGCGCCTGTGTTGCAGGAACACTCGCGATCCACGCAATTGCGAGATGCTGGAACTTTATATAATAACAAAGGCGGGTGGCGACAGTGCCGTGCTAGTACACGCGCTCATCAAAGACTGGCCGTTGCTGGCAAGCGGCTGCCTCTTGGCTAGTAGTTTCAACCCTGGTGGTGAAGCGAACGGGAGAGCAGCAACTTGTCAGTCGGGTGTCGGCCCATCCGCACCAAAGAGAAAAAAAAAAGAGAAAGGAATGAGGAAAAGGAAGACAGCCCGAAAGTGCAACGTGTATTCAGGTATCCCTGTTGAGCTTGTGTTTTTTTGTAAACTTTTTGGGAATTGTCGCCCTTTTCTTCTTTTTTGGATAACCACATAAACTTCTCCTTGGCTAGTCCTTAGTTAATCAATACGAAACCAAGTTTCGCCACATTCTATATATTTTCTACTGTGAAATTTGAACCGTGAATGTGGAGCTTCCGTCTTTATTTTATTTTTACTTGTTGTTGGTAGGCCACGCGTTTCGAGTGAGCATCTCTGCTTTTTGAACTGTTGGAAAATGTTGAGGCAGCCCCATGTAAAGAAACGTACGGGATGCTGCGCCGAATTGGAGCCTCAACGTGGTCTGAAGAGGACGAACAAGGGCAGAGAACATGGAAAACAGGAAACAAGCTCCTACAAAAAATACATGACGAGAAAAGACAAGACGACCGGCCCATTTTAGCTTGCAAACTGCTCATTTGCGAGTCTATGCGGGACATGCAACCTACCTACCCTGCATCGTCACATCATCACCACACTCCCTCGGCGAGACATCAGCTTTTTCGACATCAAAATGGTAATATAAGTATAGTATCGTGGCTGTGTGTATACAAGCAGGCCCAGTCTGCGGAAGTTGGAGAAAAAAAAGCATAACGGCTTGCTGGAATTCGTTGTCTAAAAAGTGAAGATGCCAAGTCGCCATCTGACAGACCTTCCAACCGATGCATAATCAATCGACTAGTGTCAAGCCACCGCTCTCTCATCTTGAAAGTAGAGAGGCACGTAGGGCTCATTTCGTCTACTAGAATGCCTTTGTGCTTCCTCTTTCTGATCTTGTATGGCCCCCGGTGCAAAGTACGCAAAACGCCTGTCCACAGCATGTTGCTCCCTCGACTCTATTCCTCCCAAGAATATGTATGCCCGTCTACCCAGATGGCGACGTGACCACCACGCATCCTTCAATGTTTCTTTCGTTTGTTGTACAAAAAATGGTGTAGTCCTGAAATTATGCTCGTGCAGCTGACGGGGTAAAGACAAAGTCGTGCGTCGCATGCGCGTTTTATTCTTGCGAGACGGTTTGCTGCTCCAACGTCAGTACACTATGAAACCTTCCAAAGACATGAGGGAAGACAAAAAAAAAACTCACCACTAGCCAGTCCATGCCCTCGTTGACGCCGCTGCCGTCGACGGCTGAGCACGCCATGATGCTCCAGTTGCGGTCGCGCAGCTCGCCGAGGCGCAGGGCTTCTGAGATTTCGCCCGCGCCCTTGGCGCCGGGCTGGTCCTGCTTGTTGGCAAAGACGAGCAGGGCCGCGTCCTTGAGCTCCTCCTCGTTGAGCATGGCGGCCAGCTCGTCGGCGGCCGTCTGCAGCCGGTCAATGTCGGTCGAGTCGACGACGAAGATGACGGCGGCCGTGTTGGCGTAGTAGCAGCGCCAGTACGGCCGGATCGACGTCTGGCCGCCCAGGTCCCAGACGTTGAAGTTGAGATTCTTGTAGGTGACGGACTCGACGTTGAATCCTATCGTGGGTATCGTCGTGACGACCTCGCCAATCTGGGTTTTCCACCGAAGTCAGTGCGCGATCCCTTTCGCGGACGGCCATGCGACTATACCTTTAATCTGTACAGCAGAGTCGTCTTTCCTGCATTGTCCTAAATCGTCGCAAATAAAATTCCACAGGTCAGCGCTCAAAGAATCCCCCAAAGCGTAGTATTTCGCCCATATCCTCCACATTGCTAGGCAGGGGAGAGGCGGAGATGCCGTACGAGACCGAGAATCAAGATTCGGATTTCCTTCTTGGCCCAGAGGATGTTGGACAGCCACGAGACACCGGCGCCCATGTTTGTTGTCGCGTTTGTTCGGGTTTGGTATATTATGAATATCGCGGAGGAGCTATCAAGCTGAGCGGCGGCGCAAGTCGAGAGGTTCGAAATATCGCCACCCTGGGAGAAGAAGAGAGGGTATCGTATGCGTATTAGAAAAATAAAGTAATGTGTAAAAAAAAAAAGGGCCAGGGCTTGCAGACTAGAAAATCCAAGACCGCCCAAAAAACTCCCTATATTCCGTCAAAAAATAAAGAAGAAAAGGCTGGTGGGATTTCAAAGCAATGTGTCTTTTGCGAAGGAAGCAGAGCAGGAGACGGGGAGTTGAGGGGCGGCTTCATTAGAAATCCATAGTCCAGTCCCCTATTCCGCTCGCTGGCCTGGTGCACTGTGAGTGTGAGAGGCCTGCGGCGGCCTGCCAACTGCCTAGGCGAGACCCGCAGCGGCGTCCGCTCTTGGCTCGCTAGGCATCGGCAAGCATGCTTGGCATGTGAGCCGGTTGTGGTGTGTGTAGTTTGAATGATTAAAAAGATGTATGCAACGTGATGGTCCAAATTGAATAATTTGATTTGGGAAGAATCTCTGTATTTCGGCTCTTTGGCGACGCAGTCATACCATCTGCTGAGTCGCAAAGTCCGCGGGAGATGGCAGACGCTGCACGCGGTCCAACTGGTTTCCACCGGTGCAGTCGCTACTTCTGCTAAATAGCAGCCAATTCGTCGATCCGGCATAGGTAACTAGGTACTATCAGGCAGTTACAGTGTTTTCAACGCAGCTTCTGTGTCATTGTCTTCCGGTGCTGTGGCGTGCTTCAGTAACAAGTACAACCACAAACTACTTTATCAAAGTAGCAGAATCTGGAGATGATTAAACGCAAAGTAAAGCCATATTCGTCATCACCCGCACTCGCTAGGTATGTGCCGTTCAACTGCTTTGCAGTTACTCTGCATAACTCAGGCCCGTCTGGCTTAATGACAGGCATCTGGCCTACATCTCGCTTCCACTTCACCCCGGCCTTCGATGCGCCCCACCCTGCCTCATCGTCCCTTACCTGTCCTTGAAGCCTCAGGCATCAACCGAGCCACACCGGCACACTAGCCACATATCCACACCCACATCCTGATTTTCACTACTAGGGCTTTACGCCCTCGAGTGGCGCGAGCGAGCGGCCTGGGTGGCCCCCCCAAGCCAAAAATCCTTTTGCAACTCCACGCCAACTGACCATCATCGACAACCGAGCAAAAACGACCGTCAAGATGCCCGTATGAACGCCCCTTTCCAGAACCCATTCCCCGTTTCCGAAACCGAAAAGAGAGCAAAAAGAGGTCCTGTTATTTTCGCTGTATTATTTCCAGCGCTTTTTCGATGTTCCCCCGACCGCTTGCCGTGGCAAAATCGATGACCTGCCCTGCGCAAAACGAACCATGACGAAAATTCTGGACAGGATATGCTGCGTGGTTTTCGTCAGCGCCAAGCCGGCAGGGATAATCGAGCGCTTGAAATACGACATCGAAATGCCATCGGACCTCTGTTTGCCATCTTGAACCGGACGAAACGAATCTCGAAACCAACGAAGATCAACTGTTTGTTTGCTAACGCACCTCGCCCTCGCAGTCCCTCAAGTCTTTCCGTACCAAGCAGAAGCTTGCCAAGTCGCAGAAGCAGAACCGCCCTGTGCCCCAATGGATCCGCCTCCGCACCAACAACTCTGTCCGGTACGCTCTTTCTCGCCCGACGCGACACGTCGGCGCCCTCGACGAACAAGAACCAGCATGGCTAACATTTGTCTCCTCCTTCACAGCTACAACGCTAAGCGCAGACATTGGAGAAAGACCAAGCTCGGCATCTAAATGCCCGAGCCGTTGCTCTCCCTCTTTTTCCTTTGCTGTTTTATTCCAAACACCGAAACCTCGACAAGTCTTTCGACATTCTTCAAAACAATGACTTGGGATGTGACAATGATTTCTTCTTTTTCCCCCTTCTTCTCTCCCCGGGTGGGGGAAAAGTAAGGCATTGGCTACGACGGCTGGCAGTTTCGGGCATATGACAAAGATTTTATGGAACGCTTTCACACGACAACTAAAAAAAGACTACATTTTTTTGCATGAAAGTGACGGACGGAAAAGGAACTCGAGTTGTTTTTGTTAATGTCTCTTTTTTCAGCAAAAGCTCCTTTGTCCTTGCAAAACATGGTGGAGAGGAAACATCATATTAGGGGAAGAAAATAAAAAAAATTTCAAACCATTCTGTCCGGGCGTGTCGTGAAGCTGCAGTGATCCATGATAATGTGTGTGCCGCTGATTCATGCAGGTCCAGCCGTCATGTGAGGCTGCTTCACAGAGGAGCACGGCTTATCCTTGCACTGCATTCTGGCCATTCATAGCTATAGTTACTCGCAGCTCTTAACGTGACCGTTTGTGCAAACAACATGCGCGGCATCTGCGATTTATGGTCAACAAGAGACCCCATGCCCTCATGGTATTGGAGTAGTTGCTATTCGCGACAGCCGCATGAAATCACAGGCAACTTTTGTTTGGCATTCAAGAATCGGCACCTTTTGTTGGGCAATAAGAATCAGCTTTTCTACCAGCCTGAATGGCACGTGTCTTTCGCTGCATAATTTCCCCATAAACTACAATGAGTTGTCATTGCCACCAGCCATGTCCATCCCGGTCCGAAATCAAACGCCTGTAGTGTATCGTGCGATGGTTGGCGAGCTCCAAGTCATTCGTAGATGTAATAACAAGACCCAAATTCAAGCACGAAAAAAAGAGAAAGGGTAACCGTAATAAAGAAGGCAAAGCAAGCATAACCAGAATGCATCAACACCATTAGTCCCATGCAGACACAGAGGTGCTGCGCTTATCGGTCCTCGGCCCACTCGTTCTCGCGGCGAATCTGCTCCTCCTCCTCGGGGGTGAAGTCGTTGGTAATGTTGAACGTCTTGCGGATCTCCTCGGGCGACTTGCCCTTGATCATGTTGGCGACGGTCTTGCAGCCGACATCGAGAAGTGGCTTGATGTCGAGGTAGTTGGAGGCCTAAAGACACGGGGTGGGTTAGCGCTGGGAAGCTACGAGAAATGCTGACAAGAGGGGCCAAACGTACGAGGATAATCTCGAAGAGCATCTCCTGATCGACCTGCATGAACTTCTGGTCCCACTCGTCGATATCAGTCGTCTTCTTGCGAGCATCCGACTCGTCGTCGGCCGCCTGGGCGGGGTCGTCGCGGTGGTGGTTGCACCACTCGATGACCTTGCGCAGAACGGCCTCATTCACGTTGGGAATGGGAATGGGGTTGGTCTGGCTGATGGTGTCATCGCCGACATCCTCGAGCATGTTCTTGATGAGCATGGAGCGCTCGACAACGGCACGGTCTAGAGGGGGAGAATGCGGTTAGCGAAAGCGGCGGCCTCGGGGGCTTGGAAGGGAGACGCGGGCGAAGGCGTGTACGTACCGACTTCGATGGTGGCAGCGTCGTTGGAGATCAGCCAGATCTTGGACATGGGCTTAGCGTCGGCCATTTTGTGAGAGAAGAGTATTGAAAGATGGGAGAAGAACGGTGGGATGTTCTGGCGCGCTGGTTGTTAGCTGATGCTGAAAGCGATGGGTGTTTGCAGAAAAATGGTGGTCTGCGAAAGGAAGCAGGCTGGGCAGAGCACGAGGAAGAAGCGGGCAGAAAGCACCTGCGGGGTTTGGGAAGGGCTGTGACTGCTGCCGCCGCCAGAGTTCAAAGGCGGATGCGCAGAGGACTGGGCCGGCGCTAGGTAGGCCGCTGGAGGTATCCGTACTTACTGTGTGATTAGGTGGCAGGTTGACGAGCTAGAGCCAAGAGGTTGGAGTGGTGTAGAATGTAAATTGCTGATGGGGGAGGAAGATGGGGAAAGGGAGAGGAGGCGAGGGTTTTATATCATGCAAAGCAGACGAAATAATCGTGCACTTGAAGTGTTTGCCTTGTTTAATCAAAGTTAAAGGGCAGTACACTGTGACAAGTCTTCGGACTGTGCAAGGTGGAGGTCGCACAGCGCCATGATTACGCGCTGGTGCCTGGCGCAGCGCCTGGAGCACGCCTCAAAGAATTGCCCTTGAGCGCGCCGCAGGGAGCCCTGTGCTGCCTGTCGAGAGGCCCATTTGGCCCCAGAACCGGAGCCTTGTTGTTCGGTGGGTGACTCTTTTTTTTATTTTTGCGCCAGAGGAGCGCGGCGCTGCCTAACTTTTATTTTTTACTTTTATCTTTTTTTAAAAACAATGGGAGGAAGAGACGGCTCCCCGCCACCAAAACTCAAGCTCTGCCGCTCGAGGCCAAAACAAATGTTTCTTTGTGGATTTTATTCAGCATAGATAGGTAGCTTTCCATAATCTACACACTGCAAAGATGCAACCCAATCTGCTCGGACATGGGCCAGGGACCAAACGGCTCACGCCAATTGTGCTTGCCGGGTGCTTCCCATCTTTGCAGTGTGTTACGGCTCACGTGTACCATGGCAACGTAATAGTGACCGTGAACTGATGCCTCTCGTGCGGGAAATACTTGCATGGTGCTCAAGTAGATGCCAAAATGCCAGGGGTGGTCGGAAAGCTTGCCGTCGATTCGTGTAAGCCAACTCATGTCCATCAAACCAGTAGTACCATCAGCCCAAGACTTTTCGCGGCATTTGTTGGGACCGCCAGCTCATCGTTTGCGAGACATCATTGCCGGGTACTTCCCCAAGATAGCAAGCTGCTGGTTTTTTCTTCTCCCTCCATTTCTGTTTGCTTCAAAGAAAACTATCGCAGACCAAGCGCAACTCTAGTCTTGTAGCTGTATCCCGTAGAACGGGATGACAGCGTGATACGTCCTTCTAGAGGAAGAGGCTCTCGAATTTTTTTTCTGAGCCATGGTGGCCTTACCATTGCATGTACCATATTCCTTCCCTCGAGGCCAAAATTGAGGCACACATTTCGTTCTGGTCTCCAAACGAGGTGTTGTGCTGAGATGCGTTGATGGGGCCGAGGATACAGAGGCAGCTATATGCGTAACTATCAAAGACGCCGCTGTAGCAGAAAGAGAGAGGTAACTTAGCAGCTATACGGTCATAGCCAAGACTAATAAACACGTCTTTTCATTTTCGATACGTCTGATGCATTCATGTTATTTTGTTGATTTTTCGTCTGATTCGCCATGACTAGTGGCTAGCAGAGGCTCGTCTTTGCTCGGGCGACATCCGCAATCTTCTATTGCTCGCTGTCGCATAGACTTGTCAAGAAACGAAGTGTCTTGTCCCATATCGCGCTTCCCCCGTCTCTTATCGAGAGACATCTGCGATAGTCTCAGGTTAACGTAGACCATGAGAGAAGCGCGAGGCGGAAAGGCACCGCCGTTCTTGTTGGCCTCAGGTCAATCGAGGATAATCGGCTGTTGGCTGTGCTATGTTTGCCACTCTAACTTGGCTGCTATTTGAAACTGCAGCTTTCAGAAATTCATGTACGCGCGACCCTGTTGGTCAATAGGTTTGTACCATCGACTTGCTGTGTGCGGTGCAGCAGGCCACACCCATCCCCATGAGACAGGACAACGAGAAGCGCCAATAGATGTGCTTGCGATCCGGCGGTGCCAGTGACCAACATTTTAATGATGCTAAATTTACTACAGGAAATTCGCTGGCAGAGTTCTGGCTAGTTTTGCTGACAACGAAACAGCGACGAGAATTGATTATGCGACAGTGGTATCGTGTTGGAAGTCAAAGTGAACCATGCCAGCTGAAATTTAAGCAACGGATAGGAAAAAAAAAAAAAAAAAAAAGGAATGATCAACTGCGTATAGTCCAAAACAGCCGATTTGTCACGTAAACTGCATGAACAGTCTCAGCGCGTCGGCCAGGCGGGCTTGGGTCTACACTTATTAACTGCAGTGGGGATTGCTGCTCGGCAGGGCTAGGCTTTCAGTTGCTTTCGGACGGCCCGGCCCCAAGGCTTGACGATTGCTGGTTAGCGAGTTTCTAGCGAGGGCCCAACAGCGGGCAGCCCCATTCATTACCGCCAGGGGCCCCCTGAATCTTTTGGTCCCGTCAGGCCACTCGACGGCCCCTTTTCTGCAGCGTGCAGTTGAAATCGTCGCAGGGGTTGGTTGATTTTTTGCAGTGAATTTGCCGAAAAGCTTCAGTCATTATTAACAGTACGTACAGTTTTCTTTTTCTGCGTGTTCTCGCGAACACGTCACTTGGTCGCGCTGCTGATGGTTGCAGTCTTCTGGCTCCCGCAGCAACGCCCAATCACACCGTGCGAAACGCCCCCAGAATGACCAAGTAAACAACCAGTGATGAGGTCATGCCCCTCGGTCTATGAACATGCCAGCTGCCCAAGAACCTACCAGTAAGTATCCGTACTGGGTAATAATATCGAAGGGCTCTTCATTAGCTCGCTTGGGTAATTTGGCTGCCCCCCAGAATTAATATTGTTTGGCTCCCCCCCCCCCCTGTTGGCGCCCGTCTAGGAGGTTTCATTTTGCCGTTGTGCATGTACCGTGCGCGCTGCCACTTGTCGTAGATGTACCTGCGCTTCCGCAAACAGTGACTTGGCCAACCGCTAAAGCTGACCTGTCGGCAGGCACTTGTAGGCCCATTTGCGGGCCCTTCCGCTGTCAGCTCAGCGCCTCGCCCTCTGTAATGCAACTTGCCACGCTTGCGGTTTGCTGGTGTCTCTGCTGGTCCCATCCCAGACACACACCAACCCTTTCGTTTCTTTTTTATCCCATATCCTTGGACCATCTTCCCTTTCTACATCAACCCTTCTAAATCCTCTTGTTTTTTATTTCTCCTTTTAATCTTTGATTCTTCGTTGGGGAAAATAATCTCCCGCTTCTCTCCTCCCTTTCCCTACTCCGATCTAATCGACTAGCGACGGGCGCGCTCTACTGGCTTTTTTTTTGTTGCCGCTGTTAGTGTAGGGAGCTTCGGAGATCGATTCGCTTGGCGCGCGCGCGCCCGACTCGAGCCATCCCATGTCGTTGCTTCGCTCGCAGCCTCCGACAAGCCACTGCTTGCTGCGATTTCACCAGCCCTGAGAGGCATTTCGCCCGACCAGGAAAACAATGTGGAGGCGCACCTATCTCCTCCTCGTCGCCATCCGACTGTGGTTCGCCCTCTCGCCGAGCTACCTCCATCCGGACGAGAACTTCCAAGGGCCAGAAGTGATTGCAGGTATGTTTGGGTATTGGAGGTCCGAATGCGCTCTCGCGTACAGCTCGAGTGCGCAGTTGCCGCGTCACAGCTTCGCTGAGCTTGCCAGACCTTCGTCATGCTTGCGAGCCGAGAATACTGACCGAATGGCCCTTTTGCAGGTGAAATCTTCAGCTACCCCGTGCGACGAACCTGGGAATTCACAAACGACAACCCGATCCGAAGCGTATTCCCATTATGGCCCGTCTACGGCCTGCCGATGCTCCTCCTGCGCTGGCTATGGATTGGTAATGGCAACGATGGCGAGATTCGGCCCATTGTCGTCTTTTGGACGCTCAGAGTCCTCATGTTCCTCATCAGCTTCGTTCTTGAGGACTGGGCGCTGCACGAGCTGATACCTTCGCCGCGCCACCGCCGCGTGGCAGTTTTGCTCGTCGCATCGTCCTATGTGACCTGGACCTACCAGACACACACTTTTTCCAACTCCATAGAGACGCTAGTGGTTGCATGGAGCTTGGTGCTGATACAGCGCATTGTTGACGCAAAGGTGAGCTGGCCTCTTCGCGACGTGACACTAGTTCCACCTCAGACCGCCTCTGCTAACACCGCTCTTCAGCAACAATCTACCCTTCTGTCCTCTTTCGGTCTTGGAATTGTCGCCGTCTTTGGCATTTTCAATCGCATTACCTTTCCAGCGTTTCTCTTAATTCCTGGCCTTCGTTTGATACCCCATTTCCTGAAAAGGTAAGCAGGCTTACACGCGCCGCCCTTGCACCCTGTAAGCCACCGCCACTGACCGTCTCTCCAGGCCTCTTTCTCTCGCAGTCCTGGTCTCGGCTGCTCTTGTTACCTCCCTTGTTGCGATTGCGCTGGATACCGCATTCTACAGCTCTGGCCCTGTTACGTGGGCCGACCTAATTTCTAGACCAGTAATAACTCCCCTCAACAACCTCAAGTACAACTCGGACACGGCCAACCTCGCCCAGCATGGCCTTCACCCATGGTATCAGCACTCGCTAGCGAACCTCCCGCTGCTGCTTGGACCTGCCGCGGTATTGTTCGCGACGAAACCCCACCTCTCCATCCGACTTTACTCCGCCATTTCAGGGTTGGCGGTCCTATCGATATTCCAGCACCAGGAGGCGCGATTCCTTCTGCCGACAGTTCCCCTGATCTTGTCGTCAGTGCAACTTCCCACGAACAAAGCCTTGCTTCGCGTATGGGCAGGCGCTTGGATCATCTTCAACCTTTTCCTCGGCGTGCTCATGGGTATATACCACCAAGGTGGCATCATTCCAGGCCAAGTCTTCCTGGCCAGCCAGCCCGACGCCACAACTGCCATCTGGTGGAAAACATACTCGCCACCGATCTGGCTGCTCAATGGCAAAAACGAAGTTTTGCAGACCAAAGACGTCATGGGCATCAAAGGCGACGACCTGCTCATACAGCTGACCTCGCTCGCCACATGTGACACGCCCGCCGATCGTCGCAACCAAGAGTACCTAAAGGAAAAGAATGGTACCTACCTGATGGCGCCCGCCTCTGCCACATGGCTAGACCCTTACCTGTCAAATAAAGGCTTGCAGGGACTACGCTTCCGCGAGGTCTGGCGCTACCGCCAACACCTAAACCTCGATGACTTGGATATTGGCGACGACGGCCTCTGGAACACACTGACGAGAGTCGTCGGCCGCAGAGGTCTGGTTGCGTGGCGCGTCACGAAAAGCTGCTAGTCAGCCAAATAAAAGAGAAAATCAACTGTTACCTAGACTTATATAGAACCAGCATGTACATGATTCGATTACAAAAGTCAAAAAATTGCAAATGCCAAACAAACTGCTTGAGCGGAGCTATCGCACCATGGTGCGCCGCTAATAAAAGCTGCTAGTAGCTAAAGTGGCGGTCATCGGCGGAGTGGCTCAGGCTCTTCATGTATACTGCGCTTTTTCCTGAACGCTGAGCTGCGCAAACGAGGCAAAAGAAAGGTGCCTCATCGCGGCCCCGCCTGCAGCAATTGCCTGCGTCTACGCTCAGTCACGCACGGAGGGGACGAATGATACATCAGCTTGACCGGGTATATTGAAATTATATCTACGTCTATTCATTCAAGAACTCGTAACACATAAAGAGCCCCATACCCGCAAAGCCCATGTTTGCCCGATATTTGAAGTAAATCAAAGATCTGGACCAAGCACGAAATGCTTAGTAGAGACGCTTGGGGGGAGACATGGAGGCCTTGATGGTCAGGCTGCCGACGTTCTGCCAGCCCTTCTTGAGGAGGGAGACGAGGTAGTTGATGGCGAGCATGATGTTGCCGAGGAGCTGCTCGGTCTCCATCTCGACGTTGCCGACGGCGACGCCCATGCAGAGGACCTTCTTGAGCTGGAACTTGATGGTGGACTTGACCTCGGTGATCTTGGCGGAGAGGTCGTCGGCGTGGGAGACGGGGGTGGGGAACTTGCCGGCCTTGGAGAGACCGGGGCCGAGGAGACGGGGGATCTGCTTGATGAGGGCCTCGGAGGCGATGAAGGCGTCGTACTTGCGGGCGAGCTTCTTGATGAGCTTCTTGTTCTTGTTGAGCTTCTTCAGGTCGTCGGCCGACATGGCGTCGACACCGCCGTGCTTGGCGCGGTCGAGATCGTGCTGGTCACCGAGGATGCAGATGGCCATGTTGGGGCGCGGGACGGCGGGCAGCTTGATGGTGCCGGAGAAACGCTTGTCACGCTGGGGGTCGTAGTTCTTGAGGCCGATCTGGAGCTCGACGGTCTCGAGGAAGTTGCGCTTCTTGGTCTCGTTGGAGTACTCAAGGAGCTCCTGGACTTGCGTCCGGACATTAGCTAAAGAGATGGGTGTTAGCTACACTCTTCTTTTTGCCCTTCTTCTCGATCTGTCGCCTGGTCCCTTCCACAGCGTTCCGAGTTTGCATGTGCTGGATGCTGCCGAGACAAAAGACGACAATGTGTTCGAACAACGTACCGACTGTGATCTTGGACATTTTGTCAGTCTCCCAAGAGGTTAATCAATTGGTGGTCAGGACGGGGTTGGTTGATTCAAGGAAAAGATTGAGCGGAGCCGCTGAGATTTTATAATATTTTTGGGTCGCTGCAATTGCGCCGGCTTGGTGCGTTTGGTGGGGTTGCGATTTCTGTGGCAGGGCAAAATTTTCTCACGTGGCTGATCACGTGCACCGGCTTCAGTCGACAACGTCCGTGTAGGTACTCTGCGGACAGCCAGAAAAGGTCGAGATCGCGGTGAAACAAGTGATTAAAGTTATAAAAATGATGGCTTGACTCATTTTCCAAATTGTTGAGTCGCGGTAGGCTCAAATATTTATTCGAAATTCAACTTTTCGCTCTTGTGAGTCCATCGGTGTGGCCTTTGAGGCACAGCGCCTACAACAATGGCTGTGCAGCAAGGTTTGCTGAACCAAGAGGTGTTGAGTAATGCCGGCCAGCTCACCAGGTGGCTTGAAAACCAACCCGAAGAATCGCAAAAAGAGTATGAATTTACCCGGAGTAACATTATTAATTCACAATGATTTTGTACTAAAATTTACTAGGCTTGCTGCGTCAGCGTTTGAGAGCCTCTACTCTGACGCTGCGCAACCCAAGTCCGTCTCAGGCAATGCGTGCGTGAGGCTCTGCGGGCTCGTTGAGCAGTCCTCCAAGTCTGCGTCTCCGGCTCTGCGCGACTGGGCCTTTTCATACGATGTTGTTCTTAAGCTCTTCAACTTTTACATTGACTGGAACGAGTACGACCACCACCGGTCCATGCGTCTCGTCCTCGACCTCATCGCCGTACTGCTCCGCAAGAACCCAGACCAGCACGCCGCAGCGGGCACCAAAGATGCACTCCTGGGGGATCTCGTATCTGTTGTTTCGGGATGTTCGGTGAAGCCTGTGGCAAAATCTGCCATCAAGACGCTGGACCACTTCCTCGGCAAGCACGTGTTTACACTAGACGACATCCGCGTGAGCTATGTGAGTTATAGGAGCGATTCCAAGGGCCGGCCGCCGGTTGAGGTCTGGGGAATGTTTATCGGGGATTTGTTCGACTGGATGTGCCTGCACTTTGTGTGCCCGGCGGCAGGCAAATTGGTCGTAACCCTGTACAGGATGCTGCGTCAAGGGCGTGGTGGCCCGGAGCAGATTCCAACCATCGACCTCTGGTACTCGTGGCTGCTCATGTTTGTCAGGAAGGAGCCGACTCTTGTCGAGCGCATCAAGAACTACGTGTTTCTACCTTTGTTCAAGATTGACAGAAAAGAAGCCCTACTGTTCCTGCAAAAGATGAACAATGACCAGCCCGTATCGGCATCCGAGAAGCTAAGCGTTGACATACCGGCCCTGATCCAGCTTGCGGCTCTTGAGACGGGCAAAAGAGTTGGACTTGTCGAGGAACCAGACCTCGACGCCAACGGCCAAAGTGAAAGCGACAGCACCTGCATCGTTTTGCAAGAAGAAGTCCTTGAGAGTGTTCTCGGCCACCCCTCCCACGAAGTTCGCTCGCTGGCCTTTTCGATACTCATCGCATCGCCCTCCACCACAAAGCCCTACTCCCCAAAGGCGGTCCAGCTTCTCCAGAAGCATCTCGGCGCCTTCTTCGCCGACCCGGACGCCAAGTTCCGCGTCGACGTGTCGGCGCGCGCAAGAGACATGTTCAAGCGCGTTCGAGGTGCCATTTTCGTGCTGAAGCGTAGCATACCACGCGTGCGCGCCAAAACGGCCAAGGAAAAGAAACCAGTCGCTGCGAGCGACGTCCCCGCGACGGCCGTGTACAAGGCGAACCTCATTGCCCTACCGGAAGATGGCCTGGTGCAGTGTCTGGCGTACCATGAAGAATTCTTCAGGTGGTATCTGGAGTTTTTGTGCGAGGAGCTAGTCCCGACAGCATCTTACCAGCGCCACATTGCATCGCTCAAGGCTCTCGGCCATATTCTTCGCATCGAAGGCGAGAAGAACAAAACGTGGGAGACGGTAGACGACCAGACACTGTTCTTTGACGTGTTTGACGACAAATGGGTTCGCGCGCTGTTTGATCTCCTCATGGACCCATTTGACGACGTGCGCGAAGTCGCCTCGACGGTGCTCAAGTCCGTCTTTGCGGATGCGCGATACCGCAAGTTCTCCCTGCTCGCCGCCGCAGACTGCGACGACGCGCAAGACCCCGCAACAGAGCTGCGCGAGCTGTCCCGGCGCGCGAACCACCTCGCGAGAAGAACAGCGCGCGCCGACCACGCAGACGGCGTTGCGCGCGTCAACCAGCTGCTGTACCGGTTCCTCGCCACGCCGACCGAGCGTCTTGCGCTGCTGTCGGGCATGATTGAGGAGCTGGAGAGTAAGATTGCCCAGGCAGAGTCGGACCTCGGCCACGCGGTTCTCGAAGCACCCGTGCACGGCGACTTTGCCTCGCTATGCAGCATGTGGCAAGTTGTCTCTGAGCTGCCGCTCGCCGAAGAAGACTTGCATGCGGTTGGGATACTACAGGTGCGGCTGCTCGAGTGCTGCCAGCGCGCATGGGCCTCGGTGAGATATATTCTCTGCGACGACTCGCCCGAGGGACACCTGCCGTCGGAGCTGGAAGAGCTCGAGGGGCTCGATACCAAGGGTCTCATCAGCTACAGCTTTCGCTCCATCCACGAGTCGAGCAACTTGATGCGCATCATGATCCTGGCCATACGCAACAAATCACGCAAGGGCGCCGTCACGCCCAGCAAAGAGGTGTATCTTGGCATTGGCAGACTGACATTTGAGCAGCTGTCTAGTCTCCGACATCGCGGCGCCTTTACAAACGTCTCTGCCACCTTTGTTGCCTGTTGTCAACAGAGCAAGCACTTGGAACAGGCAGATGGCGACGAAAATATTCTGCTCACTTGGTACAACGGCGCCATGGACTCCATCAACTCCCAAGTTTCCACCACGCGTCGCTCTGCCGGCATTCCGTCCCTCATCACGGGCATCCTGTCCGCCAACGCGGCCAACCCGTCCTTCGAATCCATCATGGACACCCTCATGCACATTGCCAGCACCGAAGCCCAAGTGACGGAGATAGACGAAACGCAGCTGCTGCAAGTGCACGCCTACAACTGCCTCAAGGACATTTTCAAAAACTCGCTCCTCACCTCTCTCGGCAACAAGTCGGAGGCCTATCTGCCGCAGTGCCTCGAGCTGGCTGCCAGCGGCCTGCGCTCCGAGGTCTGGGCCATTCGAAACTGCGGCCTCATTTTTCTCCGAAGTCTGATAGACTGCCTGTTCGGCTCGCACGAGAGCAAGCAGATGATTGAGGCCGGCTGGGACGGACGAGCGAACCGCATCCCGTACCATCGATACCCGAACCTGCCCGAGGTGCTGCGCGACCTGCTCAAGTCTGGGCACAGCGTCATGGCCACCACGTCGACCCTGTCGGCCGCGGCGGCAGAGTCGGTGTTCCCCGCGCTGGACATTATTCGCCGAGCGGGACCGCCAGCGCTACTGCGCGACGAGATCCAGGGCGATGTCGCGCACTACCTCTCCAGCAGCGTCTGGCATGTGCGAGAGATGGCCGCCAGGACGCTGTGCTCGTGCCTGCTGCATGATAAGTGGCTGGGAATGATAAAGCAGATATACAGCGAGACACAGCGTGCGACTGGTGGCGCGCGTCGGAATTATGTTCATGGAGTCTTTTTGACGCTCAAGTTTGTGTTTGAAAGACTAAATGAGGTGTCTCTCGACCAACTGAAAGGTAAGCCCAAGTGATGCAGGCGAATATTGGAAATGTGTTTTGCTGATTATGCGCAGCCGATCTACCGGAGCTCGTCGACTTTCTATCAGAATGTAACGTGGTGACCGACTATGCGAATTGTCCAGATGTTGTTGCGGCATATCTGGAAGTCCTCAACCAAACATGGGCCCTGCAGCTTGCCGAGGGCCTTCCCCTGCAACCAGATACACCCCAGCTCCCGGAAAAGTCAAGCCTGGCCCTCTTCAAGTCGCAAAAAGTCATCAACGACATCTTTCTAGCATACCAGGCTGCGAACCCCGTCAGCGCCCTGCGCGACATCATATTCAGCCCGCACATTGGTGTAAACACTCTTGTCACTGCTCTGGAAACGATACCCAAGCTCTGGAATCCTGTTAGCGCAACTGAGCAAACGCTTCTGTTCCTCTGCTCGCTGTACATTGACACGGCGCTTCGCTCGACGTATCTGGAAGCGCAGACCGTGGCCGTCGAGAACCTGGCCGACGTGCTCGACGCGCTCCTTCAAGAGGGCAAGACACAGAAGCTGCCGATTGACGAGCTCGCCAGCCTGTGGGCTTGTCTACCCCTGGGGCCCATGAACCCGGCACTCGCCAACGCCGTCATCCGCGCGGGCGGTGGCATCGTTGCGGCGCTGCACGTTGCAGGCAGGCTTACACCAGAGGGCCTGAATAGCTGGGCGGTGCTGATGGCTGATGCTGGCCTAGATGACAAGGTAAGCAATGACGGATCCTATAGATGAATTCTTTTCAAAAGTCTTGAAAGCTAACTATACCGGGGCTAGATCTTTGACACACGACTCGCCGCTGCAGAGTCATTCTGCTCCTTCTTCACCGTCATCGGCCGCGACTGCACAGCACCAGCCTTTCTCCCGGTGCTCCTTGCGCTTTACGACACGCTCAACGACGACGACGAAGAGGTCCGCGACCTGGGCTCCGACGCCTTCAAGCACGTCGCGGGCGTCTCGCTCGTGCCCATCGAGGCCGCGGGCCGGCTCCTCCAGTGGCTCGCCGCGACGTTTGGCCCGCTGCCGCGGTTCCGCGCCGTCGTCGCCCGCCGCATCGTCGGGGCCTGGGAGCCGCCCGCGGCGGAGCAGCTCGCCGCGGCGCTGCAGTTTGACGACTCGCTGTTCGCGGTGGAGGAGCAGAACTTGTTTGTCGACGAGGTGCGGGAGACGAGGCGCTGGGTGGCCGTGTTTGACAGCCTGCCGCGGGCGGCAGCGGCAGGAAGCGATGCCGCCGCTGCTGCGCTGGCGCCTCTCGGGAGCTGGGTGCGGGGTGGCGTCGACGAGCTGACGGAACTTGCGCAAGGGCAGGAGGATGGGCCGCTGGGCTGGGCCTCGGACGCGCACGCTTTTGCGATTGCGACGCGGATCGTGCATGGGTACCTGGTGCTGGCCAAGAGCGGCTCCGCGGGCGAGGACTTGACGGCCCGGGTCGAGAGGCTGAAGCAGGCAGCTCTGAGGAAGGACAATAATGTTTCACGATTGCTCATGGATGCACTGAATTAGAAGAAAAGGAAGAGTACGTGTCACGATAAAAAGGAAGGAGAAGGGACAATACTGGGACAGAGATCACATAGAGCCTTGCTTTGAAAGTCAAATCTAGAAAAAAATCGTAAAACAATTCAAACTTCGGTACAAGACAAAACCAAGGGGCTGCTATATCAAACTCAAATAACCTAGCATGTCAAAAAAAACGCCAGAAAACGGACCAATAAACGTGGGTATGCTTCGTCATGTTCGCAGTAATGGAGAAGCACGCTTGTCCACCATCCTTATGCTTGCTTCTCTGCCGCCACATCCGACGAACTCCCCGACGACTGCAGCGGCAGCGACGAGCTGCTCAGGCCGCCCATCTTCCCTATCTTGGCAACGAGCTGCGTGTTCTGCGCCTGCAGCTCGCGCACCTGCCCCTCGAGGATGCGATTGTGCTGCAGGGCCAGGTCGCGCTCCGCGCGCGTGCGCTCCAGCTCCAGCGCCAGGCTCGACTTTTCCTCCTTTTCCAGCGTCTTCCTCCGCCGCTGCTCCGCCTTTTTGGCCTCGTTCTCGCGCTTCTCCTCCAGCTTCTGCAGCTCCCGCTGGTACTTTTGCTCCTGCTTGGCGGCCTCCTTGTCGAGCTTCTCGCGCAGCTTGGCGAGGGCGGCCTCGTCCTTGGCGCGGTCGCCCTGGCTCTGCCGCTGCAGGCGCTCCTGCATCAGGACCATTTTCTCGTCGATTTTGCGGCGGCGCTCCTGCAGCTTGCGCAGCTCCTTTTCGCCAGAGGGACCGATGACAGATGGCGCGTGCATGGATTTGGAGTCCTCCGACGGGCTGCCGCCGTTGTCGTTTTGGGCTCCCGCTTCTTGTGTGAGGCGCTTCTCGAGGGCGGAGAGGAATGAGCGGGTGGACGAGCTGTCGCTCTCCATGCCCTCGTCTTCGCGCTCCTGAGTATTGGTGGCGGGAACGGTGGAGATGGTCTCTTCACTGCTGGCATAATTGAGGCCGAGGCCGTTCGCGACGACGGAGGACGCGACGCCGAATATCCCGGTGATGATGCCGTAGATGCCGTTGCTGCTGGGGATTGAGTCATCCTCGTCGTTATGGCTTTCAAGTGCGTTGTGACTGTGACTGAGATGATTTGTTGACGTGGACTGCGTGTTTGCCGTGGCCACCGGCGCTTCTCGATCGACGCCATCTGCTGATGTTTGCTTCTCTGCTTCTGTGTCGGACTCCTTCCACCCCTTCCGTGACTTGGCCGTGGTCCATTTGAGGAATTTGCCAGCGTCACCGACAATACCAGGCGGGGTGCCCTTCTCGATGAGAAATCGAGGAACGCTGCCACCAGGATCACTGCGTGTCACCATCAGCCACTCCACCGCCACAGGCCGAGCATCTTGCAGACGCTCTGAGCTGCTTAGGTTGATATCGGAGCTCGCGGCGCGATCATCGCTGACTGCCAAATCAGCTGTAGACATTGAACGCTTGGCCATGGATGGCTCGAGGCGGACCTCTCGGATAATTTCCACAGATTCGTATTGCCCACGTATGATGCCTTGGCGGGGCGGGCATTCGCTGTGATTACACGGCTTGGAAACGATGACATACTGACGCAAACCGTCTGTTTGAGTTTCTTTGTTGTGGGAAAGATCAGAAGTTAGCAGCAGGGTAATGAAATCTCGCGGCGAGGTAGGACCCGGAAACTGGGCCGACAGCTGGAAAACTGGACAAGTTAGCAGATGGCTCCGGGCTGGCAACAGTGAAGAGGCATGTACTTACCACTGAGATGACCAGCATTCTCAATATCCTTGTCTTCTACGTGTCTGTCGGCCCCAATGCCTCTGATATTACCGACACCTGGCGAGCCTTGCACCTTTAAGCTCTCGGCAAACTCGCGCTCAAGACCGGCTCGCCAGTCGTCGAACGATAGACCCTCGTGGACGCTCTGCCGAGCAAACCAAGCACCTTTGCCATCTTTGCTGGACAGCTTAAAAACATTGATACCCAGAGGATTTTCCTTGGGGTTAACCTTGACCTCTTTCCAGTCCTTGCGCAGAGCCACGGCAGCGTCCAAGGAAGCCGCCGGCAGACGCGGGGCCCGAGACCGCTGGGCATCATTGTGCAATACGGCGGACTCTGTCTTGGCGCGCGCCCGTCCAGAAGTTGCTGGCGCAGTCGGGGCGGCGGCCGAAGAAGGCGACGGGATCGATTCCACGACGATCATGGACTGCGAGAAGACATCGTTGATGTATGTGGCGAGGTCATCCTGCGGAAGATGGTCCCAGTCGGCGGGGGCGAGTGCCTGTAGGGGCTCATGAGAGTTGGTCATGGCGATGCGATTCTCAGGCGCGCGACACACTGAGAAGGGCTGCCGAGGAGTTTGAGATTTGTCGATGCTCTCTGAGACACGCCTCAAACAACGGCAGGGCTGAAGCAAACGGATAATGCTGCGGTGGTAAAAGGGCAAAGAAGAGGATGCAAGAAAACAGCGGCTGGTTATGAGATGGAATCGGTAAACCCTGTTTGTCGTGCAAGACTGCAGCCGAAATCCGGGCTACACGGGGGTTGCTGAGGGTAGCGTGGTTGGTGACATCAGACAAGATGGTGTGAGGCGAGGTGGACAGTGGACAGTGGACAGTGGACAGTGGACAGTGGACAGACGGCCAAACAGCCAAACAGCTCACGAGAGCGAGCTCCAGACGCTTCTTTGGCGGGCCAAGGCGGGGGAGGCGGCGGCCAAGTGGAGCAGTCCGAAAGATCCGTTGAAGCTGGCGTCCAAGTTGCGAGATTCGTAGGCTGCTAGAGGAGTTAGAAACAAGGAGAAATACTGAAATAATCTGTATTCGAGAAAGAAAAATCTTGAAAAAAAATTTGGTCATCATCAAGCCAAGTTTGGCAGCTCCATGTATTGTCGTTGTGGTTATCTCTACTGCAACGTTGGCTACTCGGAATATGGCATTGGTACGGACAAAACGCTCTCGCAGGGTGCAAGAAAAATTGAATAAGAAATACAATTAGAAAACTAAAACTTCATTGAAATAAATCAATTAGAGGAGATGTAAAAAAAAAATAGGAGAAAAAATGTGAATAGAACAAGACAGCGTTAAGACCCTGGTCTGAATAGCAACTGTCTCTAACTACTACCACTAACAAGACAACCGGCATGATGGGCACGATTGGTAAAATTCACCAGATTTTATTTATTTATTTTATTTGCCCCCAACAAATGGCTCGAAACAAAATTGAAGCCTCGATCGACGCTCTAAAAAGTGTCTGCGATACCCCAGCCCCATCAAAAATTGCCGCCGCATCCCGCGTCATGAACTGGTCAGTTGACGTCACGTCGCCGTCAGCTAACACCAAAACCCCAGATCACCGCCATCATAATTATCGCTAGACTATCAGATTAAGCAGAACGAAAAAGAAAAGCATGGAGGATTGAATTCTATATAAACTACACAGATACTGCATTTCAGCATCGTACTGTGCCGATATTCTCCAGCAACATAAACATTGCCGATAATCCAACACAAACGACACATTCTTCATCAACACACTCCCGCGACAATGGCATCAACAGAGACTCTCAAAAGATCTAACCTGTTTGACCTCGCGGGCCGAGTAGCTGTAGTTACAGGTGAGCCACAGAATTTCAAGATCGCGTCGCCTGTAAAGGTTGCTGAAATTACGCAACAGGCGGAGGGTCAGGCATCGGCCTCATGGCTGCTCAGGCCCTAGCTGCCAACGGCGCCAAGGTCTACATTGCCGGCCGCACCCGAGAGAAGCTCGAGAACGCGTCCGACACGCATGACGAGCAGGCGTCTGGCCAAATCATCCCCATCACCGCAGACGTCAGCTCCAAGGTGGGCATCACCGCCCTCGTCGAGGAAATCGAGCGCCGCGAAGAGCGCGTCGACATCCTGATGAACAATGCCGGCATCAGCAGCACCTCTGGCACCATTGCCGAGGCCAAGTCGGCGCAGGAGCTGCGCAAGGCCCTCTTCGACTCGGGCGACTCGACGTTTGACGAGTGGGAGGACGTCTACCGCACCAACGTCACGGCCATCTTCTTCACCACGGCCGCGTTCCTGCCGCTCCTGCAAAGGTCGACGGACAAGCAGGCCGGCTGGTCCGCCGCCGTCATCAACACCACGTCCATCTCGGGGCTCGTCAAGACGGCCCAGCACCACTTTGCGTACAACGCCTCCAAGGCGGCCGCGCAGCACCTGACGCGCATGCTGGCGGCCGAGATTGCCGCCGCCGGGCTCCGCATCCGCGTCAACAGCATCGCGCCGGGCGTCTTCCCCAGCGAGATGACGGCCAAGGAGGAGAGTGACGACCGCCAGAAGAGCGAGCTGCCCAAGGACAAGGTGGGCGAGATTCCGGCCCGGAGACCCGGAAAGGATGAGGACATGGCCCAGGCGGTGCTGTTGCTCGCTTCGAACCAGTACATGAACGGAGAGAAGGTGATAGTTGATGGTGGTTACACTCTCACTCATGGTATGTAAGCGATGCGCAAACGCAGCATTATTCGTTTTAAAAAAAAAGTATAATTATTCTACCTGCGTTGCTTTATACACTTTGAAAACATGTCCGAGTAAAACGTCGAAACTCCATATGTAGGCTTGTGCAACTAGTCAATCTTGATGCAGACCTTGCCAAAATGCTTCCCAGACTGCAGATGCTCATATGCCTCTTTGAGCTGGTCCAACTTAAATACCTTGTCATCAATGACAGGTCGCAGTTTGTCAGGGTTAGCGTCGATGGCGCGGCACATGTCCTCGAGCTGCACTCTGTTACCCACAAGCACACCACGCGCGGTAAACAGGTTGCTGAGACACTCGAGGAAGCTCGGCTCCTTCTCGTGCTCGGTGCCGCCCACGAAGCCGATAATAGTAATGATGCCCGCCGTCTTGATGGCCTTGATGCTCTGGCGCATCGACGTTGGCCCCGCCACCTCGACGACGTGGTCGACACCGACGCCGCCCGTGATGTCGCGCGCCTCGGCGCCCCATTCGACCGTCTCCTTGTAGTTGATGACGTGGTCGGCGCCGAGCTTCCGCAGCGTCGCCTCCTTGTCCTTGGAGCCCGTGGTGGCAATGACGCGCGCGCCGGCCGCCTTGGCGAACTGCAGCGCCGCGATGCTCACGCCGCCGGTGCCCTGCGTGAGCACCCACTGGCCGGCCGTCAGCGCGCCGTCCGTGTGCCCGTAGAGGGCGTTCCAGGCCGTCAGCGCGGAGCAGGGCAGCGTCGCGGCCTCGAGGGCGGACAGGGCGGCCGGCCGGTGCACGAGGCCCTGCTCGTTGAAGGCGCCGACGGCGCGGAACGTGCCGTCGAGGGCGCCGCCGAGGCCGGTCGCGTTGTTGACGGCGTTGATGGGCCCGCCAATGTGCTCCTGGTTGAAGAGCGTGACGACCTTGTCGCCGGGCTTGAAGCGCGAGACGTGCCTGCCGACGGCGAGGACGGTGCCGGCGCCGTCGGAGCCCGGAATGACATTCTGCTTGGTGGCAAAGGGGTATTTACCCAGCGGGATGATGATGTCGCGGTACTACTCGGAAGTGAGGGGTTAGATATTGGTTGGGATGTGGCTATACGTGTTGGCTGTAAGAGAAACTCACGTTGAGAGATCCAGCCTCCACTGCGGTGTTGTTAGTCGGATGTTGGGAATCTTTTCGAGGGGCTAGATTTAGCACGCAAAGAACACTTACTTTTGACCAAGACTTGGCTGTCTCCTGGCGGATCAACAGGCACCTCGGTGAACTTGAGGGCATCGAAGCCTTCGCTGCCGTCCAGGGAGCTGAGCGACCACTGCTTGGTGGTGGCGGGAATCTGAGCGGCCATGATGCGTGGTATACGAGACGGTACAATGGGAACTTTTTTTTAATTGATAATCACTCAAGAGAGAAGGAATGAGCGGAGGCCAATGTATATATATAGGTGTCGTAAAAAGTTGAAGCCAATTGCGTCTTTTCGTATTTTGTATTTATACATTATCGCCGACGCTGGGCCGCGGGGCCACCGGCCCACGGAAAGTTGCTAGACCTTGACGTCAAAGATACCCCGCTCCCCATCAAGGGAGAAACCCGACTAACTCATTAGTAATTGAGGCATGTATTGTCCTGACATGGTAATTGCACTGAAACGGAGGAATTATGAGCTTTGGACTTGGTAGATCTGGAACGGCCGATATCGCCTTGGCGTTGTTCAGTACTTTTACGGGACGTTGGCTGCATCTACGGGCGCGCCGCCACATGCAAGTCCATCTGTCCATATGTCCGCACGGGTGGAGTCCTCGATGCAAGCAGTTGAATAAATGGTGGTTCTTTGATGTCTTGTATTTTCAATCCTATATTATAAAGCACTGCTTAGAAATCCTAACTCGTCTTGTTCCCTGGGCCCTTTGAAAACTTCTTCTCAACGGCATCCTCCATTGGTCCGCGCGGGTTAGAGGAGAGGTTCTGTTGCCCAACATCGTTAGCGTCAGCCAAACCAGACAAATCGCATGATTCAGCCCGTACCTCTGTTTGCGACTTGGACGACTCTTCAACCTGCTTGGAGGACTTGTCCTTTGAGTGGACACCTTGACCCATGGTGTCGTGCAGCTGAGCACCGGACTGGCGCTCGGGTTCGGGGGATTCTCTGCCTTCGGACATGTTGTGATTTTTTTGCTTTGGCGATTTTGTTACAGGGTGAGTATAGATGGGAAATTGAAAAGTGCAGAGTGAAATATCAACCCGTCACCTTATTTATCCTCTGCAAACGACCGTTATTCAATCTATGACGCAGCCCACTATTGTTGACACCCGTCACCTATCAGGCGCTGGAGTTACAGGGTCCTGATGTCAGAGTGACAGACGGTAATCGCCAATCTCGCAATCTCGCGCAACAAAATCATGGTGAGGTCACTTTCATCAACAGGCAAGATTTTGGGTTTGCTTTGCGATTTTATGACCACAATACCATGATGCCGATTGAAACCGACAATAGCGCCACCAACGCAATGCCCGAGGGGGTGGCGAAAGAAGGTTTCAGTCGATATTATTTGCTCGGAATGAAGAAAGAAAATACAAAGAACTAAAAGACAAGCAAGAAGCAACCGAACATGTTTTGCTTATACAGCCAACACATCTATCTCTCTACTGAAGAGCGTTCTTTTTGCTACAGTGGCGTCTTCTTTCGTCATTCGCATGATGCCCACATGGTGCGGAGCATAGGCTCCGAGGCTACCGAGTCTGTCCATCGAATTCGAAATCTGGATATACGGTACGGGATAGTGAAAGTTTGACCAAAAACAATCACATGTATAACGGTAGGGATGCTCACTGGCCGTTAGCTAATCAGAGACAGCCGTGGCCGTGGGAAGAAGACTCAACGGGCGTTTGCGCTTCATAACCACCACTAGTGCCCCGGCAGCGACAAGCGTAAATGTGTTGCTTTTCATCAAAACAACAGCCTCGAGAAATTTGCGCTCGAGCTCGGGACTGCGTGTGTTTTTCTTCTTCTTGTGGATTTGCTCCCTGTACCTTGTATCGCGGCTTTGAAAGTCTGGCGTGGCACATCTGGCGGCATGCGCCATACATGTGGCTCACTGATGACTCCTTTCCAACAGTATACATGGAAGTGACGCGAGGCGCCGTCTTTATCCGTCAGCGTCACGAGGTGGCCTTTCTTGGATGGGCGTAGCCTGCTTTCGACTTGCCTGGTGCCGTCGTTGTGAACCGATGAAGACTTCCAAGGCGAGGTATCCATGACTTCTTTGAGGCCAGGTCCACTACGGCATGAAGACAATTCAAGTCAAGGAAGACCATTGCGGGCTAGCGCAGACCGGGTGAGATGAGGCCGAAAAAGGCAAGAAAAGTCCGATCCAGATCGCCCTGGGCGCGCTATAAGCCAGCCACCAATACGCCTAAAATGAGTGCTGCAACATAAATAGGTCTGCAGCAAGCGAATTAGACCGACGGCTATCTCCAATAGCTTCCAGCTACTTTGCCATGCAGCCACTAATCCGTCATGTCTGATCCTAATCCAATTCTCGCTTCTAAAACGACGACGACAATCTGGCTATCTCGCTAGCGAGAATAAGGGCATGCCGCATAATGGTCATACGTGTAGGTGTTCAAAAACTCTTGCTTATTTACTCGTTATTTGTTTAAAAGATAATTACATCTACTGACCCTTGTAAATGGTCGTAGCGTTGGCAATGAACGCGTCAAAGACTCCGTCGCCGGTGGTGGGGGTAATAGACTTGGGGACAACCTTGCCGTCGTCACCCAGGCTGTCCACAGTCTTTGCCTTTGTCTTTTCCACCCACTCCTGGGCCGCCTTGTACTCCTCGTCGGCCTTGCTCTTGTCTCCCGCGTCAATAGCCGCCAGCATCGAAATCATGTGCTGGCTGGCCTTGGCCCACTGCATGGCGACCGCGGACCACGGAGCGACCTCGGTGGCAAACGGCTTCATGGCCATGCCGGGGAGCACATCGGAGGTGCTGGCAATGAGCTCGAGGCGTGCCGCGAGAGCGCTGCTGCCCTGCTCATCGTGAGACTTTCGCGCGGCCCAGAAAGCATCAATGTCCTTGCTGAGCTGGGGCGCGCTCTCGGTGCTGTTGCGGTACGGCCAGTTTTGGTTAATGTCGACAAAGGCGAGGAGGGCCTTGTGGACGCCCTCGTCCTTGCCGGCGAGCTCCTGGATGACGGCAGCCCACGATGCTTGGGCCTCGTAGGCGGGGCTGTTCCACGAGTAGTCGCCGTAGTTGCCCAGGGCAATCAGGGAAGCATACGACTGCACCATGGGGTTGGAGGTGAAGCCAATCATGTGCTTGTACAGGTCCGTAGCGCGCTCGGTCAGCGGGTTCAGGAACAGGCGAAAGGGCTTGTTGTCATTGACGGGAAAGTTGTCCCAGATGAAGAGCTTGTCGGTGACATAGGTGGAGTCGGCACGAACGACGCTCTCAACCGTAATCTTGTCGGAAAAGACACCCTCGCCGGTCCACTGGACCCGGATGTCCTTGTCCAGCTGCTTGCCAAACTCGCCCTTGTAAGGGTCGGGAGCGCTACCGGCGTAGTTTGTGGGAACAGTCTCCAGATCGGTGAGGCCTTCATGGGCCTTGATGTACTCCTTCTGTACGCGGTTGAGGTAGTAGGCTTGAGCGTCAGCGATCCAGTGCCAGTCGCCCTTGTTGGGATACTTTGCCTTGTCCGAGTCACAGTGGAACTCTAGAGGAATGTCGTCCAGCGCAATGTAGAAGCTGGAGACACCAAGCTTGCGCAGCTGCTCAAACTTGGAAACGGTGGAGTTGAAGTCGGCGTCGGAGGTGTAGCAGAGGTCCAGGCCGGGGGAGAGGGCATAGGTAAAGTCGACATGGTTCGCGTTGGCCGTCTCAATGAGATCCTTGAGCTGGTCAAGATCATCGCCACCATAAAGCTCGCGCCATGTGGCGCGCAGATACGGATCGCCCTTGGGGGTGTAGACGTAGGTGTTCATCTTGTGCTGGCCGTAGAAGACGTACTGGTCCTTGCGGGCCTGGTGCGACCACGGGATGCCGTAGAAGCCCTCAATGGAGCCGCGAATGGGCATCAGCGGCCAGTCGCGGACCTTGACGCCGGGGACGCCGCGCTTGCTGTTGACAAGCTGGCGAAGGGTCTGGGCGGCATAAAAGGTACCGCGGTCATCGACGCCATTCAGCACAACAGTCGGGTGGCCGTTGTACTTGCCGGCGCCCAGCACGTAGCCTTCGGCGGTAAGGTCCTTGGCGGAGTCACCGGTGAGCGCCTTTGCGGCGGCGGCGGCGGCGCCATTGTCGGAATCGGTGCCAATAAAAATCTGGGTTCCCTTGTCGGAGGCTTGCGTTGAGACGGTAGCCTTGCCGCCGGCACCAGCGACGATGGCTTGAACAGCCTTGATCGTGGGCGAGTCGGTGGCGTTGCCAGTGACAATCGTAACGTCGCTGCTGAGACGAACAGCGCAGGCACCGGAGGCGGCGATTTGCTGCGGAGGGGGCCAGACGGCGGGCAGGCTGCTCTTCTGATCCGAGGCGCCGCTCAGATCAATCTGCGCCGCATCGACATTGCTGCTGGCAACGGGGCTGGCAGCGACCGACCACGAAAGGGCGATACAGGATGCCCAGAGAGCCGCGGCACGCTGTAGATGCAACATGGTGTGTGTTGGGATGTTGCTATTCGTTGGACAAAATAAATATAGCGCTCAGCGAGGTATGTATATATATATCAGTATGTTTGTCGACAATACCGAACCCCAGTTGCACTTGACGGTACATGCAGCTAGCTTTGCCGACGGGTATATACAACGCCACCGGGCTTTAACGACGCCTAAATTCCCTGGAACCGGGTGCTGCACCCCTGCCACAGCTCGACTTTAATATCATTGTTACAACGATTGTGGAATTACTATCTGTCCAGTTCTTCTGTTACGAAGATCAGTTGTACCAGGGTGCTCGACTCTGGCAATTGGTCGGCAATGCATATCGCCTCGTCCCTCGTCTACACAGAGGCGGGAAAGATGCGGGGAAAGGTTCTCCAAGTGACCAGGGTGCTCTAATCGGTCCAATGCTAATTTGCCTGGCCAATTTGGCCTCGGACGGTTCCCGGATTGGCTGTGAGTTTGTGGTCTTCCTTTTTTTCCTATCCAGCCTGAGCATGCCCGCGAATAACACAAGAATTGGTTCAAATGACTGAGATCACGATTTAAACATTGCCAATGAATTGCGCCTCTACCCTTGTTCATGTACGGCCATGAAGTGCATGCATCAAACCCCAAACTAGCATGACATGAACGTCGGGAGCGTGTTGCGCCCTCCCCCTCCATTGCAACGTTGCAAGCAAAGAACAACCTCATTCAGAGCCACTACGCCAATACGAGCCTGCTTGAGGACCAGGATCTTCCAGCTAACTAGCGCTGCCAATACATGTGCCACGCACCCACTTGTGGGCGCTGGAGAAGATGGCCACTATAGCGGCCGGGCTAGCTAGTGCGTACACACAAATGTCACCAGATCACTAACAGATCACAACTGTCTAATATTGAAAATTGAACATTATTTTCTGTTGCTCAAGACATAAGATAAGATTTATAATTAAGTTGACCCAAAGGCTTGAAGGTCCTCAAAATGATGTTAGCATCTTTTTGAGGAATTAACTAACCTTACCCAACGACGCTTGTCCATTTCTTAGCCTGGACGAGTAGCGAGGACGGTGAGTGACTCACTTATTGGCTGTACTGTGGATTTCTAGCATGGACATGCAAATGGGCGAGAGCTCGCAGGAACTCAAAATTCAATGCCTCTAAAACATGAAAAACTTGTTCTTTAGTATTGATCATTCGGCTGTGACAACCCTGTCTTGATCTCTGGTAAATACTTCATAGCCCAGGCACGCACGCATGATTGCTAATTCTCGAAGCACATCAGGATAAAAAATGGCTACATTAAAACATATTCCCATCTGCCTCCAAGAAGACAAATGCCCTAGCAATTCAATGCTGCGAGACATTATAGGCGCATTTCTGACCAAAGAATGGCCGCTTGTGGAACCTGATGCTTTGACAGTCGATTATCACACATGTTTCGCAAATGTCAATTGCCATGTGCAACGACCGAAACCAACGGCCAGTGCACCGGAAGAGCCGCTCAAGGTATTCGTCAAGCTCCACAGAGCGAGCAGCGAGGTCAAGATCTTCAAGCATCTGATGCCAACAAAGCACGCAGAAGCGGTGCTCTGTCACGAATACGCCCAGACTGGACGAGGAGCTCTCATGTACGGTTTCTTTCAGACGAAAGACGGGACATTTGGTCGAATTGATGAGTTTCTGGATTCGCGGATCATGTTACCCGAGGACGCTGAAGATGCCGTCCTGCGGTCCGAGGTCGCCGAGGCATTCGCTTCATTCCATTCAATGAACCACTCTCTCGAGCTTCAGCCAGTCGATTCGTTCTATGCAGCGATTATGGGCGGGCTCGGCACGTTGCAGGGCTCCGACAAACTCAAGTCCATTGGCAAAGCAGGAGGTGTAGATGTGGACCGGTTAATCGACTACGATTTTGCCACGAGAGTGGGAAAAATTGCTGATAAACTGGCGTCTATGGGCGCCAAAACGGGACTTTGTATAAACGACGTGGCCTATATGAACGTCTTGGTAAAAAACGCGCCTTTAAAGGATGAAGAAAGTAGGGTGGCTCTGATTGATTTTGAATTCGCACTGCACAACTACCGAGCATTTGACATCGCTGCGCACTTTGCGGAAAAGACATTTACATGGTCCGAGGAGGAGAGCAAAGGGGCTGAAAGTCGAAAATACACAGACGATGAGAAGAGGCTATTTTGTGAGGCGTACGCTAGACGATGGAACCAGTCAACGGGGGGTGCCGATACGGCAGAGCAGGTGTTTCTCGAGGCACAGCACGGTTCCATGCTGAGCATTGCATGGAACGTGTACAATATGCTTTGTGTCGTAGAAGATCATGGAGAGAAAGGAAGTTGCAATCTTTCGGGACTTAATAATCTGCTGGAAGAGTTTGAGGCTCAGTTTACTCAATTAGGCTTGAATGATTAAAAGCTAGATCACTTCTATTATTCATGAGACTAAAGAAGTCAACTTATACTTGCTCTCTATTTAAGCATGCATTTGCCTTTTTAGAGCTGTTGTTTCTTCATGTCATTTCAGGAAAAGATGAGCAGGTTCGTGTAAGTGCTTATCATTGAAAGGGAGGGTGGACAGGCTCATCGCTCATGGAAATCCTGGAAATTTTCAATTTTACCAGGTTATTTAAATTTCATCCTGACAGGCTATAAATTATGAGAGTCTGCGTCAGAATCCTCTCACTTTGATACAATTGCGAACCCCGTTAGCCAAACCGGGTGCACATTTACGCCGCGAGCCGGCGCATCATGACGCGGACTACCCCAAACCCAGTGGCGATAACCTTTCCACCATGTCTTTGAGCAAAGAACGATTGCATGTTTGCGCATCTCCTGCACACGGCGCCGATCCATCTTTCTTTTCCCTTGCATCATCAAATATCAGAAAAAATAATGTTCACATATTCAGCGGTACAGGCATCAAACGCGTGCATCGCCAGCTCGCTGGCAGAGGGCGCTGTCGCCGTATTTGTCGGTGGCACCAGCGGCATTGGCGAGTACACACTCAAGGAGCTGGCTCGTGAAATGCGCAAACCGCGGATCTACATCATGGGACGATCGCAGACCTCATCCGATCGCATCGCAGCGGAGTGCTAGGAGATCAACCGAGAGGGCCAGTACATCTTTGTGCAGGGCGGCATTGGCCTGCTGCGCAACGTGGACGGTCTGTGCAAGAAGGTGCAGGATCAAGAAAAAGCCATCAATATCGTCCTCTAGAGCGCCGGGACCCTGATCAGCGGGCAAAGTAAGTTCTTTTCTTCTCGTTCTCTCCTCTCCTGCCTCGCCCTCCTTTCTTTTTTCCGGCGGCGGGAGGCGGAACATGCAGCAGCATGCTAACAAAAGCCTCCAGAAACAGCTGAAGGTCTCGATTTTGTCGCTGATTTGCAAGTTTACTCTCGTACTCGCATTATAACAAACTTCATTCCACAGCTAGAGGCCGTCTCCGGCATTCGCCGCGTCGTCAGCGTCTCGACAGGCACCAGCGAGGGCGAGATTGACTTTGACGACTTTCAACTACTGAACGGTGGCGGCATAGGCAAGCAACGTGCGCACAACAGCTCCATCATCTCCCTGGCTAACATCTACTTTGTTGAAAATTCACCCATTATTTCATTTGTTCATGATTACCCGGGGCATGTCAAGTCGGGCATCTCCCGAGGCACGACAGGCGTTCTCAAGGCCGCGTTTCTCGTCATCAATGCTCTAGGGTCGTTGCTTTTCTTCAAGCCCGAGCAGGAGAGCGGCGCTCAACATCTCTACTATCTCACGAGTGCGTGCTACAAGGCCAAGGAAGGCGTCGAGGAATCAGTACCCCTAGGGGAGGGCGTCGCGACGGCCAGAGGCGTCGACGGCGTGTCCGGAAGCGGTGTCTACTCTTGCGACGCCGACAACGAGGAGGCGTCTGACAAGGTTGAGAAGGTCTAGGTACGCCACAAGAAAGAGGGTGCTGTTGAGATGGTGTGGAAGCAAATCCAAGACGATAGGAATGCAGTCCTCCAATCTGCCGGCGAGTAAGCTCGACATGGCAGATGATGTCTCTAGATTTAGTGAGATGCAAAAACCGTATATTTTTCATGATTGTAAGGAATTCCCGACAGCAAATCTTCCATGATCGTGAACACGAACTGAAGCGCCAGCTCAGGCTGTCAGTCATCCCCCAATAACGCCTCTTTCCTGTTGTGGTACCAAACTGTTCTTTGCTTTGGCGAATCTCTGGGTTTTCTGCAGGCAGAAAATGAACAATGCTTCTCTCGCTACTCAGCCCCGATGCCATACGGATTGAAACACGAAGTGGCTGCCCGTAGGATATATTTCAGGCCCCCATCATCGCAGTCGTGGCCATATGCAGTGCAGCAGCGTGTTGGCGTAGGGCTCGGTCACTGTTTCATCTGCGTGCGCCATGGTGGCGCTCAAAAGCAAACATGTGTCTCTAATAGTTTACATGGTAGATGAGAGTTATTTGCATGTATATATGCTTAAATATACCATTGGACGAGGGCCATCCAGTTATTTGACAATGCGCTCGTCGTGGTGGCGTCTTATTGACTGCCCAACCAGGCCACCAGCTGAATTGGGCGCTGCAATTCAGCCTTGAAGTTGTCAAAGACCGGTCTAGCATCGCCCATTGTATGCCGATCACCCGATTTTCCTTTTCCCCGATTCCTCGTGGGTCCCTTTCGACCCGGCAGTTGGGTACCAATATGCAGCCATCTGCTGACCGCCCCAAGTCCGATCGTGTTCGAGAAGGGTCCAGCAGCGACAGGCTCACCGTTGCGCCCTGGCAATCTCAGCTCCTTTTTTTATGCTGCTCTTGCACAAAGTGATTCTTTGCGCTATTTCTGGCAGCAAAATTCAAGGGTGCACAGCCAATACGTGCAGGCTGTCACCTGCGCGAAAGCGAATGCATGACGATGACGGCCGTTATGTGACCACTCTTCTGCCGTCTCGATATGGAGTGTGTGCGGTCGATCTAGCTCGGCTGGTTTCTTTGGTTCATATTATCACTGGAATTTCAGTCTTCGAGGCGCTAGAGAATGTGAAGCGGGAAAGCTCTCGTTTCTTGAGTTTGTTGAGCTTTGCTGGGAGGAGCACGCACGCCCAACTGCCCAAAATCAATACTTGCCATCACAGAAGCCACGAAGAAGCTCCATTTGACGCCTTCGCAGCCTCTTGTCTTACAAACGTCTAGCTGCGCCTACATGGCTTTCAGCAGCCGCCAAGGCCCGTATTGGGCGTGGTCAAGATGGCTTCTTGCTCTTCTTACTGGACAGCTGTCGTCCAGCCACGTCGTGGTCAGGCATCTCAGCTTCAGGATGCACTTTCGAGAATAGAGTAAAAGAAGAACATAAGCAGCAAATTTGCGAATATAAAAGGTGCCGAATACCTCGCCTCTGGAAGAAACTTGCAACACCAAGACAAAAGCCTCTCACTCCTCAGACAGACACATACTGCACAACTCCAACTCTCTCCCCAACGTTCTTCAAAGCCAACTGCCGAAAATGAAGTTCATCAACGCCCTTGTGCCCATTATCGGCTTTGCCGCTGCTGCTCCCTCCGGTGGCTCGTCCCCTTCCAAGGTCAAGATCCGTGGCGTGAGCCTTCTCGGCAGCGGCTGCCCTGCCGGCACCGCTGACGTCCAGGTCGATGCCACTGGCAGTCTCTTCGAGGCGACCTTTTCGGCCTACCAAGTCCAGACAGGTCCCGGTACCAAGGCCATTGACTGGCGCAAGAACTGCAAGCTCACCCTGAACATGGAGTTTGATCAGGGCTTCCAGTACGTCTCCCCTGCACCGGCCGCCGTTTTCCCACTGCAATTGGGACTATTCCCGGGAGCATCTAACAAAACATGAAACAGGTTCTCCATTCTCGACACAGACATGATTGGCTTCGCCGAGATCCCCAGGGGCGCCAAGGGCCAGTGCACCAACACCTTTTCCTTCACCGGCAACGGCGCGCAGCACGTCGACTACGGCATCAGCCTGCCCGGCCACTACAGCGGCAACTTTGATCTGCAGAGCCGCGCCGGCATCGAGTCCTGGTCCCCCTGCGGCGGCAGCACTGCCATTCTCAACATGAACACTGCTTGCAACATCAGCCCGACTCACCTCCCCGCCCTCATTGCTGTAAGTTGAACAACTGCCGAGGCGAGCCTGCTTGCCTGACTCGGTCACACCATCTATCGGTGCAAGAATCATACAAGTCCCTCTCCTCCGGAAACGGAGATACACTGTGCTGATGCAACGCTTTTTAAATCTAGGTCGATCACGTTAGCGGCAAGCTCACGGTCAAGTTTGGCGTCAAGTGGAGAGGCTGCCCCAGACATTAAAGGGAAAAACGTGGGGAGATTGGAATGTGGCTCCTTTGATTGTCCTCGGCAGAGACATCGCTTTTTGTTCCCCTCAAGGTCTGCGCAGCCTCGGTGTCTCTGGTGGTGGATAAACTACGAGTCACGTACAGTTCTGTCGGAAATGTCGAGTTCTCGTCGCTCTTCTCTTTAAGCTAGCTTCCTCTGTCTCTATCTTAACTGTTGTTCGCAAATAAAACCCAAAACGTTGGATCCACGCATCGCTACTTCCAGCATTCGCTCAATTAGAAGCAGTGATTTGTTATATCTTTTGCTTTTGATTCTCTGACTTGATCTTACTCTCTCTTGTGTTCCTCTTTTCTCGATTTTTTCTCGTTTCTCCTACTTTTCATATTTGCCCTGTTTTTTGCCCCTTTCTTCTAATTTTTCTTCTTACAGTAACTTGCAGGCGTCAGCGTTCTTTTTTTTTTTTTTTCTTTTTAGCGCCGCCTTGCATCACAACTCGGTGAACTTTATTGCGCTGAATCGGTCAAGATTCCTTCCACAAAGGAACTTTAGTCTGCATCCCCTCGCCGTCTTTAGTGTGGCACACCACCCCTCGGCCTTCGGCACGGCGAACCTGCCACATGTAGAAGGTCGCGCACGCGGCGCGATTAGTGCATGGAACTTTATTAGTCGCGTTGTTCCTGGCAGCTAACGTTATTGGCGCAGCTCCTTTCCCCCAGCGCAGCCTGGCTTCCAGTAAGCACCAACGGACCGGGGTCTCGATTATGGTTTGATCGTCATTCATTTAATCCTTCTCCTCCTCCGTTCGTATCACAAACACTGTCTTCGCGTGCGGGCCACTTTTAAGCTTTCGGCCCGTCGTCATGTTCGTTGGCAGACACGGCAGACCTTGGAGGATTGTCCCGATACTAGACAGTGTCTCACCACGAACCAGGTTATGCCCAAAGCAATTTCTCCTAGATTTGTTTTTTCCCCGTCATCGTTGGGCCTTCGAGTGACGCCTGTTACATTCTGCAATACAACGAGATTAGCTCCGGCCACTTGCCATCTACGGTGGGAGGCCGATCCTGCGCTCCATCTAGAAGGTCAACTAGGCATCGCCCACTATTAATGCGACTCTGCATGGCGAAAGGTCCGCGCATGTGCTGGTGCATGTATATATATCGTGACGTGCGCCCACTTCGATCCTTTCAGACTCTTCAGGCAGCTTTTTCTCATTTCATATCTTGTCGTCGCCGCAGCATTCCGTCGTCATGTCGCTGAAGAATGTCCTCGCCTTCTTGGCTGCGGCCCAGGCCGTCACTGCAGACTCGTCGCACCCCGTGTACTTCCGCAAGGCTGGTGCGGACACCGCCAAGGGTGTTGCTGCTTTCAAGAGCCTCGCCCTTGCTTCTACTGGCGATGGGTCGCTCGTAAATGAGCAAGTAAGTTGACGCATGATTCAGGCAAGCAGGGCTGTCTCTAATCTCGCATCACTAGGGATTCTGGTTCTCTCACTTCACCATCGGCGCCAGCAAGGATCTCGAGATCCTGATCGACACTGGCTCCTCAGATGCCATCATGAACCCTGGCATCTACCAGCCCAGCTCTACCTCTCAGGATCAAAAACGTCGTTTCAGAATTGCGTACTCGACGACGAACCCCGATGGTTCAGGCTCCCTTGCCGTGAGTACTGTCCTGTGCACAAGGCCTTCGTGCTCAGCGATGCTAATTCTGTTCCCATGCAGGCCTCTGGTCAGGTGTACCACGACGTTATTACCCAGCTTGGCGCCAATCTCACCGTCTCGCAGCAAGCCCTCGGCGCCATTGACAGCCCAAGTGCGCCTCCCACCTTCCCTCACGACGGCCTCATTGGCTACGCCGGCCTGGACAGGGCTGCTCTCCGCGAGAAGCCCTTCTTTCTCTCCCTGTGCGATTCTGGGGCCCTGTCCGCCTGCCGATTCGGCCTTGCTTTCCGCACCGACGGCACCGGCCAGCTGCACTACGGCACCGTTGCCACCGACGAGTTCTCCGGTGAGCTCACCGCCGTCCCAACGACGGGCCTTTGGGCCCTCAACGGCAGCGCCACCGTCAACGGCAAGACAGTCGTTGGTAATATCGCCATCACTACTGACTCGGGCACCACGGTCATTTTCGGCCCCAAGGAGGCTGTCAAAAAGCTTTTCAAAGCCGCTGGCATTACAGCGAAGAATACCGGCAGCACTATCGAGGGTCACTACGACTGCGCAAAGCCCCCTACTGTGGGCTTTAACCTTGGCGGCAAGAATTTCAACATTGACCCTAAAGCGCTCGCCTTTAAGCAGGATGAAAAGGGCAACGACTGCACCGCTAGTATTTTTGGCACGGCTGACTTCGGCAGCAATTGGCTCGTCGGCCAGGCCTTCTTCCAGGGTCGTTACATTGATCACAATGTGGATGACGAGACCATGGGCTTCGCTGACCTCAAGTAAGCAAGCCTGTTTCACGAATTTAAATAGACGTACAGATGCATATTCTCGTATTTACGAACAATAATAAAAGAGGGCAAAAGCCATATGAACTTCCACCGAAACGAGTACCCGTGTTGGCTCCGGTTGATGCCGCATTCCTCCAATTAAGCTCATGTTTCTTGCCTGCCCAATACATACACATACACAAGAAAGAAAAAGTGAGTCGCTTCGCAAGAAAGAAATGGCCTTTTCAAAATTTTACAGTGCCCTCTGTCGCTTTTGCTCCTCAAGCCTGTCTCTCATCACACTTTTATAATCTGTTCGGCAGCTGCTGCAGTGCGACTTCTGCCATAGCTTCAGCTCCTCCACCTGTTGATCTGGGATCGGTTCCCAGACCTTTTGTCCCTGGGGAGACTTGTCAAAAGCCGCCCTGTACTCAGTCTGCTCCTCTTTCATGCCAAGCACATGACCCAGTTCGTCGCAAAGCGTGTTCTCGTTTGCCAGCCAATTCTCCCACTCTGACTGCATCATTTCGCGCTCGATGCTGTTGACCACTCGCATAGCCACCAGCAGATCATGTCGATACGTACCGAGACGCTGCCTTGTGCGACGGATGCGACGGGCAGTGGAGCGGCTCGCCGGCGCCAAGCTGCTGCCAGACTCTTCCCACGGCGCATCCAAGTCGGCCGCCTTCATCAAGTCTGCAAACGTGTCGTAGCAGGTGCTGTTTTCGTTGGCAAGGGTTGCGGCAAGGCCACCGGCGCCAGTAGCCTCGGCAAGGTCAGAGAAGTATATTGCTTTGCTCATAATAGGATGTGGCATCACACCAATGCGGCGCATGAGTCGCGCGGCACTGCGCTCTTGCCACCATGTCAAAGTACCAGAAGACGTGAACAATACATTGAGAAGGCCGCTCAACAAGAGCAAGGCAATGATAACGCGATGGGCCGTGATAATATCATAGAGTCGCTTCATGCCACCAAAAGTCCACATAATGACAGATGTAATGCAGCTCTCTGTGAAGGACCGCACCGTATCGAAGACCATCGATGTAAGTGTGCGCGGAGTGGCCGCCTGCTTCTTTGTCGAGTCTGTAGAGCCAGGCGAGAAGACAACGACCTGCGTTTGATTGCCGACTTGACCATAGACGTGAATGGCTCTGTTCGTCCTGGAGCGGGATCCAAGTTTGCGCACCTGGTCAGTTGCAATTTCTGCCAGCTCATCTGCTTGGCTCTTTATGTCGCGTAAAGCCTGGCGCTCCACCAAGTTCTTCGACAATGCTGGAGTTCTTGACCAATCAATTTTCACCCAGATGGCGAGTTTGCATTTAGACTTTGCCACGTGCGTGATGACAATCTTCGAAATAAGCTTGAACGATGTTGAGTGCGGTAGGTGCCACGCCGTCTTGGTATGCGTAACCACGTACGTGACATGGTCGCTGAAAAGATCGATCGTTTGCTCATCTTTAACATCAGCACTCTTCTCGCGCCCAAGCATGTCCGTATAGTTGACTTTGAACTGGAACTCGCGGCGCATTCGGCCTTGGTCTACCAGAACCCACGGTCCTTGGGCAATCTGTTGAGCACGATGTTCAAAATATAGCTTGGGAAACACGAAGCTCTTATCACCAAACAAGACGTGAAAACAGGCTTTGGCGCTGATTTCAAAATGACGCTCGGCCGCCATCTCCGTCATGTTCTCTGGCTCGTACTCAACAGGTCGACTTGGCAGGTGGATCTTGGGGAGTAATTTTTGACGCGACTGCGAGTGTCGTAGGCGCGGGGTAAACTCGATCGGAGAACGACCAAGGCTTCTGCTGGAACTGCCAGCGTCAATTGGGGTATAGACTGACGAATCGTCCCAGCCGTCAATGCTTGGACTAGGCCTCTCCTCTGCTCTTTCGAGGTTGATGAGGGCGAAAATCAAGTTCTCGGTGTTAGCAGGCTCTTCGGCTTGAATGTTGTCAATGATAAGGTTGAGGCGACTGTGTAGCAGATGAAGGTCATCTAAGTACACCTTCAGGTTGATTTCTTCCCACAGAGTCTCTCCTGAATCTTCACCCAGGCGGAATGTTATAGTATCAGAGTCTGGGCCGGAGCGTGCAGTCACTTCTGCAATGATGTCCAGGCTGACGGAAAAGGTTGTGATGAGGCCCATGCGCTGACTATAAAAATATATATAGTCCGGAGTGACATAGACTCTGCCATCGCCAGCAAAGGAGCTTTGATGCGAGTCTTTGGCCGCCTTGAAGGACCAGGATGCTCTGAAAACGAGCACAAGCTTTTCGTCTCCCTGTACATCGGGAAACAGCAGCTTGAACTGCGCAGTCTGTAACCGCAGCTCTGTTGGATAATTGGTCGGAAAGAGTTCACTTGGTGTCTTTTCCTTTGAGGGTGTGCTGAGCGTGGTCTGCATGCCTTCCGGTAGCACCACGCCAATAGGATCGTCAGCCTCTCTCCTGGGCAGCACGGGTTGGTGATGATTATCCGAGGCGGCCCAGATATTCGTCCCCCAGTAGTTGGCAACAATGGAAGCAGGAAGTTTCTTTCGGGACTCTCCCAATGATGATTTGTCGGCGGCATGAATAGCCGCTGCTCGGCTGAGAGTCGTGAAAACAGGCGGCTTTTCCAACGTTGACGGTGCCAAGGAACCCAACTGGCTATCAAGCTTTGGGAGCAGGGCACCTCTCTTTGCAACACTTGGGGAGAGTAGTGGGTGGGGGTATCCTGGCAGCATATTATGGCTTGCCGATATCAAGCTAGCAATGCCGCTGCCGGAAGCCGGCAAAGCAGGGCTAGGCGTTGTGCCCTCGTTAACAGTGCCAAAGGTTGATTTTCTATGAAGATCCAATTTCTGGATGATGCGCGCAGCATGCTCTCTGCCAGTTTCGCCGTCTTCACGGGTGACCAAGTCCTTGCTAAGTTCCTTTCCAAGAGCCGTAAAGGACCTCCGCGGTACAGTGCCAGCAGGGCTTATGTCAACACTATGACGGGCCATGTTGTGATCGCCAGGTGGCATGAGCGTAGTCCCCGCTCGCTCAAGGCCCACTGCAGCATCGTCGGAAGCAGTGATGTGTGTATCAATGCTGTTGGCAGAGAACTCGGGAGCGCTCGGGGGATTGATGGAAAATGCAGGGTCGCTGCGAGACATGGAGCTCGTGCTTCTCCCACGGCTGGTGTTGAAAGCTTCTTTTTTTGTAACTTCAAAAACTTCAAGCCACTCAGTCAGCTCTTTTTGGTTCTCCGCCTGAAGGACTAAGGACTGATCCTTAGTCTTGATTTCGAAGCAGAAGCGCCTCTCTTCACCGACAGCAGGTCTGGCATTGCAGAGCAGAACCCCGATCTCATCACCCTGAAGGACACCCTGTGTCCCAGGAATTAGCCAACCAAAGACTCCGTCTCTACAATAGTGCCATCTTCGAATCCAGGTATATCTGGTGGGTTTGTTGGACAGCACACGCAAAAAGAGCCAACCCTGCTTAGCAGAAACAGCAGTAGAGTCATTCTTGGGTTGTAGATTCACAGGCCCACGTGAGCGTAGAAACGGAATCGTTGACACGTTGTAGTCTTCAAGTTCTCGAGATGGCTTGACATTCTCGATGGCCAAGTCGTATATATTCTTCTTGGCTGCCTGTAGTTCGCGTCGGAAGACAGCATCAGCGGCCTCCATCTCTCTGGACCAGCCGCGGACACGTTCCATCTCACGGCTCCAGCGCATTGCATTGGCAGTCGCATCCCGCGAGCCTTTGATCTCCTTCCAGATGTCACTGCACACGGTTACGAGTAGCCGGTCGATGGCGGATCGAAGCTGGGGAACGGCCTGGCAAAAGTCGATCGATGCTTGCAGATAAATCTTGCGACTTTCAAACACAGAAAATGCATCCTCCCTCAATGCAGATGGCTCTTTCGTCTTGTGCTGTCCGACATAGCGAGCTAGCGTTGAATCGTAGGTTCGTTGCGCGGTCTCGAGGCCACGCCGGGTATCCTTGAAGTTGCGTAGTTCGCCATTCATGAAGGCACGGATGGGCTCGACAACGGTCGATTCCATGCGCTTCATGCCACCTTGCATCTGTGTGAGCCATTCGCGCGACCCCTCCCCGACCCTCTTAAGTGCCAGCAAGGTATAGTCGCTGTCGAGCAGGGTGTCACCGACCGGGGCTGCCGTCTTGGCGAGGTATGAGTTGATCGTGTCTTCGAGAGCCAAGAAGTCGTGAAGGAGCTTCGATGTCGAATTCACATAATTGTTTAGCCATTTCTCTATGGCCTCGATTTGTTCAGCAAAGTGCAAGGCGGTCGATCGAAAGGTCGGCGAGTCGAGCGCAGCTTCCAGCAGGCCGACGGGAATGCTGCGCTTCGAAGGCTGCGATAAGCTTGCTGGATCCATCGTTGCCGCAGAATTGGTTGGAAAATGTATATTTCAGATTTGGATTCCCATGGCTGACCGAATATGCAGAGTCCTGCTGGTGGCGATGGTGTTTGGCCAGCGAGCTGTATTGTTGTTTGGTTCTAAGCTCGGAGCTATGGGGGTCGAGACGAGTTGTCATTGAAGCGAGCTTCTGCAGGCGCCAACGGGCGCCCCTGGCTCCGCCCACTTCAGCGCCACACTCGCGTCCACTACGTTCTTCAGCGTCACTACCTTCGATTCTCGTAGTTAAATTGGTGACAAAATCTTGAATGTACTGAAAACTTAAATAAGATGGCAGGCCAAGCAGGCCAGCAAATGGATCATCTAAGATAGGTAGTTTGTCACATCTCCACAATACATATCATTCGCCATGCAGCTTGAAACGGGTTCAACTCCCCATCATCTATACGCCGAAACTAAAGTAATAATGTATTGTGCTCTATCTTGATGTTGCAAGAATTCTACTTGCATTTGTAACTTTTGCAGTCCAATGCCATCAATATCATTCATTCATCATGTGGCAAAGAGGCTGGTCATCTAAGTGATAGCGTGAGCATGAAAGCCTGAGCGCTATAGCCTGGGGTGCGGTCGTACCTTCGATCTGGTTTTGGTCAAATTCAATTCGTCGACATCATTGCTCGCAGTGGGCTTGGTCGAGACGCCTGGTGGCTTTGGTGAGCGGGCCGGGCGCCGTTGAACGCCGTCAGTCGCCTTTTGGCAACAGACGGCGGAGCCGCGCTGGACCGTGGAGCCTCATGACGCCAGTCGTTGGTGTTGTCGTCTGTGGACGCTTGAACTTGAGAGCCGCCCTCGTTGTCCACGAGGGTATCCACAGGTCAATCTAATTCTTGTCAGGAACGCGATCAGTTGTAAGGGAAATAGCGAGGTTCAACTAACCGTCGTAGTAGTCATCATCGTCAGAATCGTCAGCCAACTGTTCAAAGTTGACCTTGTAGCGGAGAATACCGCCAATGCCACCGAAGCCCTTTACGAACTGGTTGCCTTCAGTGGAACGGTCGGAGACAAACTCGAGCGTGGCACCAAAATCCTTGTAGTGCTCAGCGATCCATTCGAGGAAGGAGCCTTGGGTGACGACGTCCATCTCCTGGCCGGTGGCGGTATCAAGGAATTTATCCTTGTTGAGAGCCTCTTGCTGCTTGGTGTAGTTAAGGACGTGCTCCTTGCCCTCGCTGTCCTTGAGGACCCATCGACCAATCTCCAGGTTCTCGAAGACGATGAGGGTTTCGACTGCACCGAGCTCAAGCGCCTTGAGAGTGTCTTCGATACCGTAGCAGACCTTGCCGGTGTCCTGGCTGATCTCGTCGAAGTACTTTCCGATCAGCTTCTTCTCCTGGACGAACTTCACATTGCCGAGTGTCTCCGAGGACAGCTCAATAGCCTGGTTGAAACCGTTATCACCACCGTAGGACACATCCACGACCTTGATGACCTTGGTCTGCAGGCGAGGATCGAACATGTCAGAACCGTTGAGGTCGTTCTTGAAGTCGGCAGAACCAGCGAGGACGAGACCGGCAACGTTGGGCTTGTCGTTAGTGATGAAGTTTTGGACAGCGATCTCGGCAACCTTTCGGACGTAGTTGTGACGTTTCTCATCACGCAGACGAGAGAAACGCAGCGCAGACTGACCACCACGGCCGTGCTTCTTGGGCAAGTCGACGGAGAACTTGTGAACGACTTCACGGGTGTTGCCGCTGAGTGTGCCAAAAAGGGTGCTGTGACCATCCATGATGATGAAGCCAAACTTTTGGTCGGAATCAAGCAATTCAGCGAGAGCTTCGGTGTGGAACTTGTTGTCGCAGAGGTAGAGAGAGGTGTTGATGGGCTTGAAGGGCTCAAAGTCAATGTTGACCTTCTTTTCCTTGCCTTCCTGGGTCAGGATTTCACCACAGTAAACGACAAGGCCATTCGGCGGGACCTTGTTGTAGAGCTTCAGTCTGCTTTGGGTGGAAGTAATGGCGGACAGGACGGATTGTCTGTTGACTCGAGACTTGATGTTGGAAGCAGTGCCCTGTAGGCGCAAGTTAGCGATTGGTCACTGGTGTGGTGGAGCGCAGAGCTGCGCGGTATGCGGGAGCTGGTCGTACGTATTCTTCAGCCAACATCTTGGCAATTCGAGAAACCTGATCCTTGGGAGCTGTGCACGGCGTGAGTCAATGGTCGCTTTTTTTCGAGAGTGGTGTGGCGCGCCAGGCAGCAACGAGCGGTGGCGGAGCGTAGACGTACGGATGATGAGGGAAATCATGGATGTGCCATTGCCACGGGCAGCCTCAAGACGCTTGATGAGCTTCTTGATCTTCCAGATCTCAATCTATATGGCGGCGAAAACCACAAGTCAGCCATTTTGATTCGAATATTCGCAGAAAGTGTCGTGTGCCTCGTCGTCGCGGCGCGGGGCAGCCCAAGCGTGACAACAGTGAGGGGCATCGCCAAAAAAAAAAAGGTATGGCGCGTAAATTTTCCCACAGATGGGAGCGCACACAGAGGGGTGGACGAGACGAGGGGCAATTTCGACGTACGTTTCTCTCGGCTTCGCCGTTCTGCTCGGAGTTCATCTTGGCGGTGTTTTGGAGAAACAAATGCGCAGCCGCTTTTCCGGTCGAACAAAGACGAGGGAATTGAGCAGATGGCGTTCACGAGGGGGTGGTGACGCCTATGCTGCAGGAGATGTTTTGTTCAAAGTTTGGAGGGCTTCCAGATTTTCGTCCAAGACCGCCGGGGAACGGATTTTTCAGAGGAGCGAGCCGCTGTAAGTAGGTAGTTTGCTGTACCTAGCCAGTGGATTGGTTGTCTCGCTAGCTTGGGGGCGCGGTGGTGTTGTGGATGCGCTGGGCTCGACTGCACGTCAGTTGCAGTGTCACTGGTAAGAGTCGGGCCAGGCTGTCCCTGCTGCACTGGTAGCAAGTGTCATCACGCGCAATAACAGAGGCGATGGTACCCGCCACTGCTGCGCGAGGACCGCTTTTGATGGGCGGTCTGAGTCGCCATAATAATGTCGAAAGGCTCACTCCGTACTTCTTTCTGCCTTGTTCTCATCACCGCATTTTGTGCCACGATGCGTGCCTTTGACGGTGCATTATTACCTAGGTCCCTGACATGGCCCACTTATGCGTGCTGTACTCTGGCTGTTCCAGCGCCGTTCAGTACTGTACCTAGCTACCCTACCTCTTACGCGCGAGGGGGCTGTTTCCCGGGGTCAAATACAGTATTAGAATTAATATGTATTCCTCCCATCCTGTAAGGATATTAGAAGACTTAACACGTTTCAGAAAAAAGATACAAATTTTCTGATATAACTGGGTGCCCTAACATCCTGACACGATAGGAGGAAAACGTAGCAAACGGAGGACCTCTTGCCTAGGTACCCTGTCCAAAAACACCCCCCTCCCGCGTACCTACCAAACCTAGGTGCCTGGTTCCACTGTAGCGGCTGACTGTCTTTGCCATCAAGCCCTATGTGGCTGCTGTGGCTCACAGGCAGCTTGTGGATCTTGCTACTCCGCGCTCACTGTACCAATAACAGTGGATCTCTTCAACTGGCAGCACTGGAGCATGCTTCAACCAAAGGCGGCAAGCCTCCGATTCCAAGCTGTCTGAATAGCCTGGACGATTTGATTTCCTCATCGAGCATCCGAACGAACCCTTGTGAACAATCACAACCAAGGGCAAGGCATTCGCAAGGGCAATTTACTTGCATGCCGTGCGCTCCAGTCTGACAAGCGCGTTTCACGAATCGACACTCCCCCTCTCTCCTCCACCACCGTCTTCACATAGATCGCCATCATGGCTTCCGCCTCGCAAGATGCGTTCTTGACGGAGCTCCCGACCGAGATTGCCAGCACCATACAAGCAAGCCATATTAGAAGCAATCCGGACCCCGCCGTCGACATGGCACCAGGCACTGCCGCCGATGACAAGGAGGTTCTGGACGAAAAGTACGACTATGACGCGCTGCGAAACAATGCCGCCGAGCAGCTCGACGACATTGATGATGACGATGAGGATATCCCATATAGCGTCCTCAAGCGTCCGCGTCGTCAGCGTCAGGTGCTGCCGCCTCTGCCTGACCTGCGCTTCGAGCAGAGCTACCTCAAGAGCATCGCGGCGGCCGACACATGGTGGAAGATTGCGCTCATCACCACACGAGACCAGGTATGTTCTGCTATCCTGCAGCGATATTTACTCCTGGCTAACAGGGTTACACAGGTCATCATGCCTCTAGCGCAAGGAATTATCTACAACCTGTTGCTTTGCGGCTGGCAAGAGTGGAATCGCAATGCCAAGGTCCATGGCAACTCTGTCGGCGCCCGAGTCCGCAGATGGTGGTACGGCGTCAACAACTGGACAGTTCCCAGCAATGGCCAGCATCGCCACTACCGTAGATGATGAAGGATATGTGCTCTTGCTTTCCCCAATATATCAGCCTTGTTTTTGCAACACAGACAATACCACATAATGTTATAATAGACTAGAAGCGTCAATGCATCACATCGTCTAGTCCTCAGTTCACGTGTCTCATGATCAACGCGGGTACCAGAACTGTAATCCGAAAATGCTTTTAATACGCTAAACACATGCAAACCGGCATGATATCAGAATAATAAACCCGGTCTATATCATAGCTAATCACTCCATATTACTATGCCACCATGACCCCAAAAGCCGTTGTTTGCTCTTCCTTCTCAATCACTAGAAACCTTCCTACATGTATTCCAAACTCCGAACTGCAAGGAAATCAAACATCAAACAAGGCCAGGCATTTGTGCTCCGGCTTATTGAGGCGCATTGAGAATGTCCGGCATTGCCGCTGGCTGCAGATGCTTCTTCTCTGGGCTGCCGCGAAAAGCTAGCGATGCCGAAGAAAGAGCAACAGGGTTGACAGCCTTTGCATCAGGTTCAGTTTGCTCAGGCTTTGTATCGGACCTATACGAAGATTGCTCTGTTGGCTTGGTTCCAGTGGGCGACTCCGATTTCTTTATAGCCTCAGCCTGTGGTGCAGGCAAGTCTTTCATGGCAACATCACTAGCTGTTGTGGTTGGCATATCGGCCGGCGCTGGCTTTTGGTCCTCCGCGTCTGGTGCAAGAAGTGCATTTGGCGCCAGATCAATGGGGCTGAGAGCGGTTTTCAGATTTGGTGCTTTGACTGCGAGGTTGACAACAAGGCTTTGCCGGCGCTCATCAATATCATCATCGACCATGGCTTCATCTTCATCAAACTCATCCTCCTCTGGGTCGGATTCCACCGGGACCTGTGCATCTGCGTCCTCTTCGTCGTCTCCAAATTCAGCTTCGCTCACACCATCGTCCGAGTCCATGGAGCTTCTGCGGCTGCGGCCACGGCCATTGGTTTCACTCCAACCGTTTGCTGAGCCAGCTGTCGCGGATCGTCGCGGTCTACCGGTAGCCCCAACAGAGCCTTCTTGCTCAGCCTCCGAGTAGTCTCCTTGGACACTTACAGCGGTGCTGTCGTCGCCTGCTGTCATTCGGGGAGGTGCACGAATTTGGCGCCCACTGGCTGTTGTCACAGGACCGGACTCCGCTGGTGTGTTTGCTCCGGTATTGCGCGTAGAGCGGCGATTGGTCGAATCAGAATAGAATATATCCTCATCGTCCGAGTATGTGTACTTGACGCGCTTGCCACGCGTCCGACCTTCATACATCGAAAAGCCTGGTTCTGGTCTCTTGAATTGCTCCTTGCGCATTTGGCGGTACTCGCGGCGTCTTCGTTTCTGTATTTGCAAGCACGTCAGTATGGGGTGTCCTGTATCAGCCATTTTCCTCGAATACGCACCTCTTCACCAACCTCAAAACGAGGAATTGCCTGTAACATTTTGTTGCTCAGCTTCTTCGCCTTCGGACCACCATCTTTCGTGCTCAGCTTCTCCGCCAGTACTCTCAGTTCCTCAATCGAGCCAGCGACACTCCACCATGTACGGTTCGCCCCAGCAGGGTTACTTTCCCTATACACGCGGAAGGCAGTATCATCTTGGCCCTCCACCAAAAAGTATCTTCTCTTGTCGCCATCGGAACCCCAGGGCTGAACGGCGCGAGGTTGGTTCAAATCGTCTTCGTGTCGGTTCTGCTTGTAGGCTTGGTTTATGACGCTCTTGACGCTGTCGGAGGAAGACATGGTCCATAGAATTAATGTTCGCAGGAGTGTAAGCTATAAAACAAGTATCGTTAGTACCTATAAAGTTGGTTCATATTTGCTTCGGCGGCGCGTACTCTCTCCGTAGGATTCATGGTGTTGAAACCACCGCCACCAGATAAGGGGCTCTTGTCCTCCCACGATGCGGGCCATTGGCCCTTGTGCGACGCAATCGCGTCCTCTAGCGCTCTGTTGTAATGCCCAGGTCTGTGATAAAAAGTCAGTGTTATAATCGAGTGGATAGCGATCGCGTCTGGTCATACTTGACATCCTGTTTGCGATTCAGTAACAGTCCCAGCAGCGCGCACAGAAAGTGTTCTGCGCGGTCTCCTGGGATGGGCTCGACCACATCGCGCTCCAGCTCCTGAGGACCGAAGTTCGCGAGTGATTTGGGCAGCGCATCGACAAATCGGCTTCTGAACATGACAATGAACTGTTCCGGTTAGCATGAGCCCCTGCTGGCTGCGGTGGCCAAGTTCGCATCCAGTGGGTTACAGCCCGTACCGCGCGCAAGCGCAAGCAGGATGCAGAGCTCGAAAAGCAGAAGTACGTACAGCAATATCAGGGTTATCGGCGAGGACATATTCGTGAGGGGGCGACGGCGATCTTTTTCTCGGCGGAGGCGATGGCGACCTAGGCGATTGCTCTGATACCTTGGAGAAGAAGTTCAGAATCCCGCCCTTCTTGGGCGCTCCGCTGTCGGGGCCAGCATCAAGTTCGTCATCGGATGGAACCGGTGAAAGTGAGGAGAGCGATGAGAGATCTGACGAATCATTGTCGGAAGCCATTTTGCAAGCTTCGGTGTCTTCCTTCTATAGTGTTTGGTGTTGCAGGAGGCAAGGAGTGCAGAGTTCCAGATGTGAGGCGTGGCATGCGACTAAAAGTAACCGCGTCGAGGGGACCCGCGAAATCCAACGCGCCAGCGCTCATAGGCCAATCTGCCCGGTTGCCATTGCCGCTGCAGTAATACGCTACTACAATTTTCACAGAGCAATCCGCTGATTTGACAGGCAATTTCATCCCAAGTGTTAAATATAAGTCATCCTTCATCCTCATCACTTTGCAAAGCTCAATGGCCCTGCAACTGTCGCATAGAGCGGATTTCAAGAGGACTATGAGGTGGACGCGTCACAATTGATCTAATTGTACGCTGGAGCAACGTGCATGTTGCTAAACACCGCGTCCCTGCTTCAATTTGCAGAGGTCGAGAAATGTTGCGGTGCACGAGGCGGCTTCAACGACCACGATGCTTCGTCCTATGACAATTCAAGAGAGCTTAGAGAAGGGGGCGGCAGACATAATTCGCTATAGGAGGAGGGAATTGTAACAGTGTCCAGCAATGAGAATGATTGGCAGAACCAGGCTCGCATTTGAACCTTTAAAACAATGAGACCTGCTCAGAGGCAAGTTCCCGCGCATGTCAGTCAGCGGAACACTTTACGCGTGCTCTCCAAGGCGTAGATGGCCTTGCTTGCACGTGACGGTCGGAAGCACTAGCCACAAACACTACTATTTAGCCACATGTGAGAAATCCACATGCAGAGGGAGAAATTTTGGCGCAACATATCCCAGCGTCCCACCGGGGTCACGTGGTAAGGGCTGCTCATTTGCGGTGGACAGGGCCCGCACACAAAAATTATGTCGCCCCAAGCGAACGCCAGGGCTTCCCGTTAAACAACCAAGCGGCAAGAGATAGGTAATTGGCCTCCCAAACCCACGCATCTCGACGACTCGCCACTAACAACAATTACTCGGATAGATACTCTTCGAGTAACAACGAGTCGCCATGGGTAGAGTTATTCGCAACCAGCGCAAGGGCCGTGGCTCCATCTTCAGTCAGTCCCCCCGAGAACCGAAATTTTCGACGGCGGCTTCGAACAGGTCGACGATCGGCGGAATGTGTGTTTTCGACAAGTACTAACCGTTGGGAATAGCGGCCAACACGCGCCTGAACAAGAACCCCGCCAAGTTCCGCACGCTCGACTACGCTGAGCGCCATGGATACGTCCGTGGTGTAGTCAAGGACATCATCCACGACGCTGGTTAGTGAAACCCGGGAACAATCAACGACGAAGGACGAACAAGACGCCTCGAATCGCGCGATTGGAACGAAAGGAACGTGGAATAAGGAAGCTGACACAGGTTGATTCGCAGGTCGCGGTGCTCCCCTCGCCAAGGTCACTTTCCGTCACCCGTACAAGTACAAGCAGGTCTCCGAGACCTTCATCGCCAACGAGGGCATGTACACCGGCCAGTTCATCTACGCCGGCAAGAAGGCCGCCCTTACCGTCGGCAACGTCCTCCCTCTCGGTGAGATGCCTGAGGGTACCGTCGTCTCCAACGTCGAGGAGAAGATCGGTGACCGTGGTACTCTCGGCCGCACCTCCGGTGGCTACATCACCGTCGTTGGCCACAACCCCGATGAGGGCAAGACCCGTATCAAGCTCCCCTCTGGTGCCAAGAAGGTCGTCCACTCCAGCTCGCGTGGCATGATCGGTATCGTCGCTGGTGGTGGCCGTACCGACAAGCCCCTCCTCAAGGCTTCGCGCGCCAAGCACAAGTTCGCCGTCAAGCGCAACAGCTGGCCCAAGACTCGTGGTGTTGCCATGAACCCTGTTGACCATCCTCACGGTGGTGTACGTACAACTCAAATATGCGTGGGCGCGAAGTGTGATGCTAACAATCGTAACAGGGTAACCATCAACATATTGGTAAGGCTTCTACCATCTCCCGATACGCCGCCCAGGGTCAAAAGGCCGGTCTTATTGCCGCCCGCAGAACAGGTCTGCTGCGCGGTACCCAGAAGACGAAGGAGTAAGGCAGGGCGATGTCTGGATTTCATGGTCTCATTGGGATGGTGTTCTAGTGGCGTGCTTACATCTATGGATGGTACTGCTGAAGGAAGTAGTATGGTAGAACCAAAAGCAAGTACAATGGATGACATTTTAGCGCACTTCCAAAAAAAATTCTTTACTTTGTTCTACCTATTCGCCCGGAAAGCGTGGCGACAGGAGACAGTGAATATGGGGGACATGAGAACTGCAGGGCCGATTCTGCAAGTTCTATTTGGAGTACTCGAGAACGGAAATACGAGTTGAATGACACGATATATTTGACGTTACAGACATGGCAGAGACAGTATTCTATGTGCAAATCATTGTGTACTAGAAACGGCTTCTGCACTATATGCAGCAATTGAACCAGAGCCGGCTCCTTGGAGCTGAAGTAGTATTCAACCAGCTGGTTTCTTTGTATCCTGGCCCAGAAAAGGCCAACAGGTAGCTGGTATACCAAGTACGCTTCACAGAGCAGAGTCCCAGCCTCTGTCAAGATGTTTAGCTCGGGCCTGAAAATTTCCACTTACCCTACGTTGCAGGTACGTACCAGACAAGCTCAAAAAAATGTACCTTCAGGCGGCGCCAGCCCAGCCAGGTACCCGTTCCGCCAGGATATGACCCCGCCATAGCTTTTCATAAAATCTCCCCTCTGCCCCTCCTTGAATCTTGAACCTCCCGAACCCAACAACCACCCGAAACCACCAAATTGATCATATAAAAATGGCTCCCGTCAAGGAATACTCTCTTCTCTGTCTGGAGAACCCTCTCCTCGGTATGTAATCCAAGTTTTGTCTGCTTTTCGGCTTCCGACAGCACAGAAGCATCAAAATCATTTGCGCCAAAAAAAAAAGCCCGCGGGGTATTAAAACCCCCTTCTTAAAAACAAGGGCCTCCCTCCGCCACAACGGTTTATTCTTGAACCTGGGGCATTTGGTTTACTAACGCTACCTCTCTGCAGACATCCAGGCCGTCGGTAACCAGGAGCTCCTCGACAAGTACGAGCTCAAGGCCAACGACGCCATCCTGGCCGAGGAGAAGCACGTCCCGCTCTACGAGGACCTCCTCAACAACTACGAGGCCAAGCTGATCGCCGGCGGCGCCGCCCAGAACAGCGCCCGCGGCGCCCAGTACATCCTCCCCTCCAACAGCGTCGTCTATCTTGGCGGCGTCGGCGATGACAAGTACGCCGCCACCCTTCACGATGCCGTCAAGGCCGCCGGCCTTCGTGTCGAGTACCGCGTCGACCCCAAGCAGCCCACCGGCCGCTGCGGCGCCATTATCACCGGCCACAACCGCTCTCTCTGCACCGACCTCGGCGCCGCCAACCACTACGACCTCGACCACCTGAAGAAGCCCGAGATCTGGGCCCTTGCCGAGAACGCCGATATCTTCTACATTGGTGGCTTCCACTTCACCGGTATGTCTCTCATATATCTCTCTCCCTTGAATTTCTAATATGGTAGTTGTATCATCATACTGACCGCTTGCACTCCAGTCTGCCCTCCTGCCATCATGGAGCTCGCCAAGAATGCGGCCGAGAAGAACAAGATCTTTGTTCTGTCCCTCTCCGCTCCCTTCATCCCCCAGTTCTTCAAGGAGCCCGTCGACGCCAGCGCCCCCTACTGGGACTACGTCATCGGCAACGAGACCGAGGCTGCCGCGTACGCCGAGTCGCACGACCTCGCCTCCAAGGAGCCCAAGGACGTCGTCAAGCACCTGGCCAACCTCCCCAAGGAGAACGGCAAGCGCAAGCGTGTTGCCATCATCACCCAGGGCACCGAGCCCACCCTCGTCGCCATTCAGGGCGAGGATGCCGTCAAGGAGTTCCCTGTCCACGCCATTGACCCTTCTAAGATCACCGACACCAACGGTGCTGGCGACGCCTTTGCTGGCGGTCTCCTCGCTGGTATCGTCGAGGGCAAGTCTCTCGAGGAGTCTATTGACATGGGCCAGTGGCTCGCTCGCCTGAGCATCCAGGAGCTTGGACCTTCGTAAGTCTACCCTTTTTCTCTGTTCACTTTGCATTTTGAAAAGCACATTGCTTGATATAAATTGGCTTTTCATCTTCATTTCAAGTCATAATATGTCATCTATGCGTCTTGCGTCAGAATTATCGGCCCAACCCTAGCAATCCCCTTCTTCTACACAAGAGTGCTAATCGACTTTTCCCTCATCCCACAGGTATCCTTTCCCCAAGCAGACCTACAAGTCGTCCTAAGCGTAGATAATCGGCACCTCTTCGTGGCCGCCTTTGGATATGGTCACGGTGAGCGTGAGCATGCTCGCGCGAAGGGGCAAAACATTCGCTTGGCGTTGCGGTTAAGTGTCATTTCTTGATTTGTGGGAAACGGGTTTCAACAACGGCGTTTTGCATCCATGGAGCGTGCTCCCATCATAGCACGCTTTCGCAGGGGGAAAGTTTTTCGGGATCCTCCACGATCCGTCAAAAATACGTGCATCATTTTTATATAGAACGTTTTCTTCGTTTCTCATAGAGAGCAAAGCAGTTGCTTCTTAGATGAACAATCACGCATCTTGTCGCAAAGAGAGTGCTGCTGGCCAGTCTGGTGACGATGGTAAAAATGTATGTTGCTAAGGAGCAATGTTGCCTCATTTTCTGCCTTCGTATGCAGCGCGAAGAACGGCTTCATCGTAGGAAGACGTCGTATTGTCCGCCTGGAAGAGTCTTTGCATAGACTGGGGTTGCTGCTGTTGCTGCTGAAAAGCATGTTGCTCCCTGAACGCTCCGCCATATGTCTGGCCCAGGCCACCGCCGACATTATAGCTCGCTACCGCTGCGCCGGGCGTGCCGTGATACACGCTGCTTGGGTGAGAAAACTGCGACAGGCTGCCGGCCGAGGACGAATGCGGCACCGTCTCAGGTGCGCGCAAGCCAGGCGGCGCGCTCAGTCCGCTGTGGCGGTTTCCGCTGCCGCTGCCGCCCTTGTTCTCACCCCAGTGGCTAAAAGGCGAGGTGCGCGCTCCGGGAGGAGTGCTCGTCGACGGCGGTCGGCCACCTGCCGCCGCAAACGTCTGGAGGAGTGCAGCGCGGTGTGCGTGCTCGGCCGTGGAGCCACCGCTGAGGTTGATACCCATTTCGGCGGCACGAATGTTGCCATGGCTGTGCACACGGGGAAAGTGACCGTCGGCGGGTACATCGGCACGGCTTGGCGTCGAGGGGACGGAAAAGGGATCGTCAAACTTGCCCAGGGGTAAGCCTGGAGTGATGGGCGACATGCCTGTGGCAGAAAGAGGCGAATTGTCGCCGCGGATGGGCTTCGGCGTATTGAACCACTCCCATGGCAGAGGCTCAAACTTGCCCGAGGGAATAGACCGCGTCGGGCTTGGATCCACGTGGCGTTGATGTGCGTTGAGCAACTCCCTGGCGAAATTGTGCTCAGCCGTGTATGACGAAGGGCCATCAGACTCTTCCATGCCTGACTGCGGCTGCGGTGAAGGAGGCTTCAAGAAAGGCGCAAGCATATTAATGACTGTGCTTTCTGCATCGCCAACTTCACCATCCTGATTAGCCGGTGCTGGTGGGTTTGCGAGAGATTTTGACGGCGCTGAGGCAATTTCAGGCTTTTTGCCGTTTGATATCTTCGGGCTGTCTTGGCGTTCTTGGATATGTGTCTGCACTGAGCGACGTTTCTGTACGTTGATGGTGGCCGGCGCCGCTGCTGGTTCTTTTGGTGGTACCGCTGGTACTTCCGCCAGTGGTTCTGGCGTGGGCTGAGAAGCTTGATACTCAAAGAGGAGCCAGCCTTCAATTACACGGCATGACAGAGGTACAGTCGAGTCCTCGGCAAGGAAATAGGCGCATCGTAGAATGTCGAGAATCCGCGACATATTTTCCATGTGCGGGCTCAGTCGCTGTTCAGGCGAGTAGAGATGGGGCTTAGCTTTGCCATTATGCCCGCAGAACGAGCGACATGGCTCGGGGACGGTGCTCTCACTGAGTGGCTGAAAGCCAAGAATGTCGAGATCTTCGGGTAGTAAGTAAGGGCACGATACCATGTTGTCCTTGTTGTACGATTCCGCGCACAAGAGGGTAAAAACTCGGGCAAGAGTGCCCATCATGGCGCCGGTGAGAGACCCTTCAGCAGTTGCAGCAGCTTGTGCGGAGAGTTCTTGGCGTGATACTGCAACCCACATTGAGTAGATTCGTAGAGCAGGAAGCAATGATTCTGCGACTTCCGGGCCCTTTTCGTTTTCGTCGTCAGCAAGGTCGTCTGCTTTGGACATGCTTTCCTTAAGGTTTGCCTCCAAAACAGCTGCGAAAGTCGCAAGAAACTTGACATTAAAGTTGGAGATGTACTGATAAAACTGTAACGAGGTGGCATTCTTGTTTTCTGCTGTATGTTAGCCTGCCTTTCGTGGTAGCCATGGAGTTGGGCTCAGGCGCTATACTGACCGGAACACTTCAATGCAGCTATGTACTGCGCAGCAATGTTGATGAAGCTCATCTTCAGAATAATATCGCGACTGGTCCCAGTTGTTGCAGCCATCTCAAGTCGATGAATGACTTCACGCTCAAGCTCTTTATACTGCGGTGCCGCCTCCCCCTTGTAGAATAGGGCATGCAGGCGGACAAACCACATGATGAAGGCATCTCCGGGGCCGGAGGAAGCATGTTTGGATTTGTTGGAGCTGGGCTGTTGAAGGGATTTGAATTCCATTTCCAAGTTGGAGTTGGCATTAGGATGAGGAAACTTAATTGCCCATGCGCGGTAAAAGTGGTAGACGCCATCAAGGTGACTGCCCTGGTCGAGGCTCACGATACCCATCTGATGAAAAGCAAAACCAGACTTGGGCAAGAGGTGTTGAGCAAGCGTGTAGTAGGTCAAGGCCATGTCGTAACCGGAGTTCTTGTGCTTTGCCTGTACTCTATAACGGGCCAGGTCGCCAAGTCGGATCAGTGTCGAATGGCAGGACCTGAGCACTTTTGCATTGAGCTCTGAAGGAACGGGGCTGATGAGGTCGCTGGCTGTCATTTGCTCGATCTCTATGCCCCTGGCAACGCGTTTGAGCTCGGGGATATCATATCGTGCGGACAGTCGTTGGATATAGCCCTGGTAGAACTTTTGCGCGATGCGCAGAAAGTTGCTATAGAGCTTTTCCGTTTTCCGGCGCTCGACGGCCTGGGACGAAGACTTCAGCCTGCCAAGAATGCGGCGATATTCGGAATTGATGGATGTATGCAAATTCCATAGAATCTCTTCAGTGTTTTCGTTGACTGCATACTCAAAGTCGAGAAAGACGGTCTGCACGCAGGCAAGACGAAATCTAGTGTAGGGTTAGCAAACGGGCAAGTGGCGCCACTTGGCGATGGCGCGAGGCAGGCTACACACTTTTCGAGAGTACCATCGGCGGCTTCGAGCTGGGGAATGTCGACAGATGATGTAGTGTTTTTTATCTTTTCCAACTGCTTCAGCAGATGTTTCCGCAGCTTCAGGGCGTTACTATATGGGTGGATCGCAAAGTCAGCACCTGGAGGGGCATCGCATCATATGGTCGCACGGTCCATGCGGCGCAAAGCAGAGTCGCGATATAAGCGCAGCAATGTTGCAGCCGCATTCGGAGGCAGGGGATAGTACTCACTGCCATGCTTGGCTCGCCTGAGGCGCAGTTGAAGCCATGGCTCCGTCGTCGACGGTGCCGCAGGCGGGCACAGTGGCCGTGACCGTGACCGGGAGGAGCGTCGACTGCGTAGAGCGAAGGGCACAGTTGGCCAAGCGGCGCGGCAAAGAAGGGTAAGAGGGGGTAATCTGGTCAGCTGCTTTGTCGACTCATGCTATCTGGACGTTAAAATAGGGGAAGTCGGGCTGCCCATAGTCTAATGTTCGCGGTCGGGACGTGGTCGCGGCGGCTTGCTTCCCGGGGGGGTGATCGAGAAGTCTGGACGGTGGCGGCGGCGATACAAGACGACAGCATTTGGCGAGGAGGACCAGCGGCAGATGGAAAGAAGCTAACAAACATGCAAGAAAGAAACGCAATATGCGCGCCTTGGTCTCACGGCAAAGCGGCAAGACGAAGCAGAAGAAAGGGAGAGAAGCAATGGTGACCTGTCGGATGAGGCCAATGTGAAGAGCAGGACGGGGGTTCGGCGAACGGGGGGGGACCCCTCCAGGTTGGGCAAGGTTTTTTTTTTTTTGGCAGGCTTTTCTGGTAATTTTTTTCTTGCCATTCTCGCCCCAAGACGACAGCGCGCTTCTAGCTGAAGCAACCACTGCAAATAAATCTGCAGCCCCGACGCACCACTAAAACCACTGGGCTGGTCTTGGCCTTTTGCGCCGGTGGTAGTAAAGAAGGCCGGAAGGCATTGACTAGCACTGGTGGGTAGCCAATATGTTTTGTGTCTAATTGTCACTCCAGCTGTTCCCGTACTGTTCAGCTGATTGCCTCTTGTAAGACTCTTGCTGTCGTGAGTCCGTCCGTACATACCAAGGTACCTACGTGGTCATTCACTGGCCTCGTAATGTCTCCGTGCAAACGCTGAGAGGCGCGGACTTGCAGGATGCATGGCGCCTTACCTGCGCGGCGACCCTGTACAACGTTGACACATTGGTTTTCCATACCTACCTGCCTACGTACCTAAGGTAGGTATGCAAGCCGCATTCCGGATAGGCTTGCTGCTGTTCTTGGTCTGCGTACAAGCGCATCACGGCCACCCAACGACGGAGCCCACCAAATAAGAACTGCTCTAGCTCCACTGGGAAAGAAAATATTGGCAAGCTGCCAGCCCATAGTCTTCATCACTTCCGTCTTCTGTACATCTAATATACGTCAGTTTTTTAGATCGAAAAGATCAGCTGCTAGACGTAGTGCAACCTCGCCAAACCCCGCGCATCTGCACGTATCGATATTCTCCACTAATACATCACAACACACGGATACAAGCATGAAGCGTTCGCGAGAGCCCGAACAGGATATAAACCCTGCATCCCCCATCAATTCCGACGCAGACATGTCTCCCTCTGGTCCTCAGCACACTGCCAAATACACAGAACTCGACCCGGTCGTGGTAGACTCTGACAACGACAGCAGCTCGCCGTTTCCTGCAGTACACATACTCTGCTCCTTACCGCCTCACGCCGAGATGGCCTTTGACTCCTACACCGCATACGAGACACACTACAGCAGCTTCCACACAAATCGCTGCATGGCATGCCGCAGAAACTTTCCCAGCCAGCACCTTCTCGGCGTCCACATTGAAGAGACCCATGATCCCATCGTTAAAGTGAAGCGGGAGCAGGGCGCCCATACTGTACGATCTCAACCCTCCTCAACTGAAACTATACAAGGCTAATCAAGGGGTATGAACAGTACTCTTGCTTCGTCGAGGGCTGCGAAAGAAAATGCCTGACCCACCAGAAGCGCCGGATGCACATGATTGACAAGCACATGTATCCGAAGAATTTCTTCTTTGCCGTGACGCGGGAGGGCATCGACGGGCGTAGGTCTATGCTCGTGGATGGCGGTGCCGGTGCCGGAGGCAGTAGACACCAGCGACGCCGCTCCTCTACGGCGTCGCTGACCAAAGAGGCGAGGCGGCGAGCGACCACGCTGGAAAGACAGGCTGCGGGCGCGGGAGAGCAGGCTTCTTCCCCCGAACATGAGGCGGACAACGTGGGCCAGAGGCAGGCCACCCAGGCACCCACCGTCGATGATGATGTTGACGCTATTACCGACAGCATGGCATCGATGCGGTTTGTTCCCGGGGCTATCAGGTTTGGCAACAGAAACCGACAAGGTTTTGCCAAGCGATGAGATGGGGGGGCCGGTTGTTTTTTGCATACTCACGACGTGTACGACTTACGAATTTATACAGCATTGGCGGATTCCACATTTAGTTTTTTTGGATTAGAACGTTGAAGCATCTCATTCACAGTTTATTATGATACACTCTCCTGCTCTCGTCTTCCTCTCTTTCCTGTGTTTTTGCCCTTTCCTAGTAAATCCGCTGATAACGCCATGAAAATGCAATACCCAAAGTTGTCCTCCGCTGGGCTAAATCCGGTGTGCCACGCCACGACATGTATAGAAACCAAAAGTACAAGAACGCAGCCCTTCAGTCGCCAGAAGAACAACCTCGGCATCCGCAGCTGTTGCATTCTATTTCTTTTTGGTCTTCTTTCAGCTGCGCGCGGGGCACGCGACAGATGCATGTACTGTTGAAGTTGGTCTCTTTCGTCTGGACGCAGCGAAGGCAGCATAGCTATAGAGAGAGAAAAAGTGTTAGCATGGTCACGCTGAAGGAGGGTTCCCCGATTGGGCAGGGCGAGAAAAAATATCCACGGCATACCTTTTCGTAGCCTTGCTTCTTCCACTTGGCAATGAGCATTGCGTCCGCGTAGCCATTCTTCAGCAGCCAGTCGTACAGCTGCTTGCTGATGGCTTCCTTGTCGTAGTAGAGCTCGTAGACGTAGCGGCTGCGCTGATGCGAAATCTGGAACACCTCCCACTGCGCCTTGTACTTGGGGCCCGGCGGCGGCGGCTTGTTCTGCGCGTCTTTCATCTTGTTGGCAAAGATGAGCAGGTCGTCTTCAATGTCGCTGAAGCCCTCTGGCGGGGGCTTGCGCTTCGAGGAGTGGCGTATGGCTGGCATCTTGGCTTGTGCGCTTTTTTTCCTTGTGAATCTTCCTCGTCGTGTATGCTCCGTGGTGTTGTAGCTGAAAAGGAGTGGTCGACTCGGCGCAGTCGGGCGGGTGGCAACGAAACAAAAAAAAAATGTTGCTTTGGTATCAATCGCGGGCCTGTAGATTTAGGTGCCTACCTAGCTACAGGCAGATCGATACCGCAGAGGTCGGCAGAGGGGCAGCAAAAGTGTGGCGCGCGCCGTTGCCTTTGCTGTGGCGTAGTCGCTACACGTGACCTGCAGCCATTCTGGCGATGCGGGTGGCAGCCGAAGCTAAGCAACCTCATCAACCACGCTCCGAAAGACGGTTTTTGTCAGAGCACAATTGGATCGACTCGTCGCCCGCCATGGCCATTACACCAACTCAATTCGCCAAGAAGACGGCGCAGTGTGCGTATTCGACCGTTCCGGAGCAGCCCGCTGCATGGCACCGTACTTGTTAACTGACCCGGAATCCGCAGCCGCCAACTGGACAGAGGCCAAGCGCCGAGTCCTGTCTTCCTACCGCGAGTGGTTAAGAGGAGTACGTTTTACGGAGTCCCCCGAGCGCGATTCTTTTCAGTCCTCTCCGAATTTAATTGAGCGATATCCTGCGACGCAGAGCCGCCCCGAATTGGGAGATTGAATCGAATGTCGACACGAGAGGGACAAACAGCGCGATACCCCTCGAGAACGCAACGCTGACCATTGGGAAATCAAACTAGGCCCCGGAGGTGCAGACCATGTACAACATGCCCATGCCCATCTCCGTCATCCGCAACCGCATGAGACAAGAGTTTGAGCGCAACCGCTTCGTCAGCAAGCTGTCGGCCGTTGACGTCCTCCTCTTCAAGTCGCACGCCGAGTACCAGGTACGGAGGGCATCATCAAGACGCATAACGCGGGCAGAAACACTAACACTGGAGCGCGAAACAGGAGATGATGAACTTCTGGAAGCAGACCACACACGTCATGTCGTACTTTAAGGATGAGAACTTTAGAGGGGACGACAGGCTGCCCAATAGCTTCATGTCTGGATTCTTGCAGGTACGAAATTCTTACTCCCCCCGCCTCCCGTTGAGCATTATCTATGGTTACTGACAATTGGGCAGGGCCGCAACTAAAGGAACATGTTTGTCCTTTGGCGTCGAAACTGTTGTGTATATATATAATCCCTAGACTCGAGCGAATGCATCACCAGCCGTCGCGGATCAATCGGTATGCCCGTGCAGCATGCAGTGCCTCATTTAATTCCTTTTTTGTTATATTCCCATTTAATGCGATGGAAATTTAGATACATGAAACCCAGAAGAACAAAAAACATAAATTATAACGCTCCGAAATTACCCATAACCATGCAAATCAAATCGCCCGTGTCTGGGCCCATCTTGTGTCCCCCCTTACCTGTCAATGCCGTTGTCGTCGTTGAACTGTTGACGCTTGGCGGAGAATTCGTCGGCAACGACGTCGCAGACTTCCTGCAGGTCACCAAGGCCCTTCTTAAGAGCATCAATGGCGGTGCCCTCTGCAAGTGAGATGTTAGCTTCGCCTTGACGACGAGGGAATTGATACGTACCGTATGTTTGTATTCTAATGTTCATCTTGTCCTCTGAGGGGTGAGGGATTGTGTAGGCGCAGAACTCAACATCGGGGCTGTGAGAGAAATGTTAGCTACATCATCTGAGAGCCTGGGAAGCCGCGCGAGAGCAACGCACTTTTTCATGATGATGTATCGCAGGGCATTGCCCATGGTGTGGCCCTCTTCGATGAACTCGAATGAGGCAGCCGTATCTGTAGAGCCGGGCAGCTGCAGATTCTGGTCAGTATAGTTTTTCGATTTTATTCGGACGCGGTTGTGATGGCATCTCAAACTTCTCATCGGTAGGCGCAAACTCACAATCTTGACACGCTGGGCTTCAACTTCTTCCTCCTCCTCCTCTTCCTCTTCTTCGCCCTCTTCGGCGGCACCGTTCTCGGGCATGTCCTGGTCAGGCGCATCCTCGACCTGCGCGGGGACGGGGGCGTCCTGCATGGTGGCATCCTCGGACGCGGCGTCCTTCTTGGTCCTGGCGGGCATGATGGCGGTTGCTAATGTGAGAGTGCTGGATCTATGATGGCGATTGATGCTTGGCTATGGCAATAGCGATTCTTTATTTGAGAATACACGTCGCAGCCAATCGCACGGTTTCCTTTGCAGAGGCGTGGTCAAGAATAACGTCCTGAGCAAGAATTTGATATCGATAAAGGAACCGCTTGCAACTACAATTTTTGAGGCCAGAGTGAAAATTTTAGTGGGTCCATCTTTTTTTGCGCCGCGGTGGAGGATGCTGGGGCATTGACAATGCTATAAGTAAAATTAGTCCTATTTATCTGGTAGTTGCGCTGGTTTCAACCGTTTTCAGTGAACTGCTTATTATTTTTTGTCTTTTTGCCATTTTAGTTTGTAGTGGCCATCGCAGACTGGGGTTCGACTACTTGCCTAGTCACCGCGAACTGGAAGAAAGAGACAATCTTGGAGCTTCCATGTGTAGATATTTATCTTGTTAGTTCTGTTGTGGTCATTTTACATTTTACTTTCTGATATGTTTTGGGTCGTTTCTCTGGTATGGAATTTTTAGGATTACCTGTATGAGTACTGGCGCAGCCGTCTGGATGTGTGATGAGCGACTCTCTACGTTCTGCCGTATCACGGGTTGCTTTTTGTGACGATGCAAGCAGCAGTATATCTACAAGAATACTACTAAAAAAAACTCGCTTTGCCCCATGGAAAAGGAACAAGAGCTTTACACCTCGCTGCTATTTTGGTCATCAATTAGCCAGTTGAGTATCACTTTGAAAATGGAATTATTGTATAGGGTAGCCATTCCTGGAAGTAGACACCGCGCCGCACCGTGCACATCAGCCGCAGCGCACAACGGCTTCGTTAGTAGGCACTAATGCATGTCACGTCCGAAAAGCCCAGTAACATATAAAGTGGTTACAGTAAGACGGGTGTGCATGTCCTTTTATCCTGAGGCTGATATTTTGCCTCCATCACAAAGTCTGTGTAGTGCTTGATGGCCAATTCACCTCGTGCGGTCGTCCGAGAAAGGGGGGGGGGGGGGGGGGGGCGTGTCGACGTGTTTGACACGAAGCCCCTAGCTCGACGCCACCAGACAAGTGTTGAAACGCTCCAGGGAGTCGGACCAGTCCAAGTTCTGACAAAAGCCAAGGCCAAAAATACTTGTGCTTGCTTTTTACAATGCTCATTGTCTCTTTGTACTTGGCTAGGAAAAGTGCAGTTCAATAGCCAGTTGCTAAGTAGTTGCCAGTTGCCAGTTGCCAGCCATACGTGCCGGGATGTGGCGATCAGCGGGCAGACACGGAGACCCGCGTTTCTGCCAGGAAACAGTTAATTGCGAGGTGGAGAGATGGGACGACCCTTGTTTTCTCCCTCTCTTTGAGCACGCACGCGCCGCGCCGCCTTGCTCGAAGCCCTTGTAATATGGATCTGACGTGCAGGGATTCATCGTGTCCGTCTGTCTCAATGGTGTCGGCAAGACGAACTTCCAGCTGCGCGGGACGGAGACTGAGATGAAGATTGACACCAGAGGGCGGATAGAAGAAAGCCTGGCCTCGTATCAGGATTATTGGCAAGGCTAACCGGAGGTTTGCACATGAATATTACAGGCGGGAGATGCGAAACGAAGAGGGGCAAGATAAAAACAGCGATCGACGCACGCATGAGAGCGGTACAACGGTTTTTTCATTTCATTTCATTGAGCTTGTGATATTTTTTGTACGAGGCACTCACTATTTTGAAGGACATCGTGTGTGAGACTGTGAGGCGGCGACAGGCGAGGCGAACAAGCCACCCATGCCCGGCCCCTCTTAGCACCTGAGACGTTGACGTCTCAGGTGGCGGGGCTTGCTCGTGGGGGTGAGTCGGGGGCCGATGGGCGATGATGATTTTCTTTTTGTGCTTGCTTCTTTGTACATCTTATTGCGCGACCATACTGGACCGGAAGCTGGGGAATAAAAGTACATGCTGGCAAAGACAAGAGAGAGTAGAAGCAAAGGAACAAAGAGACATTGCGCAGAGTACATGGACAAAGGCTGCGTCCCGCGATAGCAAACAGGGCTTTATACTGGTAGAACCGTGCGTGGGAGCGGCTAATGTGATGGCAACTGCATGATTGTCTGCATCCAGCCGCCGTGGCTGCAGTGTTCCAGAGGTTTGTTTCTGGCAGCCTTGCCAGTGTACCGGTACGCAGTGCAGATAATGCAGGGGAACTCGCCCGCACGATGCCCTGAAGAGTTTCTGCGAGTCGGAATCTGGCTTCCGAAGAAACTTTCCACTGTTCTTACCAGGAGAGTTTTGGATCATCGAGAGGACCGTGCAGTGTCGCCCACGAGGCTGGCCACTCAGGCTTGGTTGACTGTGTGGGTTAAAGGCAATCTGTGGATGTGAAGGTCGTTCTCGAGCGCGGTCCCCAACTTGCCAACTGCTAAATCAATCTGCCATGGCAAGAAAGGGGAGGAAACCTTGCGCGGCAGTGGGCGCAGAAATGAACGAGACGGAATTATCAGTACAACGACTGCAGGATGGCCCCAGTTGTCGATCGCATTTGTAGCCCTGTGCGCGGGCCCGGCGCAACGACTTTTTTCTCTGGTAGATTGCTTTTCTTCATTGACCCCTTCCAAGGGATTGCAATGGTGGTTGAAACGACGCTACATTTCAGGGTTTGGCTCCTGCTGATGCCCGTTGCTATTTGCGAGAAGTGCCATGCGCGCGAGAGGTCAAGTTTAAGTTCGAATCTGTGACAGGGGAGGGAGGTCCCGGGGCGGAGAGTATCCCTTGCAGCCACAATCGCAAGTCGACTAAAATCAGAAGATATCCCGACAGAATTAAGCCGATGCATTGTGTTTACTTGTGCGGTATGTATCGGCGGGTAGGGAAGAAGAAAAAAAGTCAAATGTGTGATGGTGGTGGCGCCATCAATGCTAACCCCCTTCGTGACCCAAAGGGGTAACAAAGCGCCTGCAGGCTGTCGCTCGTTGGTGGAGATTTGTGCCGAGCCTTCAAACAGCGTTGGAAAAAAAAGAAAAGAGGGTGCATTGGAAGCTGGCGATGTTTGCGTGAAAAGAAACAAAGGCACATGGCATAGCATGGCTGATGGTCAAAAGATTTGGCTCAGCAGTTTCGAAAGCTGGGCGAATGCCCCCAACCTCGGGCTGCCGAGCCAGGGCGCATCATGGTGCCTGCGCTACGGTGGTCATTGAAGCGGACAAGCAAAATGCAAGCATGGCGAGCAATCAAGATGAAAGACGACAAAAGGCCTCGGTAGTGATGAGCCCTTTTGTTATCTGGTGATGCAACCGTTTGAATAGCAGAGGAGACGTTATTGCTACAAGTGTCGCGATGCACCACCGTATTTACTTATTGGAGAGCTGATAAAGAACGAAGGGCTCATGCTGCACACCCCCTTGCTGCACGTACGGCCAGCCACACGCCCCCTTGATGCCCGCAGATGTCGTCTTGAAAAGCGTGTGTGACATGGTATCGTCGGGGTAATAACATACTCGTCGGGCAGCAAAGCTACCAAGCTGGCGGGACAGTGGCAACCGTGAGGGTTGAAATGAAAAGAAGATGGCGCAGTCTCGGTTGTCGACTATTCATTGCACATGTCGTTGCTTTTTATCACTAATTCTCCTTGTCTGCAGCTGACTATCGCGTACGACTCGTGGCTCTGCATAATTAATGGCTGCACTCAGTAGTCTGGACTGAGGGTACCAATCAGTGTAAGACGAGGTGTGACGCTGACTGCTGCCTCAAGGGGCGATTTTGCGGCAGGTCTTGCTGGCGACTTTGAGAGCAGTGTATTGTATCATTGGTCTTGTCAGTTTTTTGCGTTTGTTTTATTCGACGACTTGCCGAGGCAGCCAGCGCCTTGCGAATGGAAAACTGACAGGCTGTCCGAATCTTGGAAACTTTCCCATCCTTTTTGTCTTCACCCACACACAAAGCTTCAACCCCCTGCTAGCGGTTTGGGCTGGGCGGCTCCAGCATCAACGAAATCGGCCAACCACCTGTGAGCTTTTGGCGCTCCAGTGGCCAGCGGTGGCCTCGCCCACACCCCTGCTCTGCGACAGAGGCCAGCAGACGACAGCAGCCAAGAGGTTCAGCACCATGCATCCGCATTCAGTGCTCTCAGCGAGGCCTCTGGACGGAGCCTCCAGCAGGCTCAACGCCCCCTGCAAATCTGGCCCCCCCCTCCTCTACGTCCACGCCGCACTTCTACGCCCCCTCCAACAAGCCCGCGCTGACCAATGCCAGGGGCAGCGCCCGGCCTCAACTGACAACTGTGCGCTCTCAACTGAACTAGTCTCGGGCTAGGCCAAACCCAAAACCCATTCCGCCTCCTGGCTGCTCCAGATTCGTGCATCGACACACCCCTGGCCCGTCAGTTCCCCCTGGTGCGTCTTTGCTGGTACGTAGTAGCCGGTTCTTGGTTGATGGTGGCGGGCGTGCGGTTGACGGTTGTGGGAGACAGCAAGCCTTTGACCACCTATCTGTCTGTGCGCTGCCATCAGGAAACAGGACAAGAAAAGGAATGGAAAGCAGAAAAAAAAATAAAAAAAAATCCACGCCTTCATAAACCACCCCCCTTCATCCATCTGTCTCTCACAAACCTCTATATCTGACCTGCGACTGGCTGCATGTCGCTTCCCACCTGGTAGGGACTTTTAGTGGAACTGTGCGCCCGCCCATACCGTCCACCGTCCCCTGATCCGCAGCAGCTTGCCCGCCCTTGCCATAGGTGGTAGGTAGTGGAATTCTTCTTTCCCCTCCTCTTACTGGCACTGGGTACCTTGAGCCCTTCGCTTCGCTGTCCGTCTTCATTTCTGCAACACTTTTACCCCCCCTCTGCCTCCGCCTCATCCTTTTCTTTTTCTCCCCCTCTTGTCCTCCTGCAACCGAGCGTCTGGCTTCTTCTTTCCTGCGCGACGTTTGTTTTTTGCAGTCCGACGTCCTTCAACATTCAGACCGCCCATTCATTTTGCTGCATCAGACTTGCCTGCCCGTTTGCGGTAGACCCTCTCGAGACAAAGCCCAGTCCGCTCTCTTTTATACGCGACGTCCACGCGCAAGCAACTCGCTTCGACCTTTCAGTCTGCCAACCTACGTAATCGCACATTACACAATTTCCTCGACGACTTGGTTTCATCGCATTCAACCGTCGATACTGGAGCTCAGAACAATTGACACTGGCCCCATTCCTGTCTTGTCGCCCACGTCTGGTATACCTGTCGCCCTGATCACCGCCACAGTCGACGCTTCGTTCCTCGCGCCCCCCTCGACTCTCAGACTCTAGCTGGGCAGTTTCACCTCGCATCTTTAAAGCTGAACTCCGCCCCTTGGCTCAGCGTAAACTATGAGTGCTGCAATCGCCATGGCTCCGTCTCCTGCGCCTCACGAGCGGCCTTCTGTCATCGCACCGTCTGCTCCTGCCTCTGTCGCCCCGACAGCCAACGGTGCCACATCTCCTCTTTCGCATAGGTCGACATCAGCTTCAAAACCTTCTTCCACACAGGCACCCGCTCAGAAGTCAGGAAGCAACAGTCCCAGAGCTGCGCCTGCTTCGGGCAAAGGCTCCCCCTCCAGCGCGTAAGTGTCTAGTGGTCCGCCTGTCAAGTAGAAACGTGGACACTAACAATAGGAAACAGTTCCAAAGCAGATGCAAGCACACCCAAAGTAATCATCAAGAAGGAGCCTGGCTCTCCAACGCTCAGCAACACGCGGCCTAGACCGCGTAAACTCGATCTCTCCAAGAACACCCTCAACAGCAACTCTCCCGCCTCGGCTCTTCCTTTGACCGCTAGAGATGGTCTCGGAATCCAGGAGGTCGGTCTGGCTTGTCTGTCTCCCGGCTTCGTCACCCAGGACCCTGTCATGAAGGAGCAACTTCAGCGCAGTCTAAGCGTCCGCGAACAACAGCGCCACATTATCGAAGCTCGTCTACAGCAGCAGTCGGCAAAGGGCGACGGCACCCACCCTGATCGCGACGGCGCGCCTCAGTTTTCCGCCAAGACGCCTGGATTGTCGTCCCATCGCAGACGGGCACCCCCTGGTCTCTCCATTGTTGCGCCTTCTCACGAGCAATTTGCCCACGAGCGTGTAATCCAGTCTGCGCCTCTCGGCCATAGCTTTACCGGTCGACACCACCACCAAGCGCCTCTTTCACGCCACGTTCCGACTCAGCCAGGCCATGGCAGCCAATCGCACATTCACCACGTTCCTGCCACACAAACCAGCAACCGTCTGCCACCCATCCACGATGTCTTCCCGGGAAGCCAGCATGGCGACAGCCACCCCTCCTCCTACGGCTCTGCTTCCCGTGCCCCCCTGGCCTCGCCAGGGCACCCGCAGTCTGCATACCAGGCTCCTCTCTCTGCGCGCCCGAGAGAATACAAGTCTGCGGAAGACGCTCAACAAGAACTCGCCGGCGGTCGCCCCGAGCTCTTGCCCAAGATTGTGCACTATGGCGGACACCAGCCCCCCACGCCGCCATCGCCGATTGGTGGTCGCATCCACAGCAGCAGCAGCAACCGAAGGAGAAACCGTGCAGAATACGAGGACGGAGCAAGCCCGCCGCTCGGCCATGGCCCCGCCTCTAGCAGACGAGGCCCTTTTGGCGCAGGCCGCGACAGCCCCGAATCACAGCGCGCAAAGAGGGAAGAGTTTTTGCGAATTTGCGAACGAGCTTGGGACCTTTTTCACTCGTAAACGCATGTGCATATTATGACTACGAGCGGCGTCTTGAAACAACTCGCGCGCAATCGCTGCCATGTGTTTTCCCAAGACGAATCGAACGGATCTTATTCTTATATTTTATATTTACACCTACACACTATTTCGCTTCTATGATCGGAAGAGGGGATAAGCTGGAGACTGAGTCTTGCAGCTGCTTTTTTGACGCTGAAACTGTATATGAACACGGTAGGAGACGCTGGTGTTTTCTTTTCCTACCCACATGATATTCCATGTTCGAATTTCTTTTTCATTTCAATTTTCGCATATTAGGACATGGCAACGGGTTGTATTTTGATGCTGTTGCAAAGTATGAATGGGAGGGGTTTTCCATGGAAGGATGGATGAATCTTGGCGCAAAGAGGGGACATTTATCTGTCGTTGGTTGTTCATGGTATTTTTTGTCATCTGGTAGGTAGATGAATGCAAATATGATTTTTACCATTTGAATGTCTTTTTTGCCTGCAAACACTCAGTTCGAACGCTGATATAATCTCGTCCATCTCGCACCACGTCTTACTTGTTTGCAAGTCCTTTCAATCCAACTTGGTTGAATTTGTCACTGTCACCAGCGCATTGTCCATCCACGGACATGTTGGTTTACGATCGAGTCTTTTTGCCCTTGACCCTCGTCTCTCATCCTCGTCTACATGTTTTGGCCATGCGCTGCCATCTCACCACCCCCACGCCAAAAACTCGAAATCATCAAGTCCCGAATCGTACAATGGTCTCAACTCCATACAGCATTCAGTACGCGGACGAAGACAAGGTTACGACCAAAGATGTACAAGGAAACATCGATTCCCAGCATGGAAATATCGAAACGAAACAAGCCAAGGTCGACCCATGCAAGGGTTCAACCTTTTGAAAAAAAGGACGGCATGAACCGTATATTTCTCATTAAAGAAAAATAAGAGCAAACCATACAATGAAAGGTGAAAGGAAAATGTATGCTCCAAAACGCCAGTGCTTATCGGTGTGTAACCCCGTAAACATACATTCCAAAAAAAAAGGTCATCAGAAATATAAACTCCCAGTAAAAGAAAAATAAATGTGTGTGGCGTCGGAGGCGTATGCAAAGGTTGTGCGAAGCTACAAGTTCAAGCCTCGCCATCCTCCTCCGATGCCAAAAAAGTTTAAAAAGAAGAGAAAAAGAGGTCATCTCTGATTAGCATTCTGGGACAGATATCCAGTGAATGCGTGCATTTCATGTCTCATCATCGTTGACTTGATATGTCTCAAGTCTTCTTAGAGCTGCACAGTGGGTTGTACAAGCAAGAAGCTGCAAGATGTGCGGCGACTACAGCAAAGTGACACTGTTGTAGCGCCTACCACCATCAGAGCAGTCCGCCATGCAAAGGAGCATGACGGACAGTGTGTTAGAGGCCCTCCTCGCCGGCCTTGCAAAGTTTTACCTCGCGCACCCATTCGGACTTGAGCACCTGCGCAGCTGTTAGGCGTCTTGTGGGATGAGGATCGAGAACAGAGTAGATGACGTTGCGACAGCGAGCCTGGTGCGACGAGTTAGTTTCCATTGTTGGACATGCTAGATAAGTAGAATTTACCCTATGCAGAGACTCAATAGGTCCGTAGCCGTCTTCGTCGCGACGTCCCTCGAGATAGCGAGCGTAAAACTCGTCGTCCTCCTTCTTGGCAACGCGCCAGAGATGACGGCCAGTACGCATGGCCATGTAAATAACACCGCAGCCCCAAACGTCGACGGCGCGTGCATCGAATTCCTTGTCGGTGTATTCTTCGGGGGCAATATAAGGCGCAGAGCCGCACAGACCGGAGACCATGTGCGCGTCAGTCTCCCAGGCCATGCGGAAGCACTCACCATTGCCAAAGTCTGTGATTTTGAGAGCGCCTCGAGTGGTGAGGAGCAGGTTCTCAGGTTTGAGATCACGGTGGGCTACGCCCATTTCGTGAAGATACTCGACACCTCTCATCATTTGCTTGAAAAAGCAGTCGGCTTCCTGGACCTCGAGCTTGCCACTAGACAAAATAAGAGTATAGAGATCGCCTCCGGCGCAGAATTCCATGACTTCGCAGTAGTCACCTTTGGCATCCTTAAGCAAGTCAAGGGTGTGGATGACGTTGGGATGGCGGAGGGACGAGGAAATGCAAAACTCGGCGGTGAGACGTTTGCTGTACTTCTTCTCGGTTTCTTCGGGGCGTCGACGGAATTCCTTGACGGCGAAGAGCTTCTCACCGGCGCCAAGCTTCTTGTGAGAGATGCGGACAATACCAAAGGCACCGCGGCCGACAATCTCCTGGCACTTGCCGTACTTTTCAACGAGAGTCGTAGACGCGCTGTTTACGCCGAGCTTGGTACCGTTGGCAGCGTTTTCCTTTTCCTGGCGCAAGGAGTCGACCCAGTTGGAGACGAGAGAAAGATCGCTGTCGGGGGTTGGCTCAGCCTTTTTGCCAATAAGACTACGCCACATGTCGGAGAGCTTCTCCTGACGACGACTGGACTTGAGGTAGTGCTCATGAGCGCCCTGTACGTCGGGGTTGGGCATGAAGCGAGTACTGCCTTCCTTGGGAGTGGAAGGCTTTACTTGGGCTTGGGCAGGCTTGTCCTTGTCGGCCGGCTTATCGGTAGCGGCGTCCTTGACGATCTTGGGAGCCGAGGTGCCGTTGAGGGAGGATCCACGAGAGCGGCCACCGGCCTCGCCGCTGCCATTGGTGACACCATTGGCAGTGACACTCGGGGTAGCAGCGCGAGAGGTGTCCTTGGAGGAGAACATGCGAGTGAGGCGATCTTTGACAGATGCCTTCTCCGAAGGCTTGCCGTAGTCGCTGCCAGCGGGCGAGGGGCCTTCAGCGTCCTCAGGACGAAGGCCGGGAGACCTCTTTACGCCATCAGTGGACTTGATGGAGGAAGGTTTAGAGCTCGGAGCAGAGCTAGGTTTTGACTCGGGCATATTTCGACTCTATATAGAGATATTGCTTCGAGAACGTGCGTATGAGGTGAGGCGAGTGGTAAGTGGCGGCGGAGGGCGACTTGGCCGTGAGCTGCATCAATGGCAACAAGACAGGGTCGCTCTATCGACAAGTAGAGAACTTCGGACCCTGAAAGCGCGGGGCTTGAGTCACAGAGACAGGAGATGAGTGCTTTGATTATAAAGCGTGGCCTAGTCAGAGTAAGGCAGAGCGAAGCGGGCCAGACAAGGACGGGGCGCAAGTCAGCGAGTTGAGAGCGTGAGGGCGAGGGCAAGGGCGAGGGCGAGGGCGAGGGCGAGGAGCGCAAAGGAGCGCAAAGGCGCAGAGGACGCCGTGTCGGCGTGTCAAATGTCTTGGGCGAACAAAATAAAAGCGCGTTTGACTGTCGCCACAGAACTAGCTGGTTGTGGACAGATGGGGGCAGACGATCGAGCGAGAGCGCGGGTCGGAAACGGAAAGCGCAGGCGCCAGAGGTGGTTGTAAACGGAAGTTGTAGGACGGAGGATTGTTGGAGCGAAGATGAGAAGCACAACAAAAGTGTAGAGGAGAAGAGACGACAGAGGAGAGAAAAGAATAGAGTACGTCCCCAGGAGGCGTAAGCCACGCGAGGTTATAAAAAGAGATAGAAAAGCCTGCAAAGTGAAGATTGAGAGTTTGGTAGAGGCGGACTCTTTGAGATGGGGAGGAGCGGCGGCGCCAGTGAATTATTAAGAGGAGCCAGCAGGTGGCAGGTGGGCAAGAGGCAGGCAGGTGGAGGCCGGCGGACTGGCTTGCGGGCTGGCGGCGGCGAAGACTGGAGGGGACGAGGGTGAGGACGGGGACAGGACAGGACAGGACAGGACAGGACAAGGGTACGAGAGGGTACATGCGACCATGGCCGGCCGCCAGCTGGTGGGAGGGGGCCACAGAGAGGAGAGGGACGAGAGAGAGACCACGAGAGGGTGTGTGTGTGTGGGCGCAGGCAAAAAAGGACACTAACTGGATTACATCTAGGGGCGAGAGAAGAATAAAAAAAAAAATCGAAAATCAAAAAATGATGGCCAGACAAATTTCTGGGGCCTAGACGTGGCCGCCCATCTGCTGGTTGGAGCGAGGACTGGCTGTAACAGGCAAAGTACAGGCGGCGCTGGAAGTACTTTTTAGGCACACGGCCGCTGTAAAGAGACTGTAAGAATGAGTGGACAGATGCGACGCCACTGCAGAAAAGCCGCTAGCGCGCCCTAGTTGCTTCAGTACTCGGCATCCTCCAACCCTCCAACGAACGAGGCTCATGGTGAGGGATTACTGGGCCAGCCGAGATAAATTAGTGGCTGCATAGGTAGGGCATTTCTGAGATGCCCCTATCGTGGGCTACCACTCGCCCTGCAGAATCTCACGCGCGGCCCCAGGTATCTCCAGCTAGCTGGTCAGTGGCGCTGCTGGTCTCTGGTGGAGAGGCGCCGGAGCATTGCGGACCACGGACCACGACAACGCAGCGATGCTGCAATTTTGCCGTTTCCATCTCGCCCGCTGCGCCGCAGTAACCCTCTGCCTGCACTGTAGTGCCCCAATCTGGCAAGGCTTCATCCAATGGGACAAGTAAAGTAATATTGCCAACCCAACATGTAAAATTTAACCGAGTACCTGCTGGTACCTGGCTACCGCTGACTTTTCTCTTAACAATTGGTCTGCGGTGCTCCAGTCCGCCACGCCACAGCCTCTTTGAGCGCTGGCGGCAAATTACAGCACCCACAAGCCCTACGGCCACCGCTGCCTACGGCCTCGATAGGGCACAAAGCAGGTACCTACCTAGGTAGGTCCGTCCGCTGCAATTATAGACACCTGGGTAGCGGTTTGACCAGTGGCCGTGCCACCGCCCAGCCTGCGGGCTACAGGCCATTATTGCAGGCCACCACCACTGCGCCTTGCTTCCATGCTCCAACTGCCAAGACGCTCCTACCTAGGTAGGTATCCTCATCAAACGCCGAGCAAACGCAACGCCCTGCCCTCTTCTTCTCTCTTTCACCCCTTCACTCTTTCACAGACCACTCCATGCATGTCTCGTGTAGCCGAATATTGTCCCTCTGCGGATTGAGAGAACTCTCGTCCAGTTCTTTAGACGCCAAGACTCACGCCTCAACAGCAGAATGGCACCTCACTTCCTGATGTTCCATTCGATGCTTCCAGACCGTGCTTTGGCAAGGTCGCATTGGAGCAAGTGAAACAATAACGAATTGTTTAGACGTGGAAAGACAAGACTACCAGGAGCTGCTGATTTTGCCATCATATAAATGCTGGTACAGCAACAAATCAAAGCCGGTGCCGCTTACCGCTTACACAACTCTATCGCTCGGTGCCCGCGGCTCACACCTTTCGACAGCATACTGGTACGCCTATGTCTCTAACCATGTATCCTCGTTACGAGCGATCAATTGCGCAATTCCTCATTCCGTGGCACCAACTTCCTCCCGTACCATTGCATCCACCCGCTATTACTGCTCTCAAACCCAGTCGCGCCTAATGTCGACCCATACGTGGATATCGCAACAACATGGAATATATCTTCAGACTGACCAACCGGATATTCCCAAGACATCGGATATGTGCGACAAATAATGGTTATTATTAGCTCCGATTGTCTCACTGTGGTCTGTTCGCTGTGACAGAGCTCTTCTCTGGCATGGTCTACACCCGTCCAGCGTCCTAGACATGCAGCAGGGCCGCAGAACCCCGATCTCGCGCCGTTTTCCCGCTACATGCTGTCTTACACGACGCACCGAGAACCAGATAACCAAAGTTCGAAATGTTTCGGACCCGGCTAGTCGGTTCCTGCCCACCAGTATATTCACCTGAATGTCTCTCCTGCCCTGTCACGACAGCCTTGAAACCCTGTACCCACGAGTCTAGGCTCCTGCAAATGTCCCGATTAAGCTCATCAGACGCAGCCGGGGGCTCGATTCACCGTGACCACGAGTGCTGTAAAGGGCCCAGACTCTGTTGGACTCCTCAACAGATTATTCTCCCGAAATGGGGACGCTGCAGTACTTTGGTCTCAGATTTCTCGCCAGATGCTTCCACACAAATTAGACCGCATTCTGACAGACCAACACGTACATGCCGTCGCCAATGAAAGAGGCCAAATGTAGCCAATGGTACCAGCAAACAAAATAAGATGGCTGCAGGCGCTTGCAAGTGGTGCTAGCAGCCTCGGCGACGTCACTACGCGGGGCATGCGGCATATTCTGAAAGGCACTACTCTGTACGAGGCACGACAACAGGCCATCCACCACCCACCCCGACGTTAGGTGCAGCCTCTCATTTCATTTGGTTCGTATTGTGCTTGGCGTGCTGCAGCTCTCCCACGCAAACGGTTGCATATTCGATCCGCCGAGCGAACCCTCCTGGAGTGCACCGATGTTTGCGGACCCGAGTCGCGATTCGGCTTGGTACCAGTATGCTCAGGGTCTTTGTTGCGCCAAACGCATACGGGGGCTAATGTTGAGCTGACAGCCGAACCGAACCCTGCCTCGATATTCGCCGCCGCCTAGTTTTGGTACGGTGAAAAGACGTGTGGATAGAACGAGATGGATCCCAGATGGAGCCAGGACGGACCCTTTGCCTGCCAGACCTGTGAGCCTTTGCCAGTATTAGTGAGGGTGTGAAGCGACCGGCTTGAATTGTTCAAAGAGGCGCTTGACTTAAGTCGTTACAGGCAGGTTCCAACATGCAGCCTTCTGGAGGCCTCGAGTTTCAAGAGGGCCGCTCTTTGAAAGCCGCTGACCGCCTCCAGCTCATTCTCGCCAGATGCCCATCTCTGACTAGCTCCAAAAACAGGCTTCGCGACAAGACGTACTGCCATCCGTCTCATGCAACAGCTGACTGGACATTCCTCGTCGATCAACAGCTGGCCAGCATCGCCACCTGCTCATCCTTATTTGCAAATCTGTCCGCTACTCAGTAGTTATGTTGTTCTGACATGTTCAGGGTGCTTGCCCTACGCCTTGGCCCCCAATCAAGTTCGCTGACAACTCGGGTCCATTTCCCACGCTTGGCTGCAGCTGCCACGGACTCTGGCCAGTACTTTCATGTACCAAAGGGCCACAGCGGCGTCCAATATCAGGCTGGGAAGCCACCTGAACGCCGTTCAATCTTGCCGGCCTGCCCCCTCTAATAACACTAAGTTACCAATGAAGCCTCCAGTACCCAGCCTCACTAGGACCCCTCTTGTATCCCCCCCGCTGGTCTAGCCCGTGTCCGCATCGGCTTGCTTTGCCGTCTTGGCTGGTCGCATGGCTTTGTGTTAGGGCACTGAAATTCAAACGCCACTGACTTGCTGGTCTTTGTCTTGTCCCTCGGCTGCACCTTTTCAGCATTTTGCGGCTGTAATTCGGGCTGGTTTCCCCACAACCGTCGCTTTTCCGGGTCCTTGAGACAGGCTTGCGGCGCCAGTGTAAATGAGGGCCAAGATTTGCGAGGCTGATTTTTGGTTGCTCGGTGTTGCTTTGTGTCTTGGATTGCTGCGTGGCTTCGGCAGCCTCGTCATCGCCCAGAACTTCGCCAATACTGAATACTGTCATGGTCATTCCGAGACGAAGCACATCGCGACCTGGCCATGCCTACCCGAAACTGCTGAACTATACATGTAGAATCTATATCTGAGCAACTACGGTTCTGTTTAAGCTTGCTTTGTTCGTTTGCGCACTGGAATGCCCGTGCGCCAGATTGCCATAACAGGTACAGGTACCCCTTTCGTTGCGACCCCGTCTGTTGCATCCTTTATGAACCGTCGACATGTCTTGTGTCGCACAAAGCATGGTCTCTCTCGCATTTGAGACACCCTGTGGCCGCGGTTTGCGTCACTGTGCCTGATGCTGCATTGCATGGGTGACGGGGTGGTGTAAGTGAAAAGCCCTCGCGCATCAGTGTTGAGTGACGTAGCCCATGGGCATGGCAGCATTTCGCAACGGCGCCCGTGCTGCAGGAGGCTCATCCGATGGGAATTCCGAACAGAGACATGGCTGCACACCATTTCCCGCTACCTCAGGCCAAAGTAGCTGATCTACACGGTGATTTGGGGACTAATGTGCCAGAGCCGCTTGAGCCGGCAGGTGGGTGCACAGAAGCATCGTGTGCTGCAGAAATAGCGTGTTTACATGCAGTCAACCTAAAATCGCTCAGAAATGCAAATTCGCATCGTCACAGCGAAATAACTAGTCAGTCCCGCCTCTCGGCCAACAAACGAAAAGAGCTTGGCGGCACAAAGCAGACGCCGAGCTTGTCTCGTCTTCCCCGCATGGTATCAAGCTCACACACGACACATCACCACACGCGCCCCTCCCTCCACGACACAGGCTGGCGAGGAGCGCTAACTACGTCACAGCACCGCGTGGGAAACGGCTGGGGAGCAGAAGGAAAAAAGTCTGCCCTGCTTCTTTTCGTGCGCGACGGCCCCCTCTCTGCTCTTGGTTGGAGGAGACCACGCGCGGGCCCCGGGGGCTGCGAGCGGGCTTTCGGGGCCCGGCAGCCGGCTCTGAAGCCCAAAACTGCTTACACACTGATTACACCAGCGAACAGGCCGTTTCCTGAGGCAAGTAAACAGGGTCCCGGCGCCCCGGTGAAGGAAGTGGAATCACTGGTATCAAATATCTCACGCATCCGATGCTGCCATCTAACGTCATGATTTCTGCCCGATGTTGCCAGCGCCTTCCGCCGCGTTCTTCCCACCTCTGTATCGCGCGGGAGAACATGCGTCATTCCAAGCCCAACCTCAAGTCGGCGAGTCGAGGCTTCGCAACTGCTGTTAGACAGGAAATTCGCTAATTTTTTATTCCTAATGAACACAAAATCGAGGCTGTGCGAAAACTACTTTTGCGCAACCGAAATGCCAAGAGCGACTGTGGAGAGATTATTCCCAGGACCGCCGCAACGTGCTTGTTTGTGTCATTGTCTGAGTCTGACAAGGCAGATTTCACCACGGGAGTGTTACGGCCTATCTGAGTATTCTTTTTCTCGGACACTTTTGATTTGAATAAGCTGCTAGTGTAGATATGCATACTGGTAGTAGGCCAGAAAACACCCTCTACAGCCTATGCATGTTTGCTGCGTTGATTACCAAACTTTTCGGTCACCGGGAATCGTGCCACAAAGACATGCTATCATGTCTGCCCAGGGTAATGGCCCTCTTGGCAAGGCTTGAAAGGATGAAGGGTGGGAGGCCGCCCTCCAACGACGCAGCCCCTACACGTCCGTTGCATTACTGGTACATAAACCCTGCCCGCAAGAATGTTTAGTCACCGAGAGGTGATGACGGTGGCGGGCCGGAGGGATTTCGATAGAGTAAAGAGAGCAGACGGATTGGGACGTGCATATATTCAGCCTCAAAAAAAAAGTACCGCTCAGGCAAGGCTTTTGGGGTATTTCAAAGCTGCAACTTGGCAAGGCACGGATAGCCTCTCCATAATAATAAAAACAACTGGCCCTCGAAAAAACAACTTAGACCCCGGCACAAACGGCTGAGGCTTCCGGGGACGGGGAGGGCCAACCGGGGCTCCATCGTCCTGACCCCGGGGGCGAGGGTTGCAATGGCAGAAAAGTGAGGCGACGATAACAACGACCAGACTCGACTCTGCGAAAGGGACGGCAACTATTGACTAGGATGAAGCAAAAAAGGGGAATGAGATGGCAACTCTCCACAGTTCCCGGGGCAGGGGCCAGCTCATCATGTTGCAAAACTTCACTATGAGAGATTTTTTTTATTAAAAAAAGGACAGGAATAGAGAGAAATGAGATAAAGGTAGCAGGTAGAAACAGGGTATCTAAGCACAAAAAAGAAAAAAAAGAGAACAAGCACACCCAAAATAAACACCCCTGGCCTGGGTTCCGCATCCATGAAGGGAACCCGGACGCTTCCCAGCCTTGCCCGTGCCCTCGCCCTTGATCCTCAGTGGCCAATAAGGAAGAACATCCCGGCAGGATGAAAAAAAAAAGGCAACACAAATAAACGGAATATCAAAATCCAAGAAAACAGAAATTGCCAAAGAGAAAGCCAATCGTGCTGTGCTCCTTCACCGACAATTCCTCTCTTTCATCATCCATGTTGTGATTGTTGTGCGACGGCGGCGTCAAGCGTCAAGCATCTCCAAACACTCCAATGATCTGCCCGTGCAGAATGAACCCTTTATTCATCCATTTCGTCTTTGTTTTCCCATTTAGATGCCAAATTGTACATCGCCACCCCGCCCTTTGCCTCCCCTTTCATGCTGTGCGACGCTCAGGGCAGGTCTGAGAAGTGAGTGGTGGCAGCCACACAACTGTCCCCCAAGCCACATGGCAGGTAAGTCGATCCGTAGCATATCCAAATTCCTTGTGGCAGGAGATCGTCAAGACACACAAAGAACCCCCCACGGCTTAAACGTCGCACAGAAATGGCTACCGGTGCACTGTCTGGCGGTCACACGGCCCAGGTGGCGCTGGTCGGCCGTCCGCGTGTTTGCTGCGGTGCGACCAGTCGTGCAGCGTTCACACCTAGTGATTCGGCACGTTCGTTTCCCTTCTTCACTTGTTTGAGTGGCGCTGCAGGTCTTTGTTCCAGGATGAAACCGCGGCCTTTTTCGCTGTGATGGCGTCGACGACGTTCTTCAGCGTCGGCTGCCCAGCTTCGGCCGCAGCAGCTTCCTTGGATACCTCGTCCAGGCCACCATCAGATTCGCTTTCGGACATCACTAGCGTGTTGATATCACCGTCTACCAGCTCCGTCGGCTTGGCGCCCTCCGGCGGATCCGAGAGGCCGATTTTGGAAACGAGCTTGGCCAGCTTGGTTGTCGATGGAGAGGTAAAGTGCTCGTGAATAGTCGCGCGCGTCTCACGCATCTGCTCGCGAACGGCAGTGGGAGAGAAAATGGTGCCCTCGACGATGTTCTCAAACGATTTGAAGCGCTCCGTCTCCTTGACAAACTTGGTAAGATACATGATTGGTCGCCGCGAGGACGGGTGCTCGTCGAGTTTGTCATTGATGGCCTGCTCGTAGGCCCGGTCGTAGATGTTGTAGTCGACGGCGCTCGGCGAGTCGGCGACTATTTCGTCCGCTGACTGGTCGTCTAGGTAAAAGGCGTGCCGAGAGCTCGTGCCAATGCCCAGGTATAAGGGCTCCTGATCGCTAATGTCCTTGGCATGGCCTTTGGTGGCAGCATCGTCGCCATTGTCATCGCTGCCGCTACTGTCGCGGGTTCTTCTGCTCAAGACCTCGCGGCGTTGCGCAAGCAGCTGCTCGATTTCTTCTGCGCGCGCCTTTTCTTCGGCGGGGTCAAACGTGCCCTCCGCAATTTCTTCGGCCATGGGAGGGCTCGCGGCCCGTCTCTCGGAGAGGAGGGACTTGAACTTTGAAATGGCCTTGAGTACGCAGAATACGTTATCCATCTTTCTCGTAAAAGCGCGACTGATTTCCAACTCATTCGGCGGCTCAACTTTGTGGGCACAATTTTCTTCCTTGGAAAGTAGAGGGTCTATACCATCCTTGGTAACCCATTGATGTTCCTGTAGCCAGTCAGTAGCTTTTCGTAGATGGGCGCGGGTGGTACCTACACGAAGCTCTGCCATTGTGATGCGCTGCTCCGGGTCCTTTTCAAGGAGCCTTTTCAACATGTCGGTAAACAAGGGATCCTCATCCTCCGGGATCTTGGGCTGTTCTGTCTGAATCGCCTCGTACATGTCCAGCACGTTCGCGCGATTAAAAGGAATCTTGCCGTAGCGGAGGCAATATAAGCAAACACCCATGGACCAAATATCGGCGGCGGTGCCGGAAACTTCGCCATGAGGGCTGCACAACTCTGGCGCCAGGAAGGCTGGTGAGCCAGCTGACTTTTTAATTTTCATGCTATCGGGTTTGTCAAACATTTCTGACACGCCAAAGTCAACGACTTTGAGAGTGTCATCTGCTGCCACAAGAAGGTTGTCCGGCTTAATGTCGCGATGAATAATGGATTGCGAATGCACTAACAGGTCAGCACGGCAGCTTCAGTTTTAAAGGGACAAGTACAACTTACAGTATTCAATGCCGAGGATGAGATCACGAAAGTAGTAGCGGCATGCGTCGTCGCCATACGGGTCCGCGTGATCTTCGAGCCCAACTTTCATAACGACACCTTTCTTGCACATTTCGAGAACCATGTAGAGCGAATCCTCGTCCGGGTCATCGAGCACTTCAATGAGCGATACAAGGTTGGGATGATCCAGCTTCTTCATGATGGCCACCTCTTCCCTAATGAGGTGCAGGGAATCTTCCTTCTCACCGGGCTGCTCTCCACCAAGTTGCGGCGTCAAGACCTCACCGTTACTGCGGGATCGCAAGGGCTGTCGGCGGGGACGGCCCTGGGGTCCGCGGCGTAGGATTTGAGACTGCGCTCGCTTACGCAGCCGCGATTTGGAAAACTCCTTGACAGCCTAGTTGCGGTTAGTCTGCGACTCTATTTGTCGTGAAAGCATTCATCGGCATTGCCTACGTATTCGGTGCCGAACTGGTCGGTCGCAAGGTGGACAGCGCCATACGAGCCACGGCCGACCTCCTCAAGAATGGTGTACTGGTTAATCTTGTGATGGGTTCTGCCATCATCCTCATCGCTTGCGTACTCCACACGAGCATTCAAGGTTTCCTTTCTGGTCAGCAAGGAATCAATGGCGGGCGCTGTCGGCTCCAAGTACATACCTTGACCTCGCGGTGGGCGCTGGGCTGCCGTTTATGCTGCCTGAGAGGGCTCTGGAAGGTCTGCAGCCCGGGGGGGTCGGATCTGGCGGAGGAGAGTGGTCAGCCATGCCCGCAATCTATTTTCCAGGATGCTTACGCATTTGTCGCCAATTGCGGTCTTTCGGGCGACGCCGACGACAGGTCTGGAGCAGAGTCATACCGCTGAGGCGGTTGCGGCTCACTTCGGAGAGCACTAACGATGGGCAGCGGAGCCGGATCTGCGACAGGCTGCTCGTTCATCTTGCTGGTATGAGCTCGCAGCATTCGCGCCTTGTCTACTCTGTCGATGTGTGTGCAGCGCGAGGGGAGAAGCGGGTAGGAAGGAAGCCTTGCTGCAGGGTCCCGCGCTGAGAGCCGAGTGAGTGGTGTGCAACGTACTTCAGCCGCGACCGTTTTCGTCCGTCAGCAGAGAGGGGTTGATAGTGTTGTATCAGTAGAGCAGCTATTTCCGGGGGCGTGATGAAGCTGCATGAAGGTGCCTCATAACCGATGTTGAAGCCAGGCAAAAGAGGGGCTTATCGTGGAAAGCAAAAAAAAAAAAAAAAAAAAGGATGTTGGAGCTTTATGCCATGCTGTGGGATGGGTTTTTGTGACTGGCATTGTAGGTGCGAGGTCTAGTTGGACGACTGGCGGACAAGGCTAGCACGCAAGGTACGCCTAGCGCTGCCAGTGGGCTGGGCAGGCTCTGCTGTGTGGGTGGAGAGAGCCTTTCGCTTGCTCGGCGTTGTGTACCAGTAGGGGCAGGTAGCTATCGCATCGAGATGGCTGCTGGATGTTCACAGACGCTTCTTGGCGCATTGAAACAATCATACGGCCAAGCCAGGCAGATGTGGTGCCAATCGATACAGCTCTGCTGCGTTTATCAGTCTTCGCCAGGAAGTCGCAATGCGGCACGACGGGCAAACATGGTCCCCTCCATGTGCTAGGTATGCGCCACCTGCGCCAGCGCGGATGCGCCACAAGCTAACTACCTATGGTACCTAAGGTAGGTAGACCACCAGTTATCTTCCACACCTCCTGCTCAAGCTTCGGCCTGCGACGACATCTCCATCCACCACGAACCTACGACGAGCGATTGTACCTGCACCGTGCCCTTCAGCACCCCATTCACAGACAAGACGAACTATAACCAATCGTCTCTCGAACAAAGTCCATACAACGCCGCGCCTTGGCGCCCTGCTCCTGCTCCCGCTACCATGACCGTCTACTCCTTCTACATCTTCGACCGCCACAGTACGCAGACCCTTTCCGAGCGCCGCTCCCCCATGACCCTTTCGTCGCGCGCACGCGTCTAACCTGTGGTCTTCTCACCCCATTCACAGCGGAATGCATATACTCCAGATCATGGCTCCCTGCCTCCGTCACGCGCCCCACCTCGAGCGCCGGAGGAGCTCCCGCGACGACAGGGCCGGTGCTCGCCCCGGCGCACGCCACCTCGTCGGACGACGCGAAGCTCATATTCGGCACCGTCTTCTCCCTGAGGAACATGGCGCGCAAGCTCGGCGGCGACGACGACGCCTTCATCAGCTACCGGACGGGGCAGTACAAGCTGCACTTTTACGAGACCCCCGCCAACCTGCGGCTCGTTCTGCTGACCGACACGGCCTCGGCGAGCATGCGCAACGTCCTGCACCAAATATACATTAATCTCTGGGTTGAATATGGTCAGTCTACAATTCAGCATCGACACATTGGCTCGCCGATTGAGAGCTTGTTGCGCTGACGAGGAATTGCGGTCTAGTGGTCAAGAATCCCCTGGCGCCGGTAGAGCATAAAGGCGGCGATGGTGTGCAGAACGAACTGTTTGAGCTTGGACTGGATCAGTTCATCCGCGGCTTGATGTGATATATTAATTACATGCACGAGTGCATGCAGATAACGTGTCGGGCAGTGCTGAGCGCTGCCAGACAGGCCAGGCCAGCCTCTGCCAGTCCAGAACCGAACGCGGGGGACAAAGCCTTGGGATGTGCTAGAACCAGAAACAGATCTTGTTGGACTTGAGCAGTGACTCGACGCACCGGTGTCTGCCAGAGAATACTGCACAAGTAAAGTCCGCCATCACGAAGTAAACTTGGCGACCAAATGGTTTCTACCCACACCCCGGGAAAAGGCAAGGTGATGGAAAGTACAAACCTGATAATGAGACACGACAGGATATATAGAGTAATGTGCCCATTAATCGGCGTTGATGAATTTGAATATAACCAGATCTCAATTGTTGTACAACACAAGCAAAATGAAAACAAAAACAGAAATGGACGGGGCATAGTGTTTACTTGCTCTTCTTCCCCCGTCCCTTTGCCGTTCTCGCCACCTTGGCCGGCCGCTTGTCCTCCGGCCGCTCCTCCTCGTCCGCCCTCCTCTTGTTCGCCATGCGCTCGCGCTTCGCCTCCCCCACGCCGCCCTCCTCCAATATCCCGAAAAACTCCTCCTCGGTAATCGTCTCGAGCTCCAGCTCGTCAATCACCTGCAGCTTCTTGGGCCCCGCGCGGTCGCCGAGCACAATGTAGTCGGTGTCTTCCAGCTTGCTCACCACGTCGCCGCCGTACTTTTTCGCCGTCGCAATCGACGTCGCGCGGTCCATGGTGTGGAACGTGCCCGTGAAGAGCAGCTTGACGCCCGCGAGGCAGTTGGGCTTGCCCTTGGGGATGGTCTTGCGGCTGGTGGATGGGTTGAGGGCTGCCTTGATGCTGTTGACCTTGACCCTTTTCGGGGGCACCCCCGCCGTCGGCTTGGCCGTCTTCTTCTTCTTCTCGGGCTTCACGGGCACTTCTTCCTCGTCGTCGTCCTCATCCTCATCCCCATCGTCGTCGTCCTCGCCGTCCTCATCTGCCCATGCGTGCTTGGCGTGGTCGAGGGGCCGCTTGGCCGTCTCTCGCGTGCTGGCCTTGTTCAGGGCGAGCTTGTAGATGCACATTTCGACTGCGACATGGCCGTGCGGACCACCCTCCAGCTGACCTGCGACCGCATCAGTGGCTGCACAGCAGCGACCAGAGACCTGTTAGGTCACGTACCTCTGTACAAGCCCTCGTCATCGAGATTGTCTTCAAAGTTCCATTCGTCCCGGTCACCCAGGGGGTTTAGTCGATCGGCGAGACGTCTCATGAGCTTTTCTGCTGCATTGTTGGCCGCGTCTTTGTTGTCGTAGACCTCTGGCTCTTGTAGACCCTCTTGGCTTTCATCGTCATCCCATACCCAGGTGGTAATGGCATAGAGTACGCGTGCAGGCGCCATTTTCAGCTAGAGCGGCGAGTGTCTCGTGTAATTTCGATCGCTGCTCCTCCGTTTTTACCCCTTCGTCAAGTATCAACTGCGAAATTGACGGAGCAAGATAAATCAGGCTCGATGGCTGTTGGCCCTGGCTGCTGCCCCCACAATTCCCCTAGGCGAGCACCTTTACACACAGGCAACACGGATTAGCATTACTGGCACTTCTCAGGTTAAGGTTCATAAACTGGTAGCGAGCGAATTGGACAAAGAAATGTATAATTAGAGATATTGCTACCGAACTAATCGCTGGAACACAACACACAGTCGGTTCAATACAGAACGACCACAACGTGTCTGGTCTGTGCAGTCTTCCATTTTAGAAGGGGGTATCCGACCACATCAATCTTTCACAAACAGACGATTATTCGAAGTTTCAGCTGAACATGTTTCCAGATGCACCTCGCGCATACCATTTACCGGTCGTAGATGACTTGCTGGACGCGAGGGTACAAACGGACCATCTCTTGGTACAACTCGGGGTGGTCGCGGACCATGACCTGGGGGTCCCAGCCGGCAGCGACAAAGATGGTCTCAATACCGCTGGAGATTGGCGTGGTGAAGATGTTGGCAATCTGGAAACCAATAAGGAAAGCAAAGGCCACAATAACAACGGTGAAGCCGCCTCCGTTGTTGTAGGCTGGCTTGGTGATCTCGAGGTAAACATATGCGAGCAGAGCGCAAGCGTAGCCGACGAACATGGCACCAAAGGACAGAACGGGACCAATGAGACATTCCTAGGAGGGAGGTTAGCGGATGCGTGCAAAAGAGATTGGTAGAAAGGCCAGGCTTACGTTGACGAGGGCATCGATACCGCGGTCTTTGATCATCTTCCATGTATCCTTGGCAGCAGCAATGTACTTCTTTCCGTACAAGGCAATGTGAGCATAGGCATATCGGTTAATGAATTCCACAGCCCACTCAATGATGCCCAGAAGGCACTGGAGAACACAGAAGAAAGCCATGCCAATGAAGCCGCCGATGCCACCATCTTGGCCAGACTGTTGTCTAGCAACTGAGCAGAGCTGGCGGAGGAATTGAATGATAGCAACAATCAGACTGCCCAACGCAATGGACCCGAAGCTGTAGGTCAGGGCACGTTTGGTGGAGCTGCGAGTGGCGTCCTTGGGGAAGTTATGAACGGCGAAATACCAGGCACCGTAGACGCCACAAATGATTGTGTGGATGGTATTTTTGAGCCACTCTGTAATCCAGTACATGGCGAATGTTATGAAGGCAACCAAGCCAATGACGGTGCTGCTGCTGCAGTTGGAGCCGTTGGGGCCGCAGTGAGGATTGTTGGCCGAGGGTTCCCATCGAACGTAGATACCGACCATGGTGGCGGAGAACCAGGCGGCGAGCGCTGTAGCCAGAAGACCGCCGACGAAGCTGACGATGAATACATGGCCGTACCTCTTGCTGACGTCGATGCTGGTGCGAAGCATGAGAGCTGAAAAGGGAATTCGAGGAATCCACGTCCAAAAAGCAAAGGCGGTGAAGAGGGCGAAGACAAGGAAGACGATGCCGGCAGACCAGTACTTTTTGTACAAATAGTAGATGGCAGTTCCAAATGCAAACACCAAGTTGAGAATACCAGTCACCCAGATGAAAGCTTTGGGAAAGGTGCGTGCCAGACCGAGATAGCCAATCGAGAGAATAAAAGCGCAACCGAGAGTGATGGCAAAGAGAATCAGGGTGTTGGAGTTGAGCGAGAACGAATTGCCATTGTCGATGCCATTGCCAGGTTGCCCACTGACGTAGCCGCGAAGAGCAATCACAGAGACAGCGACATAGCCGGCAAATACAAGGAGGAACTATACGTGGAGAAACTCGGTGTTAGCATGCAAACCTCCAGAGGTATTGCAGCGTTGCGCAGTGACAGAGACGGCATGAGGTTGGGGCGGGAGACGAGACGTACGAGAATACCAGCCCACAAGTCGTTGTACTTGGGCTTTTCAATCTTGAAAGCCTGATCGAAACCGTACTTTTCATCATTAGGCTTCGGAGGGTTGTAGCTATAGGCGGGAGGGGGCCCGTAGTTGTTGCCGCCCTGGTCGTAGCCGCCGTCGTAGCCTCCATGATTCTGCTGGGGCGGAGGCGGCTGCTGCTGCTGCTGCCATTGACCCTGATTGTATTGCTGCTGGTTGTACTGAGGTTGACCATACTGTTGTTGACCATTGTTGTACTGCTGAGGCGGCGGGCCGCCATTGTAGTAATTGTCACCCATGCTTGCGGTGGCTTGTGTGTTTTCGTCGCGACAAGAGGCAGGGGGCCGGGCGAGTTGCAGGTAGCTGCGCCTGGATATATGATCGATCGGAGCAAAGCTCGTATGCGCCGGGCCGAATTCAAAAGCACGCCCAAAAGGGAAGCACTAAAATGAAGGGCGAAGCTGGTAAAAGAAAGGAACGATGCCCCCGCGGAGAAAGGATGAAGAGGGAAAAATAAAATGCTGTCCTTGCAGAAAAAGGTGACAGGGAAAATAAGCTGGCAGACTGTAGCGCGGGGGGGAGGAAGCGCACGGCGAAACAGGCAGTGCTGGAATGCCAAGTCGCAAGGACAGCGGCCTGTTGCTGGGCGGGAGCGGGACAGACAGTCGCTACCAGGATTAGCGTCGCAAGAAGCCTCGTGCGCTGGGTCTCTGGTTATTATTTAGCTTGGCGTGCAGCTTTGTGTTTTCTGATACTCTTTTCGCAACTCACCTTTCCCGCCTTTAGCCTGGGGATGCCCTCTTCTCTCTCTCTTTTCCTTTCGCTCTCGAGATGCCGGAACCGAGTCGATGGAGACGAACGCGCAGGATCAACCATGCGCAGGCTGTTGACTGGCTGCTTGGCTCGGTAGCTCTGGTTTAGCTTCCGAGCTAAGGTTCTGAGGTGGGCGTCATCGGCCTATTTGCTCGCCTCCACAAGGCCAGCTCGAGCTCTGCATTGGCCGTGCTTGGGAGCTGCAAGGCGCTGTGTGGGCCGCTGCGATAGATTGCCGGACGCCGGAAATTGGCTGGGCCGTGTAGAGCCACAATGCCCAGGTGGTGAGGTCATACAGGTGCCATTTTTCAGCTGTGCTGCCAAAGTGTTTACTGAGTACTGGTAGGGTGCCTTCTTGATTGCCCCGATGTGCTGCGTGTAGGGATTGCCTGTCCATCGCAAAGTGGCTTCACGCCGATCGATTTCGTGTGCTTCAGAGCTACCAGTAATGTTGATCTTATTCATATCAGCACTTGAATATTATCGGTTCAGGCCACGGAATCAAAATGCCACCGCCTCTGTAAATGTACGCATTCGCCGTCTGCTTTGGCCAACGCCTTGCACAGGCCTGCGTTCAGCCTGTCTCAGCAGCGCTCCGCTCCTCCCACCAGCACCCACCGACTTGCTCCAGTTACAGCGCATTTATACTTTACTAGTGGCGTCTCAGGGGCATTTGTGATCAGAGGGCGGCTACTCGTATTTTTGGTTGCCAAATCAAGATGAAGGATAAAAGAAGAATCCGAATTCGGATGATTTCATGATGCAAGTCGGCTGTACCTTTTTTTTTTTTTTTTCGGAACCCGCCAGATAGCAACCGGCAACCAATTGGCCACCAATCCACGTAAGCAGGCTAGAGTCTTGCCGGCCATCCGTCTTCCACCAAGACCAATTCATCAAGCTTGGCTTGTGCTTGATATCATACAAGTGCCAATTTTTCCAAGGGCTTCATGGATCAGTCATTCTTGATCTCAGAGTTTGACCGGCTGGTTAGCGAGGGTCTGGTCCTGTACGACGACAAGCAGACTCTTGTGCAGCAGCAAGACGGTGGCTTACCTGTAAGTTGCTCCAACTTTCCACATGGGGCCTTTTCATCTCGTCCGCGCACTAGACTGACACTTTGCCAGTTTCAGTTTGTCCTTACCTCTGCTCTGAACAAGAAGCCGACGGCTGCTACTGCCGGAGAACAATCCAAGGAGCTGGTCGAGAACAAAGTGCGCCCCGGAAGCGACATTGACACAAACGGCTACGAGGTTGGCGAGGTCGGCGGCTCGCATCTTCTCGTCGCCAACAAGTTCTGCTATGCGCGGCCACACTACCTGCTCCTGACCAAGGATGGCTATTGCCGGCAGTATGAGCCGCTCAACAGAGCCGACCTCACCGCCGCCTGGTCTCTCCTCTGCGGCCGTGGCGCCGACAACTTTGCTATCTTTTTCAACTGCGGCAAAGGAGCTGGATACAGTCGGCTGCACAAACACATGCAACTGATGCCAATCCCAGTCAATACCTTTGCGTCTTTTCTGGATTCGGCAGATGGCGCCGAGCCGGACGTTCCTTTTCAATGGTTCTACCAGCGCTGCTCGAACTCGAGCCCAGCATCCGCCGACGACGTTGTCGAGACCTATGACAAATTGCTGAAGCAAGCTACCGAGGCTCTAGCCACATTTCAGGACTGCGAGAAGGACGACTTCCCCGGAGCTGCCTGCTCCCACAACGTCATAATGACCGCACGATGGATCGTCGTGATTCCGCGTCGCAGACCTTCTGTCCGCGCCGAATCTGGAGCAAATGCCATGGGAATGCTGGGATACATTGCCGTGTCATCGCAAGCAGACATTGATAACTGGACGGATCAAGGGCTCTGCAACTTGCTTCGCCAGCTAGGCGTGCCCAAGTAATGATTCACTTTAGCGAATTTAGGGAGCCGCGGATGGACACGACAGACATGACCGGAAGGAAAATACACGATAGAGTTTCACTTAGACTTCTGGATCGAGATAGAAAATCACTTGTAAGGGATCGACATATGCACCAAAATAACAGAGAAGGGAAATGGTATGAGCATAATTAGACTATAGATTCGTTGATATATATACTCATCAACTATGGCCCGCCATAGTTGCACATTCAAATAAAATATAGACATGTATCATAAAATGATATGTACAGAGACTTCGGAGACCTTGACAGCCCGCTAAGCCGTGGCGAATCGCGGGTTGATTCTGTCCTGGAACACAACTGTTCCGTTGAGGAAGACTGTGCCGCTCTTGAGGATTGGTACACGACCCGGGTGAGTGCCATTGGCAGGATTGTTGACAACTGTGCCGTTTTCGTAAATAATGCCATTCCACAGCGGTATAATCTTCTTCGGGCTGGAATCAGGCTGCAGACTCATCACAAACGTATTCTCTCTCGGCAGAAGCGGCGAGCGCTGCTTGCTAATGTCGCAGTTTTCGCTTATCATGTACAGGTTCATGCCGATGGCTAGAGTGTACATTTCGGCGCTGAGCTGATCCCAGCTGTGGCGCCCGTCGACGACGACACCGATGTAGTCGACCAGCGCGACGGTGGGGAAGACCTCGGGGCTCATGTTGTTCAGGCCCATCCAGTACAGAGCAGGATTCGTCGGCTGGATCGCCATCTGCTCAATGGTGAGCGCCGTCGTCGTGAAGGGGTCCGCGCTGATGATCCACTGGCCGATGAGGAACTGGTCGTTGTTGAAATTGCCTGACCGTCCGACAGTTTTCCACTTTGTCGTCTGGTCGTTGGCGACCTTTTCGGTGTCGGGCAGGTTGGACCAATTGTCCCAAACATCCATCATTTCCGTCTTGTAGATACCATCTCCAATAGAGTCGTGGGGAACGTCATCTTTTAAGTTTGAAGTGTCGAGCAAGAACAAAACACAGCCTTTGCCGCCGTTTTGGTCCATGAAGTAGGACGCCTTTTGCTTGTTGAACTTGGTGTTCATGTCAAGATTGCCGCAGCGGTTGTTGACGCCCTTGAGCTTGCCGAAGAACTCGTTGACCATGTCGGCTGTCCAGTAAATGGGCCCAAAGCTGGGGATATTGCGGATGCCAATTAGGTACCGAACACGGAAAAAGACAAGTTCGCCGGGATTCTCTGCAGTGAACTGGTTGACTTCCTGAATGACTTCATCAAGAGCCTCCCCGCTGTTGCCAATGGCGACATCGGCCTTTTCGTTGTTGACATGCAGGATCCAGTAGCCGTACTTGCTGGTGTCCGTCGCATTGTGAACCGTACCCACACGCAAATCAAAGAGACGCGAGCCGGCGCGCAGTTGATCGTAGATGGTAAGGCCCTGCGTCTGAGTATTGGGCGCAGAACCAAGGGAAGCTAGATTGCCGCTGATTCGGCTCATTCCCGCGTCATGTGTACCAGGAAGGAACAGGTGCTGGACTTGACGATCTTTGATAACATCATAAATTCCCTTCATCCAATTCCCAGGGCCATGACGGAGGGATGCTTTGAAACCGTAAGAGTCACTACCAGTGATAACGAGCGTCACCGGGGACTCCTTGCCAGGATCAGAGTACTCGCGCTGGCCAAGGCCCATCCCGCTCAAATCGAAAATAGTCCGGCGAGGGTAGTCATCAGGGATATGGGTGGTCGTGCGGACCATGAACTTCTTGTTGGCTCCCTGAATGGAATAATACGCCTCGCCATTGTCGTCGACGTGGTTTTTGCCAGCCTTGGAAGTATACTTGGCCACATTTTGGCGTGAGCGGCCCTGGGGAATGTCATCCCAGTCGAAAATGTCCATCTGGTACGAGTGGGTGGCTCCCTTGTCCAGGACAAAGCGGTGGGGGGTGAGGTTGACGATGGTGATGTATTGCTTGGCCGGGAAGCCCACCTTTCCAAACGGAATGAGTGCCCATGGCTGGTAGCTGCCAGCTCGGGGCACCTCGGGGCTGTAGGTTCTGTCTTCTTTTTGGCAACTGCTGTCTCTGGAAGAAAGGTTCTGCTGGCCACTGACGAGCACGAAGCTCCAAAGGCTGGCAACAAGCGCCGATAGCGCGAGGTGTCTCATGGTGACGCTGTATTTGGGACTGGAAACTGCAATCTACCAGAAACAGGAAACGCTACAAGACAGGAACCAGCGCTCACGAACTGTATATATAGCTATACAGTCAGGATACCGAAGCATCACATGGCCAGGGAGACAGGAGCTCTTTACTCTGCGCGAAGAGCGCAGCTCTATATAAGACTGCCAAGAAACCATCCGGGCTGACTGACATTGCCGCATGAACGAGCGGGAGGTTTAAACTACCGATTTGGCAGGTGAAGCAACCACGCACCGGCATGTAGGTGCCAGTGCGCCATTGCAACAATGGGATTTGGCAAATTGAACCCTTGCATGTTCATGGCGGGCAGCTGTTAGTGCCAGGGGATTGCGGTCAGCATCGACGCTGTCGGACGCTTCCTGGAGCGTGACTGGTGGATGGAGACAGGCGCAACGCTAAAATGGGCCACGGCGCCACCTGAATGTCCCATTGTGGGCGGGCCTCTTGGATGCCGAGCATCAAGTGACGCCGAGCAGCGCCCGTCAGACGACAAAATCGTTGCTTTTTGGCTTTGGAGTGTTGAACTGGGCTTGCTGGAGGCTGTCGTGGTTGTATTCTCGTGAGAAGTCTGTTTCCCGTTGCACGGTGTTGACAGCTGACGGATCACAAAACTTACAACCCGTTGAAAGTAGGATGGGCAAATATGCTTCTGGCACATATGTACGGAACTAGAAAATGCAGGATCGCCATGGCGGAGCGGATCGTAAGTTGGACACGGCTTGGGAGAGGAGCTCGGTTGCCCATCTTGCCGACCAGGATCTTGCCAGTCAGAGTGTGGTTTTTTCCCACCGACACAAAAGTGCGCTTTTCCCTTGCAGATGGGTTTCTCTTCCTCGTCGCCGCCTCTCTTCCTCGTCGCCGCCTCTCTTCTTCTGACTTGCATCGCTAGTCTCCCCGCACGGTGGCGCACAATCCCAGCGACCAATCTCCGACCAGAACAGGGCCTTCCCGTCCTGGCAGGGGCCGTTGTGGGCTGAACTCTACAGTTCCCTCCCTGCATGCCGATCGTCTTATTGGCCCAGCACTATTCGCGTATCGAAGTCCTGCGCTGAAAGCCAAAAAAAGGAAAATTGGCAACTGATCGAGGCGTAGGAACGCCGAGGCAGAATCGAAAGGATAACCCACGTTGCCGGTGAAGCAAAAGGGTACATGTAAATGCGAATACGATCGAGTTTGATGCGCACAAAATCGCCCGTTCCATTGTGCCCTTGTCATGCAGCTGGTAATATTGGCGTGCTGCATGCAAGCCACTTGTGGCCGGCCGCACATGGTGCGTGGTGCTAGCATGTGATGGGTTGGGTAACGGCCAATGACAGCAGATGAGCATTGCAACGACTTGGCATGGTAGGCCTTGCACTTTTGCAAACATGGATTCAACGAGGTGTTTTTGACCACGAAGTAAAAGGGGTGTTGACAGCTTGAATAATCTTGTGCAACAGAATTGTACGCTCGGTGAGGTTCCTGAATTGCTTGGCACTGGTAGAAGCTTACACGTTGGTCCACATGGTTGGCTAAGAGAAACATACCGAGCTTCGGCCCGGTATTCTGCAGGGACGAGAAAGTCATTTCCTAAAGACTTTGATTTGAAGTCGGGCATCTAATTGCTTAACTTTTGATGCCGACCAAAGTTGGGCATCGAACTGGTTTGGCTTTCACGCAATGCCCCTGTCTTTAAAGAATGCCTTTGGATCTGGCTCGCGACCCAGAAACTCGGTCAGATACTTCAGCTCATCCATCGTGCCGCCCCGTTCCAGAATAATGTGACGATAGCGCCGGCCCTGTGATTTGCTCATCGGGCTCTGCTTAAAGGCCGAGTAAAACATGTCCGCCGAGAAGACCTCCGAGAAGAGGTAGCCGTAGTAGCCAGCGTCATAGCCTGTGATGAAGTGATCGATAATCAGATGCCCATGACCCCATTCCCTGTATCGTGTCAGTTATTGGGGTTTCCAGTTCCAAAGAAAGACATGCACGCGCATCGACTCACACTCCCATTCCATCTGGACCGTGGAGGCCCGTAAGCTCTTCTCTCAGCTCGTTCCAAATCTTGGCGCAGTTCATCGCCTTGACGTGCTCCTGCGACTCGCCAGAGTGTATCACCATGTCGAATAGCGCAGTGTGGACACTGTCCCTCGCTGAAAGCGCCGCATTCATGTTTTTGGCCGCTACTAGCCTCGCAATCATTTCGTCTGGGATCGGCTCGCCTGTGTCCCAGCGACCCGAGAGGCGCTTCAACACGCTCGGTGTCCAGCACCAGTTCTCGAGCATCTGGGAGGGGGCCTCCAAAAAGTCGGCCTCTACGTCTCGCGCCCGTGCGTAGGTCGACTTGGTGGCGAGGGTATGGATGGCATGGCCGAGCTCGTGGAAAATGGTCACGACGTCGTGGTGCTTGAGTAGCGCTGGCTTGGCGGCGCTGGGCTTGGGGAGGTTGCAGATGAGTACCGTCGACGGATAGAACTCGCTGCCGTCCTCATTCCTGAAGCCGGATTGCAGAGTGAAGCATGCGTCGTGGCTGTATTTGTTGTCGCGTGGTTGTAGATCGAGATAGAGATAGCCACGGAATCCGCCACCAGCTTCATCGTCGTCCCAGACACTGTAAATGCTCGCATCTGGATGCCATGCAATGTCCTCAGATTTTCCAGTGGGACTGATCCTGGCACGATCGGCTTCGCTTAGATGCACAAAGACAAAGCCAAACAACTCCTCAAAGACTTTGAGCATGGCACTAAACGTCAGCTCTGCAGGAAAGTATTGTGATGTCGCCACCTCGTCAACACTGAACTCTTTGCTCCTTCTCACCCGGCTGTAAAAGAGTTTGTCCCAAAAATATAGTTTTCCGTCAAATAGAGCGCCGCGTTCCTCGCAGTCCTTCTTCTTGTAGCTGAGAAGAGTGGCAATGTCTGCTTTGACGCCGTCTTCCGTTAGATCTTTGATCTCCTGGAGCATTGCATTGACTCGTTCCGGAGTTTTTGCCATACGACCACTGATTCTGAATTCAGCATGGTTCTTGAAACCAACCAGGCGTGCCGCTTCGTCGCGCAACTCAATAATCTTCTGGAACAACGGGGCATTCACATTTGCCTGGTAGGGTGATCAGTTCCATCATCGTACCGTTGTCAATAACAAATACGCACCCTGTTAACCACTGCAAGCATATATGTCTGTCTTGTAGCCTCGTGAACGGCATATGTGTAGAGCGGGACCAAATGGTCGTATTTGAACGTCACTTTGACTCTGCCCTCATTTTCACCGGAGCCCTGTTCTAATCCAGCGATCTCGATATCATCTTCGGGAATTCCTTCCAGTTCTTCTGGCCGAAACCACACAGCGTCAGTGTCTTCGTCCAAAATCTTTTGTGCAGATAGGCTCAGGCTGCTGATTTCCTTTTGCACCGCTCTAAAGCGCTCGCGATCGGGCCCTGAGGGTAGCAGAAGCCCATTCCGGACGTTGCGTTGCCACTCCTTCTCAAGCAGGTGGAGGCTCTCCCCGTCTAGACCTTGGCTGTGTCGGGTGGCGTATGCTGCGTCAATGAGGGTAAATAGGTCCTCACGCGTGTTGCATTCGATATCAAACTCGTCAATGAGCTCCTCAACTTTGCGAGAGGCGTCTCGGAGTGAAGAATCGGGAGATGCCAGTTGATAGAATCCATTTACCCACTTAACCTTGTCGGCCTCATTCTCGCTCAAGAGAATGGGCTTCATAACCGTCTCGAATGTAGCGGTAGCAGGAGTGACCTCGGCAACGATTTTGTCAAGTATTACCCGATGGCGCTCAAAAACACCATTGATGGTGGCGAGGACCGACTCGGCCGTGCCATTGAAACACGGAGGAGGCTGCGGAGGGCTCCTGTACTTGGCTGATTCCATCGTGCAGTAACTTGATGTGGAAAAGCAACATGAAGCGAGCTGTCGGTCGATAATAGTCAGAGGTAAAACATTGCTATTATATAGCAAACGCGGCTGTTTATAAATTTGAGCCTGTCTTCAATTAGAAGCAAGGCACTACAAATAAGGCTGTCATCCAACTCGGCAGTGCCCGCTTGCCTGCCTCTGTACAGCCTCAAACTACGCTATCCTGCATTGTGTGTGGGGCGCCAGCCAACTGAGCAACATTGAGTTGACTCATTTGTGAGTCAACATAGGAACTTGTGTAGAGATCTTTACTCATCACGAATAGGGCTTTGTTGACCTCTCAAATGTTACTAGAAGCTGGACAAAAGTGTGCCACATTAAAAAAGATCAGCCACAGGGAACGAGAGTAAAAGCTGCACCTCGTTTGACTACAGAGAATTATCTAAATTTTACTTTCATGCTGAGATGATGTTGCTGTGAGCCCCTGCGGCTGCCGGCCTTTCTTGGTGCTGCGTATTTCTCTGACTGTTTTTGCGAATTCCGCCTCCACGTCGTGTTCTGACAGCCAAGTGAGATCCGGCCGGTTCTTCAATCGTGTAATCAAAGCCTTATCTTCAGCTTCCACAGAAGAATATGCCGAGCCATTCTTCTTCAGGGACTTGGGGACGATATGCAATAGTTTAGTGACATGCGGTCGCCTCGTTCTGTCGTATAGCGTCAAGGCATGTTGAATCTCGGCAAGGTGCAAGGGAATGCATGCTGTTCGCGATTCCAATACATGTTTGAACGCAAGGCCAAGCGCAAGCGCATCATTCAACGCCAAAGACCCCCCGGCAGCAAACGCGCCGCCGTGAGTATGCGCTGCATCACCAAGGAGTGCTACACGAGGCGCGGGTAGCCAGGTAGGCAGAGCAGTCCCAGCGTAATTGGGGAACAAGCGCACGTTTGGCGTCAGCTCAGTCAGACGTTTTACTACCGGGTTCCAGTCTTTGTATCTCTCCCTAAAGAACTCGACGTTACCGGCCTGATTCCAGGTGATTGCCTTGTCGAGCTCCGCGCCGCTTCGCAAGTCTTCATAGGCGCCAACTGTAGTGTACTGGTTCTTTCCGAGCTTGGAAGCAAAAAAGGAATCTTTGGGGCCCCACTGCAACTCGTAAGTTCATATTCTAAAGGTATAATGGCATTGTACTTACCCAGTGAACGGCATCGAGTGGCAAGTCGGGTATCTTACCCTCCAACATAGATGCATCAAATGTTGACCGCATGAAGACCTTTCCGGTAAATTCCAAATGATAATCTGGTAGCAGAGATTGTCTCACTTTCTAGACTTCTATTAGTGTTGACGCTTACAATGGGACGTGGCGATGCCACGAACAGATCGGATGCCGTCGGCGGCAATTAAAATGTCGCCATGTGCCTCTGTGCCATCCTCAAAAAAAAGTACGGCATCATTTTGATTGACGTCGGCTCGTGCTATTCGTTTGTTGAGATGAATAGAGGACTTGGGGACATGGCCGAGGAGCGCGGCGTGTAGATGGCCGCGATGAAACCTGGTCGTCAGGTGGCGGCGGTCAGAGACCTTGGTGTGAGTGTCCACAGAAACAACCTGATTCGACTTCCAGTGCCTGCAAGGGTTCAGTAAAGATACGCGAGGAGAATTTTCAGCTCCTTTATACCGATAAATCTGCGGAATTCCACTTGGACCTCTGAAGCCAAGATCGTCGCTCAGGGCCTCGTGTACACCTAGTCGTTCTAGCGTTCGCATGCCCTGTCATTTTGTAAGTTCTTCCGCCCCTGCTCATTTCTTCGTGACGACGGATAATTTATGCTCACATTTGGGCTGAGTGCGATGCTGGCGCCGATTTCCTGCAGCTCGGGAGCTTGCTCATAAATCTGGATGTCGAGGTTTGGTATGCCGGACACACGCGCGAGTGAGATTGCCGTCGCCAGGCCACCTATCCCGGCGCCCGCAATCAGAACACGGAATGAGGGGGCGTTTTCTGCCATTGTTACGATGAATGGCAGAAATCGCGAAACAGTGAGACTAAAAGGGTTACAACAAGGCTCGGAGTAGCTATTGCATGCGCGACAAGGCTCACGAATAAGCCGGAATGCGACCTTGTTAGCTCATCAGGCTGCCCCTCACTTCGAAGCTGGCAAAATAAATATGCAGACCAGCAAGAATAAAAGGCTGTCGATGTCAAGTCGCAAGGAAGTCATTCTCCATGAAATTTTGACTACCCATTTGTTGCCGGCGCCCTTTACACGGCAATTGTCCAGTCTCGAACTGTGTTTGTGAGCGACTCCCCATCACGTCAACGCCTTGGGTATGGCGTGCGGCAACCAGTAACATAAGAGTGTGCAACTTACAATAACCGGTGCACAAATCGACACAAAACATATGTTATTTGTTATCTCTGTCTTTGGCCATTCCATAGGCGCTAGAACTCTTGTTGCTTTGGAGTATATCGCAGTCCACCCTGCAGTCTGTCATCCGTCACGTCTCCCGAGACCAGAGTGACACTCTTCTCGCGGCCATTTGAACTGACACTGGGATTTACTAGTGCATACGCGTTAATCAACCCATTCAGTCGGAATTTCGGTCGTTCGAATTCGCAACTGGCATATTTCACGATTACTACCTACTGGTGCCCGGATCTCGCCCGGGCTCTCGTAGAAGTGCAACATGATGGAGACCCCCCAGAAAGATACATATGAGGCAACAACGGCGCAGGCTAACATCGGAGACAATAATGGCATAACTGCAGATACGCTGAAGCTCCCAGACCGATATGCCGACGAGAGCTACAAACTTTTCAGTGAAATCAAGGCCACGGAACCAACGCCAGAAGAAGCTACTAAAATTCGCGACAAACTTCTCTGGCGCATTGTGCCCTTTCTGTGCATCGGATACCATCTAATGTTTCTAGACAAGCAAACAGTACGCTCTGGGCCTGATGAGGGAGGCATTCCCAAAACACAAGACTGATTCCTGATTGTGCGCACAGCTTGGCAGCTCTGCAATTCTTGGCATTTTCAAGGACGCACATTTAAATGCCAATCAGTACAATTGGCTGTCATCCATCTTTTACTTTGGGTACATGATTGCAGAGTTTCCGCAAAATTGGGCGTTACAGAGGTTTCCTGTGGCCAAATGGCTCGCTGGTAACATAATTATCTGGTACGTCCATCGTCATCGTCGCGCGTCATGTACACACAAGTACACACGCAAGCCAAGGCACTCACGTACAAAATTTCAGGGGCGCCATCGTACTACTTCACATTCCTTGCAGCAGCTTTGCATCCCTCTTTGTCGTCCGATTTCTCTTGGGTTTGGCCGAGGCCTGCATCGTGCCTTCGTTTCTGCTCATCATGTCCATGTTCTTTACATACCAGGAGCAGGCTGTGGTGATGCCAATCATGTGGTCAATCGGCAACGCGAGCCCGGTTACAAGTGGCTTGCTGTCATATGTGACTTTGCACATTCATACCGACCACTTTGCATCGTGGCAATGGCTCATGCGTAAGTATCGGCGTCCGCTCCGAAGTCATTCTTCACGAACCGCCTCTTTAACAACCTCATAGTTCTTTGTGGATTTATGACCATAATATTCGGTGTTTTCGTCTACTTGCTGCTGCCCGACAGTCCGCTCTATGCTCATTTTTTGACACCTGAAGAGCGCGCAAAGGCAATCCTTCGAATCAAGGAAAATCATTCTGGCATTGAGCAGAAGCGCTTCAAGAAAGAACAGTTTATCGAGGCCATCAAGGATCCAAAGACTTGGCTTTTTACAGCACATGCCCTCACGCAAGAGATGGCGAACGGAACCACAAACCAGTACTCACTACTCATCAACTCCTTTGGCTTCTCGGTTCTGCACACGACGCTGCTCGGAGCCGTCCTCGGAGCTCTAAACTTTTCTTGGCTAGCGATCACTGCCATTGTACTGCGCTACACCAAAAATTGCCGCGCGTGGATATCCCTTTTCGCATACATACCCACTGCGCTTTCAAGCATTCTTTTGCTGAGTCTGCCTTCAAACGATCGCTGGGGACTGATCGTTGGCATTTGGATCCGCTCTGCTGTTGGCGTCCCATACGCTGTCGTCATGATTTGGGCGGCCAATGCCTCTGCCGGCCACACAAAGAAGACTACTGTCATTGCCCTATATCACGTCGCTTACGGTGTGGGTAATATCATCTCACCCCAGCTTTTCCGCCCGCAATGGAAGCCGCGTTACCGCCCGACCTGGATCATTCTCTTGGTGGTTGCCGCCATAGTACCCGCAATCTTCGTCGGGATTCTGCGTGTCTACCTTGACCGCGAAAACAAGCGCCGTGACAAAATCGAGTTGGAAAATCGAATCGAAGATAATGGTGTTGTTGAGACGGTCAATGCCGATGGCATTCAGGAAAGACAAATTGTCGACAGGAACCAGCTCGACTTGACTGACAGACAGAACTTAAAATTGTAAGTCAACTTGCACTGTGGTCCGAACTTCTAGCTTACGACAATGCAGCCGCTATGTGTTATAGAGAAGCCAATACACAATTCAAGTTTGCTTTTAAGATTGCCCTAGACTTTACGACCTTCCGCCTTTCTGGCATTGACAACATAAATGCGAAAAATGACTACGCCTACTCCCAAGCTAACTAGTGTCCACAGAAGAGTTCGTGGTAAAGCAGATGCATCAAGGCCGTCCTTGATAAAGAACTCTCGGCTAGCATCACTGCCATGATGCGCCCACTTCAGGCCCACAACTTTGAAGGCGAAATCCTTCTGGAAGCGAATATTGTAATATGGCGCTGGGTGAATGTGGCGTCCCCGTTGAGCCATATCTCGCGTTGATGTGAACCAGGTATATGTGGTGCCGTGGAGATTTCGAAGCGTAAATGCGTCTCCCCTTTGTCCCTGAAATGCAATCCTTAGATCACCTTTTTCCGAGAAAATTTCGACAAAAAAACTTCCTGCTGCGTTGTGATATCTTCCTTCCAACTCCTTTTGTTTTGTGGAGGGTGTTGTGTCGCCAACTTTAATGCCCTCAAATTTCTGAACGGTGCTCAGGCGTATGGCTTTGCTCGCATCAGCGGCATCTCTGGCCAGCGCAACATAGTCAGTTTCCGAACCAATCTCAAATAGTTCTTCTATGATGAGCTGTGCAACCCAATCCGGTGCGTCGCAGAAGCCGTAACCATTACTGAGCACAACCACGCCGCTGGGCGTCTTGGGACAGAGGTAGACGGCAGAGGTCGCGCCTGGGAGGTTTCCTTGGTGGTACAGGGCTAGCCGCGGCTTGTTGATGAGAGGCATCTGGGAAAGTCATGGATTCAAACCCATGGCACCCAGAGTGCCAGGGAGCTGGGTACGGATCCAGCCCAGTCCATAGAAGCGCTCCAAGATTGACATCTCGCTGTCTTTCATAAATGCTTTCCCAGAAGTTATCACTGAGAGTCCTTTGAGCAAGTGCTGGGAAGGACAAGCATCAGCCGTTCTAGAAAGTTGCTGCAGCATAGCAGCGTAAAAAACAAGAAGGTCATTCACCGGGCTGCTAATCCCACCCGCAGCAACCATTGTCGTCCCAGGCACAAAAAAAGAAGCATTATTTCTTACGGCGGTCCCGTCTTCAGTGACGAGATACGTCTTGGCCACATCGCAAGACTGGCTGTCATTGAAGCTCAGACCCGTCCTAGAAAGGCCAAAGGGCCGAGCGATCCTAGACTTGAGAAGCGAGCTGTATGATTTCCCCGTAAGAGCACCCATGGCGAGGCCAACTATCGCATACCCCAGGTTATTATAACTCCACTCCGTACGCAATGGGTGAATAGTAGGTTGTGAGCCAAACATAGGAAGGATACAAGAGTCATTCAAGAGCGGCTGCGCATGCCAGTACAGGGATTCGCCACCAGTGATGCCTGTTCTATGCGAAGGCAAGTCTAGCGGAGTAGTCCAGTTCGTGACCTCTGCTGATGTACTGTGGGAGGCGGGAAGAATCTCGCGGATGGGCGAAGACCAGTCTGCCAAGCCCTCGTGGACGAGCGATCCGTAGATGAAGGAGGTGAATGACTTGGAGAGTGATGCAATCGGGTATATGGTGTTGCCTGTAGTTGGCTTCTGGCCTGAGACGTCTGAATGACCGTATTTATGGCGAAAGACGACTTATCCTTCGTGAACTACTCCGACTGATAGGCCTGGAACACCAGAGATGGAGGCGATCATGTCGAGTTTGGGGATAACGATGGAGGATCAGACAAATTTTCGCTTGTTGTCGTTGTTGTTGTGGCAGTCTGTGACTGATACCGAGTGGGCAGAAAAGTTAAAGCGCGGTACCAAAATGTCGCTGCTCTGTATTTGAAAGTGGAATTTTGCAAATGGAGAGGGGCGCGGTTGGATTATGTGCGTCTCAGTATCTGGCAAAGAGCCTGACGCGCACAGTGTTACCGAGTACGGGCCGTAGCGCCTGTGTAACCGCAACAGGACGAGCAAATACAAAATGAAAAAGCGAGATAGTTAGGAAGTATTGATGAAATTGAATAGAATCGTAATTGTCACTGCCATCCGGATTCAAGCTCTTCATTGACACAAAGTACTCCGTTCTGTAATCAGGCTAGACACCATTTTAGGAATCCTTCTTATCAACAACGTCCCGCAAGTACGTTTTTGCATCCGTCATCTTGATGCCTCTCTCATAGTTGATGGTCTCCTCCATCTCCCATGCCACACCGACCCCGTGTGCAAAAGTCTCCCTGTACTTGACCATGACGTTGGGATCTTGCCTGAGCTGCTGCGCCAGAACGTCCAAGTCCCAGAGCTCCTTGTGAAACTCTTTGCCATGGTGCGCATCAACAAGATCGCCCACTTTCTTGTACGACAGCGTGTCGCCTGCCACAAACACGACCTGATTTTTGATGCCCTGTGGGTCGAGCATCACGTCGGCCGTGACCCGGCCAATGTCTTCCGGTGTCGTCAAGGTGATGCGGTTGTCCCAGCTGCCGAGGCCGCGCACAGTGCGCTTGTCCAGGTCGACGACGCCAAACGCCGCCAGGAACAGGAAGCTCATGAACAAGCCCGTCGACACAATCACCCACTCGGTCTCTGACTGCGCGCGTAGCAAGCGTCGCACAGCGAGCTGCTCGTCAAAGAGATCCTGCGAGCTACCCTGGCCGATCTTGTCATAATCCATACCAAACTGCCATGGGAAATATCGCTTAGCCCGTCCCTGACAGGCCGCCTCGGCCAGTTTCGTCTGCGTGCCGGACGGAAGCTCCATCCCGGTACAGCTGACCACGATGTCGTATTTGCCGAGAATGGGCGCCAAGTCATCCACAGAGGCACTTGACACATCTGCAGTTTCAAATTCGATGCCTAGACTCTTGAGATGAGCGATCTTAGCAGCTTTTTCTGTGTCTGTCGAGTCCAAGGAAGCTTGGCGAAGAAGCACCGCGAGCTTAGTCGAAGGCCGCTTGGGGTGCTGCGCCAGCGCCCGAAGCACCGCCAGGCCAAGCTCTCCTGCGCCGAGTACGAGGACTTTGTCGGCCATCTTGATTGTCAACTGAACTATTAAAGAAGTGCAAAATTGAGGTGCTGAAATGATTGTGATGTGAGGAGTGAAGTAGAAATGCGGCGTGGATTAGTAATTAGGCTCTGAAGCCGGCTTTTAGAAGATGCAGCTCTGCACATCATGTCGGAGTTAAGGATGCATGTGAAATAGTGCGGTGATACGGAGAGTCCTTTAAAAAAATCGTTCTATGCAGATACATTTCTATTGGATTTTCATAAAAGCGTATACCGGTAAATCTATTTCGGTAATCGCATCTCGTATTCCACCATGGTATCGTGTTTTGAGTCCAGCCTGCAAAGCGTCTAGCTTTCGGAAGCAGGGACTGTCTTCTTGTTGGCGAAACCGACAGCTAGATTGGCGCGGTCAAAAACAACAAACTGTGCCTTGATGAGAATATCACCAATCACCGAGAAGGGGAGGCCGGCAGATGTCTGCAAGCCACCGTAGCAATATGTGTCGTCGAAGCGCGCATAGTTGATGTAGTGGCCAGGGATGCGGCCGCGGTATTTGTCGCCGACGCCAAACACAAAGTCGGGCGGGGTCAGCTTGCAGGGAAACATCATAGTTCCCGTCCTTCTCTCAAAGTATGAGCCAGGCAGCTTGCTGTAATATTCATCGACAATGTGCTGAGGAAACATCACGAGGGACGTGCCCGTGTCCACGATGCCGACAATGGTTTCATTATTGTAAGAGTCCCCGCCAAGCTGGTAGCCAGTGAGCTGAACTTCCCAATAAGGCGTAAGGATGTTGATGGGCGTAAAGGCAATATCACCGATATACTCGGACTTGTTGATGTAGCCAAAATTGTAGTTGCCCGGCATACCCTTTTGCAAGTTGGCTGTGAAAAGCGGCTCGGCGAGGGAGTCCTTAATGTTGTCCAAAAAGGTCAACTGTTTGTTAGGTCTGACTGTGTTTGCGGAGCTGCTGCCCATGCCCATAATTCCAGAGAAGAAGGTGTCACTGGCAATGTCCTCGGAAATAACCTGGGCAACCTGGACGGCTTGCTTGTTGGAGCCCACGGGGCCAATGGCAGCGCGATCGGTGTAAACTGAGCCTTGGGCACCTGAGCCATCGCCATACTTGATTCTCCAGCTCTCGCCGCGAAGAAACTTGCTAGTGTTCGACTTTTCTGGATGGTAAATCGTCTGGCCCTGAAGCTCATCTTGAGGAGTTTCCGAGGAGAATACCCATCTATTACACGCGTTAGTCAATCTCATTAATTCACACCGGGGAATTCACAAGAGCAGCTTACAGGTCTGAAGAACCAGTGTCCAAGTTCAGTGGAAGAACTTGAGGCGGTGTGCCCAAGCTCACTGGAAGCACGTATTCGGAGTCGACGTCTGGCGCAGGTATGGCCTCGGCAAACACGGCGGAAGGATTCTCTGATTGAGGAAAATGGTTAGCGAGTTGCCAGACATGGAAAATATTTTTTCGGGATTTCAAATTCACCGGAAGATAATGCCTGGAATTTAGCTTTGAGCACAGGCTGCAGATCAATGACTGCCTTGATGTGATTTGGTACAGCCTTTGCGTATCGCGCATAAACGCGTAGCAAAGCGTCTGTCGGGTTAACGCCTTTGAACTTTTCATTGCGCATCTGCTCAAGGGTAAACTGCTCATTCCCGCCCGTAGAATTCGAAGCAGAGCTCCATTGGGCCGCAGAATACCCTCCTTCCACTAGGGCCAACGTGGCAACGAGAGTCGTCGTCTTCATGTTGAGAGGCGTATCCTGTCTGACGGGGAGATCGACGTGATGGCACGGACAGCTTCGATAAACCCTCAGCCTTTGTCAGTGAAAGATGAACAACGCTCTTCAACAGCTGAAGCAGCGCGCGGGACTGCGGCCTCCTTTTAAAGATTCTGCATGTTTCGCGCCCGAGACATGCTCCTGCTCCTGCCTGGCTTGATCCTTTCGTGGCGCGTAAGTGGACCGCAGGGGGCGAGCACAATCGCCATACTGGCGACTGGTAGCTGCGAGGTTGGCACGCACAAAGAAAAGGAAATCTGGACAGCGAGGAATGCTATTCATACAGTAAGAAGGAAGCCCTGTGCAGATCCAGGGGAAATGGGCACGTCGGCCCATCATGTCTCGCCACTGTGCAGCGGCAAAAGGGTGACGGGTGAGACATGGGGCTGGAGAATAGACCAATGTAAGCGGCGCATTCGTGACGGAGGGAGACAAACAAAGTCAATCTTTCAAATCGCGCCCTGGCAGTTTTCTGGATAGTCCGAGACATGGCAAGCAATTCATGCCTACTGATAGATACAGAAATGATGGTGCCTACGGGCTATAGCGTGGCTGGAAGGCTAAGTCGGCGCCGTCTATGAGCACGCGAGGCAACGTCAGCATACCGCGCAAAAGCTTGGCTCGACTAGCGCATCTTTTCGGTCGCAGCTTGTCTCATGGCCGATGATAAAAATGCACCCATTCAACAATTTGGACGAGAGGAGGATGCGATCTCTCGCTCGGCATTGCCGGCGACATCGGCCAAAGTGCGATGACGGAGAGAGCTGCAGGTCGTGCAGGTCGCGTGCGACACGGAGCAAATGTGCGGGGTTTGTCGATGCGGGCATTTGTAGGATCTTGTACCAGCAGAGTTGGCATCGACAACCGTAATCATGCGAGTCTCGAAAGCCATCATCATCATCATCATCTCTTCAGCGGCAGCTGCGGCCAAAAGTGCCGAGACTGTAGCTCCATGTGTTAGTGGTGGTCTACCTCTTTGATCCGCGGACAGATTCACCTCTCCGTGCGACTGTCTCGGGCAAACTTACCAGTGAAACTAACAGGTTGCTTAGTGTGCATCGCTTCAAAATGCCCCAAACTTGGATGGAAAGATATACTTGCCAAATTCGGCATCCTACAGGGCGCGCCTCGACTCGTACTGGTCGATCAACGCCGCACTGCCACCATGGTGCATGGTTCTACCAAGCTCATCAGAGGACGTCTCTGTCGTTATTAAGACCTTGGCTAAGCACCAATGCCATTTTGGAATCAGAGGAGGAGGGCATGGCCAGTTTCCACTGGCAAGTAGTGTCGAGTCTGGCGTTACGATCGATTTTGGTTAGTCGCCTTTCTTCCTGCTCTACCTAGCAGAGAATACTAATCACTGCCTGCACAGGCAACATGAACTCTACCACATGGAACCCCGAAACGAAGCTTGCATCGGTCGAGCCTGGTAGTCACTGGCAGGCTGTGTATGAGACTCTTGCCCCTTTCGGAATCGTGGTAGCGGGAGCCCGCGTTGCCGAAGTTGGGGTCGGCGGCTACCTCACCGGAGGAGGTCTCTCATTCCATCAATCATCTCATGGGATGGGTTGTGACAATGTCACCAACTTTGAGGTTGTCTTGGCCAGTGGAGAAATCGTCAATGCCAACGCAAGTTCGAACCCAGATCTCTGGAAGGCTCTCAAGGGTAGCAGCGGCAATCTCGGCCTCGTCACCCGTTTTGACATGTATAGTATCGAGTATGCTGATCAGACAAAGCCCGTAGTTTGGGGAGGAACTGTTCGTTTTCCGGAGTCATCCGGGCATGAGATCGCCGACGCCATGATCGACTTCACAGATAACATACACAAGGACGAGAACAGCTCCACCATTCTGGCCTGGGCGTACGACCCTGAGAGGTCGACTGGCCCCGTCATCTCCGCCGCCATCTTCAATGCAGAGGCAAGAGTAAAGCCAGCTGCATTCGACGGCTTTTACTCTGTAGATGGCATGTCAAGCGACAACACTCGAGTGGCTACTTTGACGGAGCACACGGCAGACCTGGGGTTCGGACTCGACGCCGGCTATCAGTACGTCAATTTTGTTCCCCCTCTTTTTGTGCTTTGCATCACTTTGCTAATAATCTAATCGTATCAGCGATGTCTGGTATACAGGTGCCTTCCAAAGCGACGCCCGACCCGTGAAGTTTGCCGCGGACAGATTTGCCAAGCTGATCCAAGAACTCGAACAAGTAGCCCCATCGCCGGTATCTGGACTAACGACAAGTTTGTTGTTTCAGCCTCTATCAAAGTCAATGACTGACAAGGGCATTCGAAATGGTGGCAATGTGGTCGGACTGGATCGCTTCACTGCTAAGGCCAACGGTGTTCTGGTGCTTCTCATAGCAGCTGTCAAGGATGCCGAGTCAGAGAAGCTGATCGAACCCAAACTGGCGAAATTCATGGATGATGTGGACGCCTACTCCGCCGCGCTCAGGCTGAAATGGGAGTGGAGATATCTCAATTACGCTTCTGGAATGCAGGACGCCGTGGCCAGCTACGGGACAAAGGTGATCTCCAAAATTCGAGCTGTGGCAAACAAATACGATCCTCAGGGCGTTTTCCAGAACCTACGAGCGTCGGGATTTAAAATTCCCATGGATATCACCAAAGATGAGCTCTAGCAAATCCGCGAGGGAGCCGCGATGATGATTGGAAAATAATTCGGCATCATCGCGTGGGCCCCTTATGCAGGCAACTACACGGCATCTACAAAGCGTGCATCTTATGGACATCATAAACATGATCATTTATGCTTCAATGGCGTGACTATTCCTCTGCCGACTCGTGTTTAATTTCATCTGAACATCGCCCAGGGCTAGCTAGCCTTGTCACGACCCCTGGGCGTTTGGAGCATTACCCGCTCCGTGCGGGCCGTGCCCAATAGTGTCCTACCATCCAATCTCCCGAAATGACCACGGAGCTGCCATTGCGGTGACTGGGCATGGGTAGCTAGGCAATACCTGATGCTATATAAAAAAAGTCCGGGCGCAGCAGTCTCGGTTGTGTCCAAGCGAAGAAATAAACCGGGGACTCTGTACATGAGACGATGTCTTAACTACTATGGAGTTGTAACGAACGACTTTGTTCAAAGAAGATTCCATCGCAGGCGATAAGGATAGCAGATCGTGGCTGACGAACCTCTCAGGTCCTATATCTCTAGACTGTATTTTACGCTTTTTAAAGAGCAGCAGTAAGCTAGCCCTAATACGTTTCTACGACGACCACCTCTGCTTCTATTACCACCATCACGCTCTGTTGCCTGTGCTAGCTCTGCTGGCCATGCCGATTCGATTCTAATTCATCTCTATTTGGGCCGTATTGACAATGAGTGCTAATGAATCAAGCTGGCGCAGGGCCATTGTTCGCAAAAACGGTGGTAATTTAAGACGCAGGCTCGTCACCTTCCAGTTTCAGCCACCTCACCCCACTGGGCTGCGGCCAACTCCATCCAGACCGGCGAACCCATCCGAGCTATTTTGGTAGACATGGAGACGACCTAGCACCTGCTAGCCGGGTTGCGAGGATGGCTCGAGACTGTATAACTAGACGATCCTCTGCCAGCATGGGAAACCACTGTGTGTCGATCCCCAAGGCACGATCTCATAGCCATTTGCCAACATGCGTCTGCAACTGAGCGCCTTCACCGTCTTTCTGAGCCTGACCTCGGCGGCCTCAGCCTCGTCACTCGGCTCAATAACCGAAGGCGTCGCTGGAGCCATCATTGGTACTTTGGGGGCGGCTGATGGAAAGTCTGGCAGTGACAGCCCGGTCCCTCTTCGACGAAGCATTACCGAGCTTGCTGCTGAAGCAGGTCCCCAATGGTAAGTGCAGCCCAAGTCTAAGAGACGCGATTCCAATTTAACATGATGTCCCAGGGATCTCTACCTTCAGGCTCTGCGATCCATGTACGACCGCGACTCGAAAGACCCGGAGTCCTTCTTCCAGGTTGCGGGTAAGATGCTAGCGTGTATCTGAAAATAGCTACGTGGATTGACTGACACGATCCAGGCATCCATGGCCGACCGTTCATGCAGTATAACAACGCGGGAGCGATGAACACCAACGGTTGGGGTGGCTATAGCACTCATGGAGTACGTCTTGCCCACGCAGAACCTCTCCTCTGCCGTGCTAATAAGTGTTAAAGGAGAATTTGTTCATCATTTGGCATCGACCTTTTGTCGCGCTGTTCGAGGTAAGCATTGTAGCCCTGTCTGCTCATTCCCAAGAAGTCGCACTTACAATGCTTTTTTTTTCCGCAGCAAACACTGGTCAAGGAGGCCAAGAACCTGGCTGCCAGCTATCCCGACGACCTGCGCTCCATTTACCAAAAGGCTGCCGACGACTTGAGGGCTCCGTACTGGGATTGGGCTCTCGAGCCACGGCTCCCCAGCGTGGTGCTCCCGGAAACGATCGAGGTCAAGGTGGCTACCAAGACTGGCGTTGTCGCAAAGAGTATCGACAACCCGCTGTACACGTACAGGTTCCCCAAGGAAGTGATGCAAGGCCAGTACGGGGCGTTTAATACGTACGACCGCATGTACCGATGCCAAAACCCGGAGCAGGCGAACCAAAACCTTTACAGCCGCAACTACAAGTCTTGGCTGGTGAGTCGCGCCGTGAATCACTTGGAACACACGAGCTGACTTGTTTCTTGCCGTAGTATGATACTTATGCAATGGCGAAATCGTTTTCAGAATTTGCTACGACTGCGAGCAAGGGTGGCAGCCTGGAAGGTGTCCACAACGCTATCCATTGGGACTCCGGCTGCGGCGGCCAGTTCATGGATTCCCAATTCTCTGCTTTTGAGCCTCTGTTGTAAGTTGCCTTTGCATGTCGCTTTGTCTCGGCCTCATACTAACATCTTCATTAGCATGCTGCATCACTCCAACGTTGACAGGCTTTGGGCGTATTGGCAGGCCATGCACCCTGAGGCGTCCACATTCAACGGCGCTTACCAGGGCCTCTCGCGCTTTAACACTTTCGCCGGAACCATGATCGGACTCGACTCCCCACTGCAGCCATTTAGACAGATCAATGGTGACTGGCACACGTCTCGCTCGGTCAACTCCATCACGACGTTTGGGTATTCGTATCAGGGCCTCGAGTATTGGACAAAGTCGGAAACCGAGCTGCAGCAGAGCGCTATCCAGATGATCAACTCGCTGTATGGCCCAGAGCAGAAACAGAAGCCTAGCACTTCGTCGGCGCCACCAAAGTCTACGCAGACAAACAAACAGTCCACCAGCACACAGTCGCCTGTGACTAGCAGCAGCAAATCGACGCGGTCGACCAAGCAGTCAACCAGCACCGTCTCCACCGAGACAAGCAGTGCACAGTCGGCTGAGAGCAATGGCAAGCAGTCGACCAGCACTCAGTCAACTGGGAGCAACAGCGTCCCATCGGCACAAACAACTGGCAGCCAATCAACGCCGACGAGAAATACCCAATCAGTGTCGACGAACAGCACCCAATCATCGTCGGCGGACATCAATCAATCAGCAGAGACTAGCAGCAAACAATCGTCGCAGACCAACAGCACCCAATCTAGCGAGACCGGCAATGTATCGACACAGACTAGCAGCAAGCAGTCGACCAGCACCCAGCTGACGCAGTCTCCGTCTGAGGGCGCCAGCACCGATATTCCGACGCCTTCGCCGCCTACGGCGTCAACTGGCAATTCGACTTCAAGCTCACAGTCAACGGTAGTCGCCAGCAGCCAGTCCAGCATTTCGTCGCCCTCACAAAAAATTGTGAGCTTGATTGCATCCTCTGCCGCCACGGCCGCTGTGCCAACGACTACTTCCGGGCTCGACGCACACCCCGACTTCAACACGACCGAGACCGGCGACTACAAGCGCTTCTACGCTGGCATCACCGTCGATGTGTCCTATCTCCCCGTGCGCCCATGCGCCATTGAAATCTCCATTGACATGTGGCACGCCGGTGGCATGGCCATCATGCAGATGCCAGAAAGGGGCGTCATTTACGACTCCATCTCGCTCTCCGACGCCATTGCCTCCGCAAAGTTGGGCAGCGTTCCCAACAATGAGCTGCTGAGCGAAATTACCTCGCGGCTGCATGTGACTCTTCGCAAGGTGAGAGGGGAACTTTGCCCGCTGTTCTGCAAAGAGAAAGTACTGACAAAGAAACCTCCAGGCTGATGGCTCGAGCATTGACGTGACCCAGATCTCTGGACTCAAAGTCGACATCGAGGAAGCCGATGTTGTTGCTCCCACTTCGGAGTTCGAACTGCCTCAGGTGGTCAAATCTAGCACTCACGTAGCGCTCGATAAGCCGGTTTCGGGCTGCGCCGCCCCTGCACAGTGAGAGCACCCAACCCAGAATTCGGGTTGTCAGTCATCTCGAATATCGATACTCCATCTTTTGGAGACGTCTGAAGAGAGCCTACCATTTGAGCTTTGTCACGATGTCCGGCAGTGTCTGGCCCAGGGACTTGGACTTTCTCTGCAGGGCGTTTTGATCTACGACAAGTAAGAGCTTACATAATTTTGTATAATTCCGTTTTTAAATGCATTCGCGCGGCCGAATTTAATATGTTTCGTATATAGCTTTACAATAGTAATAAGTCAATTATAGGTATCATCTGACCAGAGTCTATAGTCGTGAGGCTCCGCCGGGATCTGGAGCTTCCGAGTACGTTTAATCTCGGATGCGGCCGGCCCTAGATAACGCGCAGTTTTGAAGCTTGTTGCCCCGTTAGCAAGTCTTTGAGTCGCAATTGGTGGACTATTCTAGAGATACTTACCTCCAGTTTAGGTTGGCTTTCACCACTGCCTTGATGCCATCGATATACCTTTGCACCTCCGCATCGACTTCAGCGCCCCAGTGCGGGACAATCCCTTCGACTTCTTCCCACCGTCGATAGCAGCTCTCGAGGAGTTTGCCGACCGTGTCAAACGCCTGCTGCGCGGACAAGCCCCGAAGCTGACAAACTATGACCATGTTATGTGGAACACCTTCCGCCTATCTGGGGTCAATTTGCGGCTCGGTTGGGGAGGAAAACAGCAGGCAACATTTAACTGACCTGTTCTTTTTGATACGACAAAATGTCATTAGAACTATAATACCAATTGTCAGAAGGGCGCCAGTGTTGTTGAACGGTAGTAAAACGTACATTGCGACCATGTCTACACCGAGGTCTTCCAACTCCTGAATGCAAGGATCGTCGAAAACCTCATCTGGGAGTTGGAGATCATGGGCATATTCTACTAAGGGATAAAGTGGTCTGCACCCAGAGGACTCGTGCCGTAATGCGAGCATTTCCTCTAATGAAGGCAGTCGGTTTCCCAACCGGTCGTTCACTTGCATCAAAGCACCATGACAATAGCCTTGCATAGCGAAGGCAAATCTTCTTTGAACACCTGGCTTGTGTTAGTAGATAAAGGGCGGAAAGGGTTTCGGACCGACCGCACCAGCTGTTGTGCTCTAGTGCACCACGTTAGCAGGGGGCGCCTCGATCATATCGCGCAGTCATGACGAAGAGGCCTCTTACTGAAAGTACTCTCTCCACAACGCTGTCATGGGCTCTAACAATGTGTAATCGCTTTTCGTCTTGGCTGTTTTGCCCTAGCAGTGGCATCATCAAGCTTTCCATGACAATTCGGGACTCTTCCGGCAGGTCGCGAAGTCTTCCGTTGTCAAACACTGAAACAGGGCAAATTCTTAGCACAAAGCGTTGTAGCCGTTGAAAAGCTTTGCTTACTGTCGTCAAATGGGAAGACCTGCCAAGCAAGTCAGCGAGAGGTTCCACGACAGTGCCAGCGTGTGAGACAAAAAAGTACCACTGGCAGTTGGTCGTACATACCCAGTTACCCCAGTCACACAATGTGCGAAATCTCTCCGGGGGTGCCTCCGGTGCAGCGATTGCGCAAAAGTAAGAAAAGTCGCATTTGCTTATCTTCCTCGCCATTTTACTGTCAAAAGCGCAAACCCTGCCATGAGTCTTAGTATCAAATCGTGCACAGGGAATGAGGACACCAACCTGTTGATCCAATCTTCGGAGTCTGCCTTGACGGTTTCATAGTTTGGATTAATGAGCGGTTTATACTTCAGAAACGACTGAAACATGTCAGGAAGAAGCACTGTTGTTTGACGGGGGCTGCGGAGCAGCGATGGCTTTTGGAGAAGGGCTTGGTCGTTCATTTTTTTTTATAGCGGTTGTAAACGCAGGAATACTTTAGTTGCTCAAAAATTGAAAAAGAAGAAAGCCCGCAACCTTATAGTGCTAAACAAAGAGAGCGACAATGGACATTGTTTGCGTAATTGCCGGCGTTGCGGGGACCGCAGATCGAGACTCTCCGTTCTATTGGTCAAGACTTCCGAAAAGAGGCCCAGATAAGACTTCAAAAGCAGAGGTAAAGTAGGAGGCGGAAACTGTGTTCTACTTGAATGTTGCGCCTCATCTGTAGCTGATTTGTCATGATAGAGTCATGGCAAGCCCATGCTGGGAAGCGTTGTTGGCTAGAACCATCCCCGCGGCTATTTAAGCTCACTATTACAGCAAGACCAACGAAAAAAGAGCAAAGCTCCGTCCGATACTAAATCAACTATGTTAATCTAAATAAAGCATTTATGCACTATGAAAGACAATCCTACTGGAACTTGTCATGATTTTAGGCTGAACTCGGAGTGGCTGGATCGTCAGGTAATACCATCTGCCGTGGACCTCGACAGCGGGCGCTACAGAGTCCCAGCACCAATTAAAGCACAAATGGATCATCACGAGGAAAAGGTAGCATGTGTCTAAACTTCGGGCGTCTGTATCTTGCTTGTAACAATGCATGCTTGGCATGCTAGCATGCCAGGAAGTCTCCACCAAGTTGGTAGCATGGCTGGATTCTCAAAGACAGACCAACACTTGCCGCAACAAAATCAGCTGCTTTTCGCTGTGGTTTTTTCTTGCATTACATTTTCGCTATAACAATAGCATGTTTACGCGCTGTGCGAAGGGAGCAAACTTTCTTCAGACTAGCAGACGTCACATTGCAAGCGTGTCCGGACTGCATCCGGCCAGTTACAATGAAGATGTCTCATTGTGGGTGCGCATTTCTAGGTGGCCGAATATGTTCTTTGAGCGACTTGGGCGCCATCAACGGAATGGACGCCACCAACAATCCAACCCACCACACCACCTCTGCTGATCGTGGACCTTCCATTGCCGCCCAACTGTATTGAAGACAATGGAGCCCATTTAAATTTAGACCCCGGAAAGGAAAAACGACTGCGGCGGAATGCGGAAGTGACGCCCGCTGAGACGCCTCACCTAGCCACATGGTGGTGTTCAGCGCCCGCTTCCCTGCCCAAGGGTCGCTGAGCAGGGGAAACATTGCCCTGGGTGCCTGGAAGCTTCACTCTACCAGACGCCGCTACTACGTAAAAAGAATACCTGACATTGTTCAATTGCCGTCAATAGAGATGTCTGCCGCCGTTGAACTCGTTGAACTCCTGGGAGACTCACAAGTGCCGACCCACCGCGTATCGGTCTATCCTTTGTTGTCGCTTGGTCGCTTATATGTTACAACCCCACGAACTAGTGAATGTTTGCCTGTTTGATGCTAAGCGACTGGACGTGCCCAACGCGGTGGATATGTCTCAAAATACTAGCCCATCCGAACGAGACTTACAAGAACCAGCTCCGCGGCACACTCATGGCAGCTCTGCTGTCGCCGCGATGGCCATAGCTGAAACATCTAATCAGAGCCGGGCCAAACAATACGTTATCACCGAGAAAAAACAGATGAAGGCCTGCAAGGTAGGAAACTACAGCTTTCAGTGGACAAATTTGCATCTACCATCAGAGACGACGGATCCACTGCGCTATGAATATGACGAGCTCGGCAGCGACGCCGTAAAGACACTACAGCAGCTTCGGCAGCGCAAGGTAGAAGGGGGCGAGGCAAGTGCGGGAAAGTTTGATATGTATGCGGCTCTTCGAGATCATCATACCGAAGATGCAACACTTGCCAATCTTTGGACAGAGGTCCATACGGTGCCCGACTGGGTTGATTGGGAGCAGATCGAACGCGGCCAGAAGTTCCTCTATCGTTACGCCATGGCAAACCTTTTAGGCTTCGCGCTGCAGGGATTTCTTGGAGAGAACTCTGCCGCGTCGGGAGTTGTCGAGGTCCTCGTGAGAACCGGGGGCTTCTCCACGAATTCGCTGCGCCGTCGACTTATCGAAACATTTCAGTTCCTCCTTCAAGTGACTAAAAACATCGACGCTATTAAACCAGATGGCGAAGGCCACATCACAACCGTACGCGTGCGCTTGCTGCATTCCGCCGTAAGGGAACGAATCATGAAACTTGTCAACACTCGAGTGGACTATTTCGACGTCGACAAATTTGGAGTTCCTGTCAACACCTTGGACTCGATACACTCCATCACCACATTTTGCTGCAACCACATGTGGCTACAGCTCCCTCTGATGGGGGTCTACCCGAGTGAGCAAGAGACGGCCGACTACATTGCTCTGTTTCGCTGGATTGGATATCTGCTTGCCACTCCGGATGAGTACTTTGCGACTAGTGCACGAGCCAAAGCGACCATGGAGAGTATGCTTCTGCACGAACAAAAGCTGACGGACAACTCGGTCGTCGTGGGTTACAACTTTGTGCAGTGTGTCAAGGATCTGCCACCCTTCAACATCTCCGCAGACTTCATCGAAGCTGGGAGCAGGGTGCTCAACGGAGACGAGCTTTGTGACTCGTTGGGGCTTGGTCGGCCAGGCTTGCTATCATACGCCAGCTTCAGCGGCTTTTGTTTTTTCGTGAAAGTCTTGGCTCTTGCACAGCGATGGTTTCCTTCTTTCGATGATGCAGTCGTGAACTTTTTTCGCAGACGCCTACACGAAGCTATCCTTGAAAGCCAACACGGGGCACCTACGATGGATTTTAAACATGTGCCAGAGCTTGGCAAGTTTACGAGGAAAGAAGGAAACGGTCGGCCCACAGTGTCATATTCGCCTTTCAGTAGGCCAGTTGAGAGTTTCTTTCTCTTGGTATTTATCCTGGGCTGCTTACCTTGGGTAGGAATCTCTATGTATTTTTATGTGCTTTGTCGCAGGGCTTTCTGATGCCTAAAAGTTAGGCGAATTTTGCACTATCGCACCTTTGGGTCTCGATATGAAGATTCAGTTTTGTATTTTATTGTTTATATAATGTTGTATTAGTCAACCAATAGCTTTTTGCTCAGAAAACAGCTCTTTACAGTAAGCCAAGATGCCTTCCCTTCACTTCTGCATCCTTAGCAGCATAGCTGTGACATTCTCCTGTACTGCTACACCAACTGGCAAAAGACTAGGCATTAATCTCAATGACTAGTATTAACCAGGAGTCCAACTATGGCTTATATAACTAGCCCTTACATCTGTTACAGTTACCTCTTCCTTCTCAGAGCCCTGGCCCCCCGGCCCTAATTTGCAGCGGCGGATCTGCATCACGGCGCAGCTAAGATAGATTAAACACTTCCTCTCAGCCAGCCATTTACAGACAATTTCAATCAAATGAAGTGATTTATTGGGATCAGATGCCGGCTAAAGACGCGGCAAAAGTGCGGCGGCAAGCTTAATTTATGCATATTCAGCCTAAAGTCTGGTGCTGGAACACCGCCAGCCTATCTACATGACATCAGTGAGAACTGTGCCGCTGCTGTGGTCATCTAGAGCGACGTGCCATCCCTCCACATGTCTCTGTTGGGTATGTCGTTCCCTATCACTATTGAGCTTGTCGAGTTCCAGTAGATTGAATACTATGGCCACGGACTATCCAGGCGTCACGCAAAATTACAAGAGCTCAGAGGGCCGTGCAGGCTCGTATCGAAGGGTACCGCGCCAAAGGAATTGCTGGCGAAATGTATTTGAGAGAGGAGAAAACCAGCCGGTTCCGGATGCAGCGTGGCGAGAGGAGGTCATGCAGCGCTATTGCAGGTAGGTGCATACTCATGTTCCAGACTTCCAATCACTTTGCATTGGAAGAGTCTAAGCCCCATCTCTCGTCTTTCAGGAATACCTAGTCTCCCTTTTCCTGCATGCCGGCTCCAATTTTCGCATCAAGTGAAGCAGTGATGGGGAACACGGTCAGTGGCATGTCGCCGCTATCGACGCTCGGCATACCTCGGCTCCGAATCGTCGAGGTACAAGCCCTCGAATGCAGATTTGAGACAACTGGGAAAGCGACCATTCTTTTTTCTCTCGCCTTCCATGGGGCTGCACCCGCTTGATAAATCACTGACGGGTACGGATAGTGTCGCGCATATCGATGCCGAAATGATGCTTCCCACTTGCAGGGCCAGGGTTAGGGTTACCCAAGCGGCGACCGCACTGTGAGCTTGCACCCAAGGTTGGTGCAGAATAAAGAAAAAAAGGGGGAAATTACCACAAACTCTACATAAGCACCTATTTGATCGTTTTCCAATCATTCTCTTGTCCTTGTATTTGTCGGTGAGGACCTTGATAAGTGCCCAATTGCCCACCTGCCGCTGTGACTCTTCACTGCTGAGACTGCTGGAAGAACCGCTAAGACCCCCGCTAAGACGCCCCGCCAGCCGCCACCAAAGTAATCCACTTTGGGCTGCTGTACACCATTCCAGGCCGCGACCCCTCCAAAGAAAAAAATTATCCCGATAAGATAAAACAGCCATCATCACCGCCTCTTCAACTACAACCATCACACCCCTTTGGCTGCTGTTGTTACAAGCCAGTAATCATGACAGCTCCCACTGATGCGGTCGCCTCACCCGCGGCCCCTCACGAACCCCCATACACGTATACTGCCAACGACGGCTACGGCAAGACTGAAGATATCCCCGCCGAACTGCGCACACGACAGGATGCCCCGCCATCTGCAGAAAACGACGACGATCTCGATGACATCTTTCAAGACGACGACGATGACGGCGGCGCCGACGATTTAGAAAACGGTGACTGGGATGGAGGCTCAGGCGACCTGACCAAGTCCTTCAACCGCCAGCGACAGCAAAATGCAAATGGCGGCGGTGCGTCTGTCGCGCGCGGTAACCAGCAAAAGCCCTCAGCCAACACCTTTGCCAGCGTCGACGACCAGGTCTCGGCCCTCTCCAAGCACGCCGGCAAGATTCGCCTGGACGATGTCAAGCAGAGCGAGGATAAGACCAAGGATAAGGCCGACCGCGCCACCAGCGAGCAGGTGCTCGACCAGCGCACACGCATGATCCTTCTGCAAATGATCAACCGCGGCTTCGTCAGCGAGGTCCATGGCGCCATCAGTACCGGCAAGGAGGCCAACGTCTACGGTGCCGTCCTCGTCGACGACGAGACGGGCGCGCCCACGCACCGCGCCATCAAGGTCTACAAGACGGCCATTCTCGTCTTCAAGGACCGCGAGCGCTACATCACCGGCGAGCACCGCTTCAAGGGCGGCTTCGACAAGGGCAACAACCGCAAGATGGTCAAGCTCTGGGCCGAAAAGGAGTACCGCAACCTGCGCCGCATCCACACCGCCGGCATCCCCTGCCCCGAACCCCTCGCCCTCAAGCTGCACGTCCTCGTCATGGGCTTCCTCGGCGACCGCAAGGGCTGGGCCTACCCGCGCCTGCGCGATGCCGCGCTCCAGGGCGACGACATCGACGACCAGTGGCGCAAGCTCTACGTTCAGCTCCTCGGCCTCATGCGCAAAATGTACCAGGTCTGCCGTCTCGTGCACGCCGATCTCAGCGAGTACAACATCCTCTACCACAACGAGCAGCTATACATCATCGACGTGTCGCAGAGCGTCGAGCCCGACCACCCGCGCTCGCTCGAGTTTCTGCGCATGGATATAAAGAATGTCGGCGACTTTTTCCGCCGCAAGGGCGTCGACACCCTCGCCGACCGTGCCATCTTCAACTTCATCACCGCCGCCAGCGGTGCCACCGAGGAACCCGCCATGGCCGAGGCCATTGAGAAGCTGTACGAGTCCAACGTGGCCGCCGAGGACGAGGACCACGCCGCGCAGATTGAGGTCGACAACGAAGTCTTCCGCAACCAGTACATCCCGCAGACGTTGGAGCAGGTCTACGATATTGAAAAGGACGCCGCCAAGGTCCACATGGGCCAAGGCCAGGACCTCATCTACAGCAACCTGCTCGCCGAGCAGGTCGTCAAGGACAAGAACGGCGCTACGGAAGGCGGTGCCGAGGCGGATGCCAGTGGCTCGCAAGACGACTCGGATGATTCCTCGGGCGACGGCGCCGCGCTCCATAGCGGCGACGAGGACGACGATGAGAGCCGATTCGAAAAGGGAACGCCTCGCGGCCGCCGCTTCGAGGACAAGGACGAGAAGCGCCAGCACAAGCAGGCCGTCAAGGAGGCTAAGCGCGAGAAGCGCAAGGAAAAGATTCCCAAGCACCTGAAGAAGCAAATGGTCTCCAGCACTTCTCGAAAGAAGAAATAAGTACACAATGAAAGTTAAAAAAAAGTATACAAAAAAGAGAGATGATGATGCATATTTGCAATGTTTTACGCGTTGGGAACGAGGATTATCAGATACATTTACGATTTTGATTTAGACAAGGGACGAAAAGAGAAAAACAGCATGGGCCGGCGTTTATTCGGAATTCCAACTCATATTCTTGATAGTTTTTCTTTGGTCGTGGTGATGGCACGTGCATGGCATCGGAAATGGGCAAAGGCAGGCGGAAATCAAATCGAATGATGAGCACAAGCTGTCGCCTGGAAGCTGGTCGTTTTTGTGCAGCCCGTGGAACTTGTCGGTTTACGCGCCATCGCGCGCCGTAACCGCTCGTGTCTCTGCGGGGTGCACGAAGACGATCAACGGGCGATCCGATCATGGCATGCGCGCAGCTTTACAACCTGCGAATGCTGATGATGATCAAAGAGAGCACTGACGATTTGAGTACAGAAACAAGGAAATAGGGAAAGCCCTGTGTTGCATTTCCTCTTCTAGTATACCTCTACATCATGTAGTAGTGACAGCCTATAGAAGAATAGATCACCAGACGTGGACTTCTCTCGAAAGTCCATTTCCCCCATTCTGCAAGAAGAAAATGTGCAGCTATAACGTGGCAGTTTATGCATACATACAATTCATATCACATGACCCCTTGTCTTGTTCAAAAGTATAGCTGATGCTGCGACTGTCCCGGCGGAGGCTGCGCCAAAAAGTCAAAGTTCATGGGCTCGGCGCCGGGATTCCAAGGATCAGGCGATTCTGCCAAGGTCCTCACGTCAGCATCCACGTCGAATGGAAGCCCTGGCAGGCACAACATACCTCCCCAGATGGATTCATAGAGATCCATGGGCGCCATCAGCTGCGGCCCCTCTGTGCCGAGCCCATCGAAGCCAACCGGCATGGGTACCTGCCCAGGTGCGGACAGCGAGCTACTATCAATGTTAGTTACAATGATGCCGGAGTAAAGAGGGAAAAACTACAAACTTTTGAAAGTCCTGCAATGATGCGCCATTCTGCATCTCTGCCATGGCAAGAGCCGCATCCTCGCGCGGATCCGAACCGGGCGGAATAGCGCGGTACTGCTGATATAGAGGCACACCTTGGACCCCAGGAGGCAGCTGCATCAACGGCGTGCGGGTGCCACTACCGCCCGCAGACGAGTCAGCGTCCCGCTTGAAACTGTTTGTGATGGAGCCGTGGTCGTAGATGCTCTTCAGCGCCGTGAGCGCACGCCACAGTGGGCCAGACAGTTCAATGTCCTTGTCGGTGCGGACGACATGCGGTTCAGGAGAGCTGACGTCTTTAGCAGCAGTAGCCGAGAGGGCCGCGATGAGATCACCCTGCAGCTGTCGCACCTCGGGATCAGCCCGCGTGTCACACAGGATGCCCAGAAGGAGCGCGGAGGAGAGGCCGTGGTACGTAAAGGCCCAGCTGCGTGTCGGAATCACAGAGAGCTGATGCATAGCGAGAAACATCTTGACTGTTTCGGTGAGGTTGACTACGCATCTTGCCGCTAGCGTCTTTTTCTGCTCCGGGTCGAGGTTGGAATTTCTGCGGAGTGCTGGTCTGCAGGCAACTGAAATGACAAAGGACGTGTGCAGTCGGATGGCAAAATACTGCAAACGATCCAATGCCGTTTTGCACTTGTCCTTGTCTTTCATATGCGCAGATGCTCGAGTGCGCAAGGCTTCTACCGCGTCGCAATTGTCCACTATCTCTGCGTACGACGGTGTGGCCATAGCATCTGGATTCAGCCGCCTCGATATAATCTCAATCAAGTGGTACATCATTTCGAGATATGCATACTCGCCATTCGAAGATTGTAGGTTGACGGGAATCGAGCAGCTCGGAAAGTTTGTCATGGGTGATCTGCTGAACGATTAGCACCAGAGCATATAGCAAGCTCAAGTGTTTATGGCCTACCTGTCGAAAGATAGGGAAGTGAGGGTATCATGCCAGACACACTTCCACCACAGCTTTCTTCGGGTCATTTCTTTAATGTTGGGTTCGCCATCGTCGTTCGTTTCCGGGGCATTGGGCCGGTGAAGGCCCAATGACTGCGCTAGTCGGCAACATAGACCAGTGAGTGCCCAAGACGCCTCAGCTTTCATGTCATTGAGAAGCGTGAAGCTTAATAGTAGTAGCGCTTGAATGGAATCAAACGATGGTCTGCATCTCGTGTTAGACTTGGTTCTGTATAACTTCATGGAACCAACTTACCGTAATAGAAAATTTGCAAGTCGTAGGAAGTGGAAGGATATTTGGATATACTTTTGAGAATCACGAGTACGTATGTGATATGGTGACTCATGATACTGAGAACCTACTGCCATGACTGCGAACAAAATGGCTAGCCAGGAAGCAGAAACGGGCCGAGAAGACTTGTTCTGAATTGACGCATTGCGCGATCGTTCCTCCAAATATACCATGAGCTTCGACTCGAAATCGTCAATGTCGACAACGAACCCCCAAAATGGTTGTGGGATCTCTTTGTATGATCTAAAAAGTCTAAATTCAAGTCAGCGTGATGTGTCCACGTTGGAAAGCAATAGGGCCCATACTTCATAACCTCTCGATCTGAAGGCAGCTCATTCGAAATGTCCTGCGCTATACGGTGCATGTGATACTGTGACATGAGCGGGAAAGGCGCAGAATTGTCCAACCCAAGTATGGACCGCATGTCTCTTCGGAAGTCGACGCTGTCGTTTTTGTCGCTGGGTGTAGACTGCTCGCGCAGCAGCGCAGGGATACTGTTTTGGCCGACGTAGCGATCGCTCACGGGCTCTGTTTCATCAAGAGCTCCTGTGTCAAATTAGAAAAAAAAAGCACTTTTCTGCAACTGAGCGAAACGTACCGATGGCTCGTGGCCAGCTCTCCTGGCGATCCGACTTGCGAGATGACGTCTCCGGCTCCTGCTCTTCTGGCTCCGAATGCTGTCTCTTGCGATTCGTGGCCGCCGACGAAGATGCGTTGCCAGTTTTGTTTGATGCGGCGGCTGTGCGATTTGGCTTGTATGAACAAAGCTGCGGATGTTCACGCCTTACACAGTTCTCGCACGGATGCTTGTTGTCGCACTTCACTTTGCGCTGGCGACACGGCCAACAGGCGGTTCCTAATAGTAGTATCGTCAGTCAAACAAATTCGAGCAAAAGTATCAAAGCTTCTGGAGCAATGGCAGGGCCAGAGCACCGACGTATTAGACGCGGAGTGGGAGCTTACCGTAGCGCACCTTGCGGTGAGAATGAATGATGCGGCTGACTTCCTCCGGCGTCAGGTCATTGACGCCGCCATCTTGGCCCGCGCGCTCCGCCATATTGCATCAAAAGTTGCACAGGCAGCCTATGATATGTATTCGCCAACGAGTTACCCAACACGTGTGATTCCGAGATCGCGACGTTAGCTCGGACGATGCGGAGGAGACCCTACGTTGGCAGATGCCGAAAGCCGAGAAATAGCGAAACGGGCGCGATTGATGAAGAAGTGGGGAGACGTTAAATGGCCGCCAAGAGACAGTGCGTGATGCGGAGACAGGCACCTGGATACTGTACATACACACTGTGCTTCGTTGTACCCTCTTGAAGGCATCCGCAGGACGTCGATTGTCTCACCAATCTCACAGATCCCAGGCAGATTCTTTCGTGTCCTGTCAACTGCGTAATTACTACATTCTCATAATGTGGAAAGGGTAATACTGCCCCATTACTGCAGAATTTGTGGCCACCGACGTCGGCCCAATGTCTCGCCCCTGTGCTACAATGTGGCTGATGACTACTGCACCTCCAAGCCGAAAGCGATGCAATGCCTATCCACGAAGGGATCTGCACAGTCGATTATAGCCTCAGAATAATAGTAGTGACTCCAGAGTCCAGGCTAGTGAGATTTCGGCCACAAATCCCTCTTCAGCTGCCCGCGCTAGGCCCACGGCACAGACTAAAGCAAATTGACCCTTTCACCTGCATAAAATGCCCACTGCTTACATGATTATGGCAATAGTCGCATTTGTTCGTCGTAGAAAAGAATTGCGTAGCTCACATATCTGCGCTAGCCAAACTCTGGTTTCAGTGCCTTGCCTTCTTCGCGATGCGTACCTCCAGTCTCACTGCCTGCGCCAGTATCTTACTGGCTGCACGCACCACTGTCGCGACCGTAGTGACCGACAAACCTGCGATTGCCAATGGCAAATCTTTCGACTTCGTAATCGTTGGCGCAGGCCTCTCTGGCCTTACCGTTGCAAACAAGGTGCCGTGTGATGGACGCCGCGTTTTCTGCATACATTCTAACTCGCAGTCTAGCTCAGCGCAAGGAACTATTCGACACTCGTCATTGAGGCTGGCCCAGATGGTCGTTGGAGCAATGCCACCAAGTACGCCGAAGACTTGCCCTATCCGCCCGTGTTCTGTAATCGCAACTTGCCGCAGTATGACGAGAACGGAACCAAGATGTCGGATACCATTGCCGCGGGCGGCTGCATCGGTGGCTCCACCTCTAGTATGTCGCTCAGACTAAGCATTGACTCTGCTGACAGTTTAAGTAAATGGCATGGTGTGGTACCGACCGACACGGGCCGAAATTGACAAGCTGGAAGCCCTGGGGAACCCCGGTTGGAACTGGAATACACTTGAGCCGGTAAATAATCACAAAGAGGTCCGTGGTTGAAGTCTACTGACAAATAGCAAGCTTATGGAAGCAATTGAGCGTAACATACCTCCGAATGAGGAGCAAGTCATGCAAGGCGCATCCTACGATTCTTATGTTCATGGCTACCACGGGCTCGTCAATACCTCGTTTCCAGTAAGACTCGAGCTCCAGCTTCCAGGGCTCAGCTAATCGTGGAGATAGATTCCGATGCGTATACCGCAAGCTGTGCAATTGTATAAAAAGGCTCTCCCAGAAGCATTCCCGGGGTTAAGCATAGGAAATGACTTATCTAACCGCACGTCCGTCGTGTCTTCTTCTACATCCTGGACAGTTTGGCCAGAGACGTCTACGGGGAAAACTCGCCGCTGTTCTGCAGCGGATGCACTTCTCTGGGCACCCTCGCAGCAACGACAGAGGCTCACCGTGCTAGCAAACCACACTGTTACCAATATCCTCTTTGATCATGGTACAACGGCCGGAGGAGTGGCCTTCGCTGACGCTACCTCAACAGACCCCCACAGAAAGATACATCAAGTACGCGCCCATAAAGGTGTCATTTTGGCTGCCGGTACATTGGGCAGTACGCCGATTTTGGAGAGATCCGGAATCGGCAGCGCGAATATTTTGGCTGCCGCCAAGGTACAGCAACTTGTTGATCTGCCAGGAGTGGGCACCAATCTCAATGTAACTTTTCCCGATTCAATTGCTTGCTTCAAAGCTAACTATCAAAGGATCAACCTGGATCGGCCGTCTCCGCATTGGTCTCAAAGCGCTATCAAAATAACACTTCCATAATTGATGGCCGCAATATTTTTGGCCCGGAGATTTCGCTGGTCAATATCGATCAAATCTGGGAAGCTAGTAAGTGGCACCATGTCCACCAGTTGACTTTATGTACTTATTGTTGTGTAGGCGCATCGGCGATGGTTGCGTCGCTTACGGAGGCTTCCAGTCTAAAATCACGAGCTCAGTCTCTAGTGAACTCTGGTGCTGCAGTGAATATTGAAGGAGCCGAAATGCTCTTGAACACGACGATTGAGCTCATTGTGAGGAACAGATGTGAGTCATACCGCTCTACACATATCTAGGTCCATGCTAATGTGCTGCAGTGCCCGTCGCAGAGGTCGTCGCAGAAAGCTACCCAACATCTCTCAATGCCCCCTTCTGGCCGCTCATGCCCTTGTCCAGAGGCCATATCCATATCGCTTCGCCCGATCCTTTCCAGTATGCAATTATCACTCCTCGCTTCTTGACCGATGTTTTCGATCAAGGGGTGGGGGTCGCTGTTGCCCGAAGAATACGCAATGTCTTTTCCAACAAGGCGTTTGATGGTGTAGTCGAAAACGCCTACCAATCTCCGCCAATCGGCCCAAATGCGACAGACTCAGAATATCTCAAGTGGTATCGTGAAACCGCCGCTGGGGCGAGTCACTGGCTCGGAGCGACTGCTATGCTGCCACGAGCGCTAGGCGGCGTGGTAGATCCGCGTTTGCGGTGAGTCTACTTGCACGCCCAGACGTACACACAAATACTAATTATGCCAGTGTCTATGGAACAAAAAACTTGCATATTGTCGACGCCGGCATCCTGCCGTTCCCGCTGACTTCGCACACAATGTCAACACTATACGCAGTAGCACAAAGAGCAGCGCAAATAATTCTTGAGGATTGTTAGATAGCTGCACCTTAACGCAATACATATCTAGCTGGACACAATTCCATACCATATCAACCCCATCACGCAGCCGAGAACAATTGTAGTGGGCGGGTTCACACCGAACCAGTACCCTCCTACATATGCCGCAGCCGTCACCACTACCCACCACGGCTCAACTGCCAGACTGGTGCCTTGCTGAAACCCTTCATCAATATACCCAATCTGCCAGATTCGGTATACGGCTGTGTAGATCAAGCCCACAGCAACGGCATTGAGTCCCTTGAGAAACGACTTGACACCCGGCGAGCTGCGCACGGCACCCCAAACGCCCATCGTTCCGTGCACCAGGACCATTCCAGGCGCGAATATTCCCACAAACCCAAGCAGCGCACCCAGCACCGGGTTGAAACCGTTGTTCCGCGCAACCAGTGCGCCGAGATACACGGCAAAGTTGAAGTTGGGGCCGGGAAAGCTCTGCTGAATCGCCAGGCCGATGAGAAAGTCGCGCGGCAGCACCCAGTTCTCCGCGACGACGTACTCGCGCAGCAGCGGAATGACGACTGGCCCGCCGCCGAAGATGATGGTGCCGGCAAGGTACATATTGGCAAAGAAGCGGAACGCGAGCGAGTCCCGAACAGGGGTATCGGTGCCACGGAGAACGAGCACGATGATGAAGGAGACGAGAAAGAGGGCTATTATGCTTACTCCGACCTTCCACGACATGTTGAGCTGATGGCTTGCAGGAACGACTCGCACGCGATCGTCGCTGTTGTCCTGGGTCTGCATTGGAAGCTCTCGTGCAACAGCCATCTCATCACCAACCACATCATGGTTCGCAGTATAATCATCTCGGCGGACGCCTTGGGGACTGATGTTATCCATTTCCTCCTGTCCCGCGTCGCTACGGACTCCGCGCCCTCGGCTGCTTCGTGTTGTAATGGCCTCGACAGCAGCCGCAAACGAGCGATGCAGCCACCTAAAGTCATGTACGAGTGACACAATGCCGCCTAACGCCATCAGCAGAGGAAAGTACCACAGAGAATTGTACAGCAGACCCGCGGCTCCGCCGCCAAAGACTAAGAGCCTCGTCATCTTATTGGTGATAGTCTTTTCCGACAACTGCACGGCGGCAAGCACAATGATGCCCACCGTCGCCGCATTTAGCCCAGATAGAAGCGCGTACACGGGGCCTGGAAGTGACTCGCCAATATTCGACACGCCGAGAGCGAGACCAAACATGCCCAGCGCACCGGGGACGCTCCAGAGAAAGAAGGACAGTGCGGCAGGTAGGAAGCCATCGTGAAGCAGGTTGATGCAGTAGTGCATCTTTGTGCTTGCGGGCCCGGAAACGGCCTGGCAGACGCTGAACAGCTCTTGATACTGAGTAATTATTGTCAGTGTGGTGCGCCCGTAGCTTGCCAGGTTGAGTCTACTTACAATTTGTTCGTCGATCCATTGTAGCTTTTCGACATACAGAGTATGAAACTAAAACGCCAGTGACTCAGGTCAGTTGTCTGCCCTAGAACGAAGACAAAAATCCAATAGATGAGAGGCGGACGACCTACAATCTTGAAGTGCACGGGCGGGCCGCCAAACGAGGTAAATCCTAGGCTCCAATTCTGTTTCACGCTGCTCCGTAGCCGCTGCTGCAGCGTTCGACCTACGCGAGAAGTGGCCATTGTCGCAACTATCGAAAGAGACCAAATTCAAGCTTTTTTACCGTGGGATAGTTGACTGCTTGTGTGTTGAACGGCGTTGAGATCTCCTGCGCAGCTCTGATCTATTGCGCAATTTGGTGGCTTGCAGCTGGAATAAGGTACGGGCACGTGGGCTTGGCGTGGCCATCGGACCCTCGGGAGCAGCAGTTCACTGACTCACGGCAATTAAAACAAGAAATGAGTTTAATATAGAGAAAAAAAGGTAACATGGTAGATATTAGCAATGTATGGTAGCATAGACTCCTGATAGAATGAGGATAGACTGATGATGAACGAAAGGCAAAGAGAGATCGACTCAGCCAAATGTCTGTGTCTTTGTGATGATGTCGTTACCCTTGTTTCCAACGCCAATAAAAAGAATACAATTGGTATCCAACGCCAGAAAAGAAAGAAGAGACGAGGGAAGTGAGGCGATCAGGAAAGAAAGAAAAGGAGCCCCCTTACCCCCCAGTGAGATGCCATGACCTTTTATTAAACAGCGCTGCTGCCAACCTTTTCATAGGTTAGATGATCCGCCACAGGCACAGGGAGCCCCTTGCGCCGCCAAAAGTAATTGCAGATGTAGAACAGCATCGACACGCCAAAGATGGAACCGCCCATGGCGCCGGCCGCCGCCGTCGCCTTGACGGGCGGGTTGATGGTCGTGATGCCGCTCGACTGCATGACGGCCTTTCCCGTGCGCATGTCGTACACAAACGAGGCGCCCATGACGTCGCCACCCGCCGAGACGGCCGCGGCGCCAATGTAGCGGCGCGTCAGAGCGCTGTCGAGCGTGATTTGCGTCTCGAACCCGGTGCGGTTCACCTGCGCAATGACATTCTTGTAGTTGCTGACTGTTTCGGCCGTGTCCGAAGCAAGCTTGCCCCCGGTCAGCACGAAGTGGTATGTTGGGTTGAAAAGGATCACTCACAATAGCCCACTGGGCAACATCGGTGGCGCCGTTCCACGAGACGTAGACGGTCGCGTTGGAGGTGCTCTTGGAGGGCGCGTCAACTGCAACGCTCGGCGGCCAGGACGGCTCGCCCTGCCATCGGTGGCGGCTGACGCGGTACGCATACATGCCCTCTTGGAAGCCGACGCCGAGCAGACCGCGCTGCACGTCCATGACGGGTTGCCCGGCCTTGTTGTACTCTACAAAGGACGGGTTGTCGCCCCACGCGACCATGGTGTGGCCCTCCTTCAGCAACTGAACGCCGCCCATGTGGCCCGAGTTGACGCTCTCGGGGTGGTAAAACTCCTGCACCAGCTCAACCGTCTTTTGTTCCTGGTCTAGCCTCAATCGCAGGCCCCTGGATGCGCAGTTGCTATCACAGTGTTCAGTCGAGGGCACGTGGTTGTCAAACAAAATAATGTCGCTGGCGCCGCTCAGCTGGGCGTCGTGCTGCCAGGCAAAATTGGTCGCGTTGCCGCCGCTGAGGTCCTTGAAGTCGTTGTTCTTGCCTCCGAGAGTCCAAATGACGTGCCCGTCTCGGCCGTCAATCATGGCGAGCATGCAAAAGTGGCTGCTGGAAACCAGGTAGTTTCCATCGTCCGACTGCGAAACTGTGTGAGCATTCTGAGGGACAAAAAGACTCTCGAACATTGCTGTCATTTACACACCTTTTCAACAGAGTTGAGATGAAAATAGTCAAATACCGGCGGGGAGCCGACGTTAAAGTCTTTGTTGTACTTGATAAATGAGTCGCTCAAGTTAAAGTGCTGGCGCGCACTCCATTCGAACAGGACCTTGTTCGTCGCCGGGTCCATCTCTTGGAAGCCACTGTCCAGCAGCGGTGCCTCCTTAGGCCCTCCAGCAGCAGAACAATCAAAGCTGACAGTTTCATAAGTAGCCAGCAGGATTGTGTTGTCTCTCGTCACTCGCATATCGGGCATGTCGTTGCGCAAGTTTTTCGAGCCCTGCGCCGTCAGGTTGTACTTGAGCTCATACTTGCTGTCGTACATCAGCCAGCGGCCGTCGGCGCTGCTGTCGCCATGCGAACCCTCCCAAAAGGTAATATATTTGGTACCGTTGAATGTCTGCACCGACGAGGAGTAGACCTGGTCGTACTGTTGATCTGCGTATACCAGGCTGAGGTCCTTGCCGCTGAGGATCATGGGCGCGGCCTTTTCCTTCCCGTACGAGGCGCCGATGAAGATGTAAGACGAGTCGTCCGTCTGTGTCTTGTCCCACGAGTTCACCTGCAGCACGGGTGCGATTATGTCGCTGGATCGGAATGTTTGCCGAGGGAAGCCGTCCGTCTTGTTGGCAAAGGCGGCGTAGGCAGAACTGTCGGAAAAGCTGGGCTGGTCTGCCACCGCTCCCCCCACGGAGAGCAGCACTGCCGCCGCAACGGAGGCTGTACGTTTCGACGGCATGTTGTCGCCCGAGAGCAGTGTGTTGAATGAAGCAAAAGTGGTTCGCGTATTGAATCAGAAGATAGACTGGATTCTGGTCTGGCGGCGCTTCGTAAGGAGAGTACACACCCGCCACCTTCGTTAGGCCGCAATGCCAATAAAGTCGGATTTGATGCCGTCGTGCCGTTTCCAAGGAATGACTTGCCAAAGGCAGAATGATGCAAGAAACCAGAACAAGACACGGGCTACAGATTTAGCTACGAAAAGACAGCGACATACCCCCGCATGCAGGTACACCTGATAACCAGAAGCCAGGGAAATTACGCAGAGCTACTTTAGATATTGCTTTATCCCGTGGACGTTACGCTACACTGATGGGATTCATTATTGAAAGCAGGGCATGGGGAAGCACAGGTCCTGGTCTAGCGTGTCGTCGGCCCGCTGGCAGGCCAGGGCTCCTTGTGACAAAAGGGGGAACTCGCAGAATGTCACTCGAGAGAGCATGGTGAATTTACTGCCCTTCCCGGTTTCCATTCTTGTTTTCTTGCGTCAAGGGTATTTCAATATTATTCTCATCTCCAATCCAAGGAAAACTCAGAGCACAATTCAGCGGTCACTCGGACCCATCCCTCGGGGTTCTGTAGTGGCGTGTCGCTCTCGTTCCGAAAGCCCCGAAATTTGATATTCCAAAATGCCGTACCTGCCCCTCGCTCATCCTTGGGACGGAGAGGGCCTAGCCCGAGATCGTGGAAATGTGGTTTATTAGGTCGAAAAGCCCATCCTAGCGTGGCGGTGGTGTTGGGGCAATACAATATAAATGAGCGGGCATCACTACCGATCCTTCCGAACCGTTTCAACTACGAACACTTAGCGCACGTTGTCGCAACCGAACTTACGCCAAGTTCCTATTGAATACAGATTACTGAGAATGAACAAGAACTCATCAATCAAAGTCCAGGTAATGTGTCAAGTGTTCAATGTCGAGAGGTCCGGCCGAAACAATGTTGCATCATATCCCCTGTAGGCCGGCTTGGCCTCTCCACAGAACAGTCTAATTTCAGGGTCCACCAAGGCAGCGGAATCGTTCTAATGAGACTTCCAGGGGCTGCCAGGTGAATGGAACGATGCAATTCGGTTCTCAGGGCAGCTCAGGAGTTAATTGAGACAGACGGTGAGGTGCAGGGAAGATCCAGCATCATACGGATAGTCAATAGGCACTTGGGCGTATTCACTTCCATACACTTCCAGTACGCATTGTATGTGCAGGGCAAAATATTAACCTCAGTTCAGCATTATACGTTTCTAAACATGAAAATTCGTCAAAGGATTCCTCCACGCGTGAAAATAGCCTCCAACATCAATTAAATAGGTTCATCACGAGGCTCAATCAGAACCTCGTTCACAGCCACATGCGGAGGCTGGCAGACGGCGTACACAATCGACGAAGCGACATCGGTAGGATCAAGAACCTTGGCTCCAGTCGGCTCACCAAATTTCTTGATGGCTTCCTCATCCGTGGACATGCCAAGAAGTTCCGTCTCGGTGTTACCCGGCTGAATAGAAGTTACTCGCAAACCTGTTCCCGCAGTCTCAACTCGGAGACTCTGCAAAGTCGCTTCCACAAAGAACTTGCTAGCAGAGTAGACACCCAGTCCGGGGAAAACTTTGCGTCCCGCATCAGACGAAATAGCGACAATGTGGCCGCCACCGCGCTGCAGCATGCCCGGCACAGTGTTCGACAAGCAATGCAATAGACCCTTGCAGTTCACGTCGACGGTGCGCTCCCACTCATCTGTCTTCACATTCGCCATCATGGTGAAGTACATGACGCCAGCGCAGCTGACGAGAATGTCAATAGCACCAAGTTTCTCCTGCACGGTAGTCATCAAAGACTCAACGTCTTCCTTTTTCGTGACGTCAGTCTTGTGAGTGAGAACTTTTCCTCCATGCACAAGAACCTTTTTTTTGATTGCTTCAAGTGCGTCAAGACGGCGAGCGGCAATGGCAACATGTGCACCCTCCTTGGCGAGACCGGCTGCCACTGCCGCACCAATGCCAGAGGAAGCGCCGGTAACAACAGCCACCTTGCCAGCAAGGCGGCCCTTGGTTTTCAGGCTGAGGCCACTCACACCGTTGATGCCGTTGCTGCCATTAGCTTGCTGGCGGGGCGGGCGAGGCAGCCAACCACGGGCGTAGAAATGTTTGGCATATGTATTCCAGAGAGCGGCATCAATGTTTGGCCGCTTCATACCGTACAAGTCAAGTGCTTCTTGTGTCTTGTCGTCCTTGAGGACCATGACGCACTGGAGTGCTTCAACAGTCGGCATACCACCTCGGAGAATGTCGACAGTGAAAGGCTCATCTCCTTTGTGGGAACCGCGCTTCTCCTGCCACATGGCAACCCAATCGTTCCATGCGAGCTTCTTGGTGTCGTATCCAAGCTCATGCAAGCACTCAAAGATCTTTGCCGCAGTAGGGGGCTTGGAGTCGCCAACGTGGTAGACAGTTTGGCTGGGGTCGTCGTGGTTTGCAAGAGTTGTAATGGCATCACTGACAAAGTCGACTGGTGTCATCTCTGCATACCAACCGTCAACGTCCGGAACATGGCCCAGGTGCAGCGACTCAACAATGAGAGCGTTGAGCAGATCGTAAGTGTTTGTAGCGCCGGTGGTGGAATGTCCACTGATGGTGCCTGGACGATAAACCTTGACCGGCACACCACGGCGGCCTGCCTCGCATACAAGCTTCTCTGCAACCCACTTGGTTTGACCGTAGCCATCCAGCAGGTCCGTAGGAACAGCATCAATGCTGATCATTGTATCCTCAGACCATCCCTCGACAGAAGGCGGGAGCACACCGTTGGTGGAAATATGGTGGAGAGTAGCTCCGTTTCGGGAAGCAAGGCGCAACATCTCTCTTGTACCGCCAACGTTGGCATTGCGGAGAGCAGCATATGGGTAGACAAGGTTGACGGTGGCAGCCGCATGGATGATGACTTGGGCGCGGGATGCGAGATCATCGAACATTTCAGGTGATAGACCAAGGCGCTTTCGTGCAAGATTACCCGGGAAAATGTCAATTCTGTCAAGCATGGAATCTTCCCAGATGCCGAGATCAATCAAGTTCTTGCGGACGCGGGCAATACCCGCCGGTCTGCAGTCATCTTTAGGTTCGGTGAAACGCACTAGACAGATAATATTGGCTGTGGTATTCTCAAGCAGCGACTTGAGCAAAAATGCGCCAAGATAGCCAGTGGAGCCTGTCAACAGTACGGTCTCTGCATCGCGCAGTCGGCACATTTTGGAGCCGGAGGGAGCTTCGATATCGTCTGGCAGGACACAATCCGCGGCGAGAACGGCGGGCAAATCGGCCTGCACAGCCGCAGTGTGGCCATCACGGGCGGCCTTGACGGCCGCGAGATGGCCTTCCAGCGTCGGGTTACCAGCAAGCGGAGCCACAGGTACAGGGAAACCGAAGGCCTTGGACAGACGATTGGACAAGTCGGCGAGAATAAGAGAGTGACCACCGAGATCAAAAAAGTCAAGCTTGGGATCAATGGCCGTTGTCGGCATGCTGAGCGCAGCCGCCCAAATCTGTACAATTGTTTCCATCTTGACTCGAATATTGGTTTCCGGCTTCTTCTGGCGCGGCGGAGTCTTTGGCGAGGGGGGTGGTGGCAGCGCTTTCAAGTCGGTTTTGCCCGAGACCCCGTGGGTCGGTAATTCGCCCAGCTCAACCCACAGAGGCGGGATCATGTAATGCGCCAAATGGTCCGTGAGCGCACGTCGTGCCACAGGACTGTATCCTGAATCGTCAACAACGACAATAGTGCGACCAGAAATATCTTTGGTTTCCGGCACAAAATAGGCAACAAGCTGGCGCTGTAGGCCCTCTCCGGTCGCAACGACAGCGCAGTCGCGAACTGCCAAGTGCTTGACAACGCTGGTCTCAACAGCAGCTGGCTGCACAGTGTAACCTCGCGTCTTGATCATACCACCAACACGGCCAGTAATTTCCAGCAGGCCAGATGGCAAAATCCGGGCGATGTCGCCAGTGCGGTACATGCGCGCATTGGGGTTGTGCTCGAAGGGATCTTGCTGGAAAGCTTTTTGGGTCGTCTCGGGTAGGTTGAGGTACCCACGAGCAAGCATATCGCCACCAACGTAGAGCTCGCCGTTGACGCCAGGGGCGACACGGTTACCAGCCTCATCGAGAATGTATGTGTGCTCTGGATCGGTGGGAGGCCCGACAGGGCAGACGCGCGCCTCGTAGTCGATAAATGTCTTGATGTCACCGACGGCAGCTTCGTGGGTCTCGCTCGCACTGTAGACATTGAGAAGTCGAATGTTGGGAATCGCAGCAAATGCGCGGCGGCAGAGATCGGTCGTGACGACCTCACCATTGAGCCAAAGAGACTTGAGGTGGGGTAGTTTTTCACCCAGGTTAGGGTGACGGGAGAGGACCGTGGCGAGGAGGGTGGGGGTCATGAGGGTATCAGTAATTTTGCGGGAAGATAGAAGCTCGACAAGAGCAATTGGGTCATAGCTAGCGCTATCCGGGATTGCGACGGTAGTGGCACCGCGGATCAGCGGACGCAGCATTTCCCAGACGAAGAAGACATTGCAGGCGACCCGGTCGCCGGGTTGCAGATCGCAAACGCCAAATCTCGCATTGTAGGAGGTAATCGCGGCTCGGTGAGGGTTGGCGATACCTTTAGGCTTGCCTGTCGTTCCGGAAGAATACGACACAAAAGCCAGGCGATCCAGATCGTCGTCTTCCGGCAGCGGGCGCTTTGTGTCGACAATTGGAATGTCAGGATAGCCATTGGCATCCCCCTCGGACTGGTCGATAATGATGACGGGGATATCAGACTTGATTTGGCCAGCATGTGCTTTCTGGGTAATAATGACGGTCGGCTGGGCGTCCTCGACGACGTCGCGGAGCAGAGCAGAGGGGTAGGCCAGCTCCAGGACCAAGAAAGCACCACCTGCTCGGAGTGCAGCGAGCGAGGCAATGACGTTGTCGGCGCAGCGGCCCATCAGCACGCCGACCAGACTATCACGGCCAATGCCGCAATTGCGCAGGCGGTCTGCCAGTGCCCAGGTCTCGCTGTCGAGCTGGGCGTATGTAAGGGTACGGCTCTCATCTTCGAGGGCAATGGCGTCAGGCGTGGATTGAGCCTGAAGCTCGAAGAGAGCAGCCAAGTCCTTATTCGTGTCGATGTAGGGCATGGTTGCGAAAAAGGTGTGTGTTAGGAGAAAAGCTGTTGAGCGAGAGCGATTGTGGCGGATCCGGCCTCTTTAAGTCGCCACGTACCCCAGGCAATGGCACCACTGAAGAAATCAACGAAACGAGTGGACAAGGTCGGAAGGACGTTCAGGCAGTACGGACGGTCGGGACCGATATAGAGGCTGAAATTCTGCAAAAGAGAAGCAAGGAAAGTTGCATTAGCCTCGACGTGTCGGTGTAGCAACAAGGTTTAGTGTGCCAGTTTTTGGTGATTTGGGCAAGTCGTCACGCGACCGGACCAGGGAGGCTGGCCTGGGCAAGGGCGGGCAAGGGGGCAGGACGAGGGGTAGTGGCGGTGGACGCATAGACATACCAGTCAAGACAGAAAAGAGTCAATGTGCAAATTGGGAGTCTTGGAAGTTGCATGCGAATTTCTGATTTTTAAAGCTGCAGAAGATTCAATGCTGCGAGACGAAGAATGTCCTGTCCGGAGCTTTTGGGTTCGTCGGGCGATGGGTCTGTGGAGTGTTGGCTGAAAATCACATGCAATGGGTGGCCCATGATTTGTTCAACAAAAAACTGGCAAGAATCAGTATCCTGGCGACAACAAGGATAGCAACAGGCACTGCAATGGTGACAGGCTTGGATGTTTATTATTTTGTCTCAAATTGCGCAGCCGATATCCGTACTGTCCTGCCTGCCAATGACTGACTGTGCGCAAACGGTTGTCTCTGCGAGGTGCCCCGCGTCCAGCGCCGCTGCGTCTTGCCGCTGGCATGTTCTCCCCCGCCTATCTTTCCTATCTCGGGCCGTCGCCATCAATAGGAGCCGCGCTGCAGAGCGCGCCCCTTTTCCACTTCCCCCAACCCAGATGGGCCGGCCGTCGCAAACCGAACTTTTTGTCGTCTCCAGAATGAGCCGCCTCTCCAAACCATTATCTCTGACACGAAGCTGTCGAGCGGGCGGTCGGTGGGCACTACCTAATCGACAGCCAAGCTCACGCTACCACGCCACCACTGCTGTTTGTCGAGGTTGCTGTCGCCGGTGGCGCGCACGACAGCCTGTGGAAATGGACATTTCAGCAATGGGTTGGGTTGGAAGACATTATTTACTCGTCTCGGATTTCGATTGACACCGTTGTCCGACGGCTCAGCTCAAAAGCAACACTACCTCTTTGCATTCGAGGATAAGTTTAGCCGACGAATATCTGTATTCCTCGTCGCGCAGCGTCCAGTGTCCCTGTATCCGTCACTAGTGCGCCATGCCGCCCTGGGCCTAGCGTCTGGTCTCGCAGCAAGGAACAATTTCTTCCAAGTCACCAAGAACCACATTTTGGCTCAACAAATTCGTATTGTGAGTAGCTGCTGGTTTATTTTTGCATGTGAAGAACAGACTGCGGAGTATCGTGGAATCGAATCGCCGCATCTTTAATAATTGAGGTGGAAGCATTCAATTTCCTGCTCGCTGTCTGCCGGTGCGGGTTTGTGCCAGCTGGCAGACCGCGGAACGGAAAACGGCGCAGGGCAGACATAGATCATGACGATCCCATAATACGGCGCATATATTGGCGTAGAATATCCTCAAGTCTTTCGAAATTGGAAAACAGAAACAAAAAGACGATACACCCCTTTTAGCGACATCATGAACTACCACAGACCGCCGTGCAACGTCCCCCGCAGTCTTGTGTTGCTTGCTGACAGCCCTGCCACCTATTACTGGTACTGTGTCACAATTAACAATGGCAGCGCCACCGCAGCCTTGCGCTTGTGGCTGAGCGGGTACCACAGCACAGTACTTGAAATTGTTTGTAGAATAAACCACGCATACTTCTCCTTGCAAGACAGCTGCATCACGTCAAATCATGAAGCACGGTATTATCATATCAGGTATCATTGCTATAAAAAAACTCAACGGCTACTTTACTCCTGACCAGCCTTGCTGACAATTGTGTGCACCTCGTGCTCGTCAGATGCCCTCCCTGCCGTCAGCCATCAACCCCTGCGCCAAAAGCCCTGACGTCGAACAATATATACCCAAAATGCTGACAATAGTAATGCTTGAGAGAAACCAATAAATGTACAAGTTCGTGTCAGTCCTTGGGGGCAGTCAGGGGGGGCAACCTTCTCTCTGCCAAGCGGCCACT